>NC_071475.1:23806875-24140000 GCF_028500815.1 Rissa tridactyla
GTTGCAGCCCGAAATAAGTGAAAGAGCTTTTCCTGTTCTTCCATTCCCTTTAGGTACAAGTTCCCACCTTTCCTCTTGCATGGACGCTAACGTTGGCTCCCTGAAGTGGCTCCCAGCAGAGCTGTGTGAGCAAAGGAGCCTTCCCACGAAGACAGGCACAGAAAATCATGGCTGGGGAGAAAAGCATGGAGAAAGCTGGCACTGGGTCTTCAGGGGGCGAAGGGGGTGCGACCCTATAGTGATGCTGGAGATGGCAAAAAAAACTTGAGCTGTAGTGGGTTGTGGGCTTTGCAGCCTCCGTAACCAGCAAATGATTATGATGACAGGACGGTTTTTATCAATTTACAGTATTTTATGACCTAAGTAGGTTAGATATTTGCAGACCTGCAAAGAATAAAGCTGGAAATATTGACCTTCTCATACAAAATCACCAGTGCACTTTGTTTTGATTGAAAGCATTGAGAAGTTTTTTTTATCTCGTTATTTCCCTTGGCATGTCTGTAGACATGACTGTCCACTGCTTTGTCTTGCATCAGGTTACCCTAATCATCTGTTGACGTTTTCAGTCATATTGAATATGTATAGGCTGTATCATCAATAACCATTTTTTTTCTTTTCCAAATCAGAGGTTAATTCCACCCGCCCTAAAGCCTCCAAATCCACCAGTAGGCAAGTAACTGCGCCGTACTTTTCAGGACAATGGTACGCTGAATTTTACACACTCCAGCCTCTGGGGTTTTGGATTTCAAGTTGTGGTTCAAGGCTGCTACCCTGTATTTAGTTTGCTTCTGCTTTCTGAAAATAGTTTCTGACTTTTCTAAATTTGCTTGTTCTTGTGCTGTGGAAGATGTTTGTCATTTCACTGGAAAGCCATCTGCTGTTATGGGACATGCCTGTGTGTGCAAATTAAATTTTACAAGATTGGCTAGGATGGCAGTGGTCAAGATCGAATAGAATTCACGCAAAAAGCTAAAGGCTGTCTCATGCAAAGTTGGGTTGATGTGAGCCACCATTGCAACTGTCCTCTGCGGCACCTTTGTAGGGCACTGGTCAAGGGACTCTAGGGGTCCAAGCTTGCTCTGCTTTGTAACGAAACAACAGACAGCTGCTCCTAATCTGCTGAAGGTGTGGTTGATTTCTAGAAGAAGGACTAGACGTTCCTAAGGATCCCTCTCCTGAAAGGTAATGGCTGACTACGGGAGGATGGTTCCGTGTGGAGGATGGTCTTTCCTCTTGGTTAACTGCGGGACCACAGAAGGATAAAGGTTTTCTTTCGTTTATTGTGCTGACCTGCTCTGCTCCTTCTGTTTGTTTACAGAATAGAGTGTGATTGAGGGAGACTTGCACTGAAGAGGCTGTAGGATTTGTCCTCACCTGGCAAAAGGAAAGGTCAGCCTTCACCTCTGAAATGGTTAGGACACATTACGTGAAGCCATGTAGGGTGCAGGAGGGGACCTACATCTTTCCAGTAACCCGTGTACACTGAAAATCCAAATCTAGATCTGAGTTTGCTCAAGTATCTGTAATCTAGGGAGACCTTTTAATTCTGTCTGAATGCTATTCTTTTTCTAAAACGCATGCAACAAAACATGACGTTCGTATTTACTTTTTTGGTTTTGATCTTCTGCTCATCCCTGTAGTAGCTGTTGAACTGATAGTCATCGTAACAACTGACTATCCCAGTAACTGTTGAACTGACACAATGCCATGATCTCACGTGGTGATGTTACAAGCTGCGGGGTAACACGAGAAACCACTTTTGAAATTTTATTTCGGTAAAAATTACATTTGATACACAGCTTGCATTTGGCTTCCCTTTTCAGGCTTTCTCCCTTTTTTGTCTGAGAACAGTCACCAAACCCCGTAGTTCAGGCATGTTTATGGCATTAAACTTACTGAGTTTTGTGATAAAAGTAGCCTCCAACAGTCTACTGGTCTAGGAACCCATCTGTAGAAAGTTCCTCAAGTTTTCCAAAAACAGGAATAGGAAAGTTAACCTTATTACATATCTATTTTGACTAATCCAGCCAATTCAATTGAGAGGTTTTATGGAGACTTATTGATATAAACCTGTTGAAGTAAAGGTTGCAAGTAACAATTTAATTTTCCTTTTTTCTTGTACAGTCCTACCTTTTAGTATTTTTTCGGGAGCCTCTCATCATTTCTCCTTCAGCTTTGTTTTCAAGTACAGATCTAACTTGTTTGTAGCAAAGCTGTGAAAAAGAGTTAAAATAACCGGAAAGTTCAAGTTTTGCTTCACAACACAAGTAAATACCGGAGCTGCACAGCACAGTTGCACTTCATCCAGGGCCAAAAGGAAAGGACATCCTCGCGACCATGGCGGTGGCTTGACAGAGTCTCTTGCTTAGACATTTTCATAAAAGGAAATGATTTGTCTTATTTCTTTATTTACTATCCCACGTGACGCTGAGTTGCAACGAACTGTCAGCTTGCTGCGGTTTATTCCTTTTCATGACAGACAAAAGAAAAAGAAATGTTGAAATTGAAAACAGTCATGTTGCTTGCATCTCCTCTTTTTTTTTTCTTGCTGGAGCCAGTGAATGCCCAACGGGCATTATAATGGATGGGTGTCACTTTACAACAAAGTGTTCTGTTGGCTTATGCTTTTAAATGTTTTAGCTTTCCACAAGACTTTGACAGTGATTTTCTGACTGCCCCAAGTAAAGAACAGAAAATACAATTCATTTCCTTCAGTAAAACAACTCTGCTAATGTCCTCTGCACGGGAAAAAGGTTCAGGCAGCCCTAGAAACCGAGCCAGGGCTTGTCCTGTGACGCAGACATTTGCTACCTTCTTGTCTTCCAGATAACAAATAATTAAAGTGTATGTTTTGTACAGTGTCACCGTTATTGACATTAATTTGCATCAAAACCAGAACCAGGCTATTTTGAGGTAGGTATACTCCTTGTGTCTGACCTAGCTAGGGAATGGGAACAGCTGTGGTTCTTTTACCGCATTGTTTCAGCCTTGTTCTTGGCAGCAGTCGCCCCCTTCATCTCTTGGTGGCTAACGGGACCGCCAAAGGGTGCAGGAGTTCCTCAATGCGTTACCTCCGTGGCAACTGAATGAAGAAACTTTGCAACTGCTGGTATTTTGGTTGTAGTTCTGTTCTGTGGGTAGGTTGAGCATCAGGACTGGCACTGACTCCTTCCAGAAGCTAAACTGAATTATAAACATAATTATTTCTCCTACGCTGAGCCTAAACACTAATTCTTGTGTTCTTACAGAGTTGGGTAAGCAAACCCTTTCACTCCCTCTATACGCTTCTATATACTATACAGCCCCTTTGATTTGCGTGCTCTGTCTAAACTTAATCTCGGGCCATCCAGCTGTGGCAACGAGCATGCCTCGAGAGACCATCTTTGGTCTTGGGGACTGAACAGTCCTGGCTACAGAAGGTCAGGGGACCAAACCAACAATGCTAAAAGCAATGATTATCCAATTCCCAGGTTTGCTGCAGTGTAAAAGGCCCTCCTGTAGCCTCATGGCCCCGGACACTCCAAAACAGATATTGTTGGTAGAGATTATGAATTCCAGTGCTCTTTACTGCGTGTATCTACTTTTCTATCTGTATATGTTGCAATAAAACAACATGCACAAGGTTATAAAAATAGCCTGGAAGTGATTGACATGCTAATAATGCTCCATCAAGTCAATAATGCTCATGTAACAAGCTCCTGAGAAAATAATATTTTTGGTCAATAATACACTTTTTAAAAATGAACTGTTTGTTTTTAATTAACCTCATATTTAGCCATTTAGTCATGCCATGTCCATCAAGCACAGTAGAGAAAAACACGTGCTGTCTTGAAACGCTGGGTTGTTGCCTTAAACTTTCATCTCTTCCTTCTTGGCTTTCTCTTCTGCATTCCACCTTAGCATGTTTTGGAGGATTGAGGCAAATCATGGCTTGTCATGTTACTTCGAATTCAGTGCTTCTCCTTTGTAAGAAGGGTGTTAGGTGATTCATCTGTGACAGAACATCCCATTATGTTGTGACAGACTGTCAAGGTGAACCTGCTGTAAGTACTTAGCAACAATATAGTGCTTCTAATGTGTCACTTGGCACTTTTTTCTTTTCTTTTTCTTTTCTCTTCTTTTTCTTTTCTTCCTCTTTTTCTTTTCTTTTTTTTCTTTTTTTTTCTTTTTTGGCTAAAGGCTGACAGATTTTAATCCATTAAGTGATCCAAAAAACCAGTGTTTGGAATTGTGTAATGCTCAGTAAAATTGAGCAGGACAGACAGTGCCCACAAATTCCCGACAGGGAGGAAATAGGGCCTGTGGTCTTAAGACTCTTCTTGTCACATGACGTTAAGTAGTACATTATGGGGTTTTGTTTGCATCTTTTAAAGGAAAAATTATATGCTATTGAAGGAGGAATTTTTTTAAAAAAAATGGATTCACATCCCAGTGATGAAGGAGATGTGAAATAAATATTAATAGTCGTGAGGTGACTTTTGGATACATAATTCCTTGGGTTGTTTTGTTCCTGTGCTTACTTATGTATAGCTCTGGCGTTCAGCGGTTCCCCGGCCAACGCTCTGCCCCCCAGCTGCTCCGGGGACTTCACAGTAGCACCTTCTCCCAAGGGCTTGTGATTAATTACAGCATCCTTCTGGCCCTCTCATTAAAAAAAAAAAAACAAACAACGAAATTTGTGCCTGTCAACACAATCAGATTGTGGGTGGCTGAATGCATATTAAAAATAGGAGCATGAAGCTGAACTTCAGACAACTTAGAGACTGCTGGCTGCTGAGTGCTTTTATGACTAAAGAGTCTTGATTAGGTGCCTAAATGTTGTGTTGGAAGCCTGTCATTAAGTAACCGTTGTTTTGGCAGTTGTTGTCTGCCCGTGTGCTCACATAATGATCGCATCGCCTGTAGGAGCCCTCACTTTCTGTTGATGCCAAATTCACTGTCTTCCCCGAAGTCAGACTCACAAAAAAATCTGGCTCATGGTTTTGAACCGGTAGATAGTTCTACATCTGCAGTAGACGACGTCCCTCAACATGGAATTATGTGTTGAAAATAAGACAAGTTCTAAGGGTTAAAGGGAAGACAAAGATGGGAATGCAATGTGCTTTCAATGCAAAAATGAGACCTGCTTCACCCTCCAGTATTTGTCTGTATTGTATTCTTTTTCTTTGCCCTGATGGTAAATGAAACCTACACCTAGTACTGCGCGGGGTAAAGGTCGCAGTGATCCGGATTCCATGTAATCTTGGTTCAAGTGATTTTTGCATAGCGTGAAGAAATAGTATCCAGTTTTATGTAATTTTTGACCAGTTCTAACAGCATTTGATTACGCTTCCCGACATTTGGATTTGGGGAAAGAAAAAAAAAAGAAAAAATCTCAAATTTTTGAAGATTTGGAGAAATGGCTACAGAGCTACAATATCCTGTTATTTAAAACTTGTCAATGAACTTACTTTCTGTCTGCTCTTTTATTCTTTATCACAAGTCCCTATGGTACATTATTAACATCATTGGCTAACTAACAGCCGAGCTAAGAGCCTGAACGTCTTCTGTATCAGCCTTCTGTGAATAAAGATCAGGCTGTTTTCGTTCCGGCGTTCATTTGGAGGAAGAGAGAGCTGTGCCAGGAGCTGATATTCGCAGCCTGACCGCTGCACTGTTTAGGAAATGATAAAGACGGCGAGGTGGGTCGGAGGGATGGTCGCTACAGGCATTGTTCATAAATGTACTTTCTTCTGGCTTTTTTTTCTGCAGTTGAGGTATGTTAAGGCAATGTTTTTCCATGGCTGGCTCAAATAGAGACTTAGAAAAGCTGTTTCAGGCTCATTTCACAGCAAAGAGATGAAACCGGAGATGAAATCCGGTCGATAAGTTTTGCAAAATAAATAATGGGTAAGAATGTAATTTTTCGGTTGTTTCTGAGAGGGTAAGGCAATGGCACACAAGTTGCATTGTGCTGAACGAGGCGAGACCGGGATGGAAGTATTAGTCAGGGAAGAATCGTAGGAAAATACTTTGCCTTGTTAACAATAGGGTGCTGCTTTAAAGAAAGCAAAAGATTTTTTTTTGAAAAAATAAATTCTCACTTGCCTATGCTGTTATGAAATGAAGAAATTCAGACCTTTTGGCTTTGCTCTCTCCATCTCTCTCATGCACCTGCTTTGGTCTGCGTGGCTCTTGCTTCTGACTCATTTTCTGAACTGCAGAATGAGCCTTTGATATCGTTACTGGAACCTATTGGATATTTCTTTTGAACAGAGGTCTAGTGCCTTTCTTGCTAAAATGGTGCGATATCTACCACTGAAGAGAATACAGCTTTGTAGAAAAGGGATTTTCATGAGCTCTGTTTCTTGCTGATAGGTTTGTAAGCACAGAATGAAGTGTAAGTGTTACGCTGTCAGATATCTAAGGAACGTGCCTCTCATTGTTTTATTTGTATTATGCTTAGTTTTCTGAGTCAAGCAGAATGTCTTCTCTACTTTTTTTTTTTTTTTCCAGAAACCGAGGAATTATTATGGTATTTTATTCTTTCGTCACAAACTTTTTTGGCTTGCTGTGGTTCTACTGTAATTTGCTTTTCTTTTTTGGTCTGACGTCTTGCTGTTTTTAATTGTTTCACTGGTGTGTAAATCCGAATGCTTAGTCTGCCTTGTAAGCTGTAAGCGCCAGTCGTGTGCAATAACTTTTCCCGGGAAGGAAGAGACTCCGGCTCAGCCTGCAGTAGCATCTAGTGGGCCGAATTCCCATCTAAAATGTGCCCAGTGAAATCTCTGCATTTACCTTAAAAATTCTTCTATGCGGTACAAGCCTAAATTTTTGGAACAGGGTGACAACTGGACAGCAGTGTCTTTGGATACTCTCGTTTTGGTCCCTTCATCTAATCTCCCCATCTACATACACGTGTTTACTTTGGCCCGTGTGCTCCTTTTTTTTGGTATTATTTGGCAATATGGTGCTCTTTTTCTGTCCTTTTTCTCAAAGCAGGAAATACAGCTGATGGTAAATTGTTATTATATTTGATCTAAGCTCTGCCTCTTTAAAGCACAACTTCAGTTTGCACTCTTAACCCCAAAGATCCATTTATAAATAATTTAAAGATATAGATTTGTCACATCAAAAGGGAAAGGAAAGAACAGGGGAAAAAAAAACACAAAACCCCCATGATGCAGTGAGAATATCTTAAGGAAATGCTGAGCAGCTGCAATTAGCATTGACTTGAAGTTGATTAAAGCCAGCAAAAGACTGGAAAAAACATTTTACTTTTTTAGTAGTGTCTTTCCTCTTTGAAAATATTGAATTAAAAAAAAATAAATCCTTCCAGCAAGACTTTTGCTAATATTGGAATTCAAGATTTGCAGAAGCTGGGCACCTGTTGGGATTTGGCCTGTGTTTTGTTTTGTTTTGGTATTCTTTTGAATAAAAAAAAAGAGCATCGTTAAAGCAGATCTTGGTCCAAACTCACTGCAAGAATGGGCTGACAACGAACTACAAACGTTGTGAGAAGGCAGCCTCCGCTTTGCATGTCCAGTTCATGGAAGGTATCAGAAGGCCGCCTGAATTGTGCAGGTTTGGTACCAGATGAAGATCTGGCCACAACCACCCTTAATTAGTAAACAAAGCTGCTGAAGCTAGGTTAGAATAAGTTCTTTTTAAAGGTATTTAGTTTGAACCAGGCTTTTAAGTTTGGTTCCTTACTTACAAAATGGAAATATTGTGAAAATTAATTGTCCCAGCCTATACCTGTCTTGGACTTTGATGGGGATAAGTGTTGCTGAGAGGGCAAAGAAATAGAACGGATCTGTATATGGACATAAATCTGCAGAAATTCAGTCCGGACCATCTCCATAGCGGCATATGCTTTTGCGGCCCTTCTCCGGTGTTTCTCCACTCTTTGTTCACTGACTCTCAGCTATCTGAGCGCGCTGTCTTCTCAGGAAGGGTGCTCCCTATGTGGTGGCTTCATGTGAAATGCACGTTCCTCCTGCACCGTGGAGGAAGGGTGGAGAGCCTTTGGGTGCATGTGTCCCAGCATGGCATCCTTCACTTGCTGTCAAGTAAGGTGGAGGGGAATGATGACTAAGCAACACTGATGATCCACAGATTCTTTCCTTCCCGGCTCTTGTTCTGGGCTTGATTTTTTTGGTAAGTCTTTAGGTTTTGCTTGCAAATGCAATAAACTCACATGTCCTTAAAAAATATGAGACGCAGAGAGAAGGACTAAAGCTTGTTAGTTTATACGGAGGACTGACTAAAAAAAACCCGATATGAATTCCACGAGCAAATTAACTGTGACACTTCTGTAAATTTAGAAAAGCTCCTGCCATATTCAAGCAATCTTTAAAAACATCACATTTTAGTAAACTCAATTTAGCTGCCATATTCTTTTTTTCTGAATTTGCCTCCCATCAGTACTGATTAACCAGATTATTGTGCCTGAACCAGAGCTTTCTCACTGATCTGCTCTTCTTACCCAGTTATTCCCTTTACTATATCTTAATCCATAGTATCTTCAGCTCTGGACAATGGATTTTCTGTTGAAGTCAGTGGAAAACTGACATACATTGAATTAAGCAGAAGCAGCAGGTTCATTATAAGGTGGAGCCAACAGACAGAGAAAGCTCTATAATAGAAGCACATGGCATTCATTTGTAGAGGCTACTAAAATATAGCTTTTATAGCTTTTTGCATGATAGGAAGGAAGTTCTGCCAACGTACGAGTAAATTGTTCTAGTACAGGCTAATGATTGTAGATTGTTTCATTTTGCTTATTACTATTTTTATGTTAATGCCGAAGAAGCGTAGACTTTTCACGCGTGTCTGTGAGAGCTAAAAGAGTCAAGTTTTCTTCCTGGAACTCAATTAAAAGGAGTACCGTGCCTTAGACAAATTATAAAAATATTTTGGCCCGTAGCTTTAAAACTTCGAAATGTTTAGGTCTTGTTGAATTCCCTTCTGATCTGTGTAAAAATGGGCCGTGCTACATCAAGAGTCGACACGTGATTCCTGACCTGAATGCAGCAGCATGGTAGCTGTGTTTTATTTGAAATATTGTCCAAAACCTCTGTTTTAACAAAAGGAACCATTGCCTTTAATAAAAAGCTTCCTTTGAGTTCAGTGGGTTTCCATCAAACTATAGTGACTTCTATATAAAGAAATATTTGGGTGTTGACAGAGCACCCAGTGACTTTGATCCTCCGTAACTTTGGCAGGTGTTCCACACCGACTTTGTGTTTTCAGAGTACTATGGAAGGTTCCGTGTTAGCAAAATGTCCAATTCTCGAGTCAGGATTGAGCAACGCTATTTTAAAATAACTGCAAATTTAAAGGCAATGCATTGGATTATGTACGTATTTGAAAATGCAAATGTGTTTGCATTTGGTAAGTGGGTGGATGAATACTTTGGTTTTTAGCTTTTGGTGATATTTTTTTCTCATCACAAATTGCAAAAATCTCAAGTTTTTTTTTATCCCTGCGTAACCCAAGATGAGTATTTACTCAAATTTTCTTTTAAGGGTTTTTCATTGTTTTGTGGTAGGCTGCTTCATTCAGATTTAATGCCACAAGTTTCAGAATTTCCATTATGAGTAAGCTGTTTGATTCGTCTGTAATTCCAAGCATTTTACACGTAACCATAGATCTTATTAACAGCAGATTTCCGTAACAACCAAACCAAGGAATTCATTTGGTGCTTGTTGCAGGAATTCAAATTGCATAATGGCTGCGTTATTAAATAAAACAACTAGGTAAACATCATTCAGCTTGCAAGCAGACCCAGTTCCATATGACACGTACCAATTTGCAGTCTGGTTCTGCTTTACATTCGCTAAGAGTTTACCAAGACAAATATAAGAGCAAGTATACCTTGGCTTCCTCCATACAATCGGTTTTAAAGCTGAGGGACTTGCTTTAAAGTTCCACACTTGCGTACCTGTTACAAAGATACCACTTCCTGAATTGGATTATTCCTGTCATAATGACTTCACATTAAAAATTTAGTCCTGAGGCATCATTTACAACCATATAAGCCGAAATGCCACTTAATGCACCTTAAATATGTTCCAGCCACATAACGCTGACGTGAACTTTGCTAACGTCTGTAGTCTTACAGCTCTCCCCTGTACCTGGGAGCGAGAGCATCTCCCCGGGGAAGACCTCAACGATAAAAATAAATAATACGGAAATATGGGTGGAAATAAGTCTTGGCCAGCAGTACAGTTAATTCTTAGCACACCCAGAGGTGTGATCACAGCCTTTTTGGGGTGATGCCCAAGCGATGCAGCTACAATGCTCTCAGATTTCAGTGGGTCTAATTGATGTAACAGAGCGGTTGGAAGGGTTAGAAGAGGGTCAGGATCCTCCTTTCCATTCTTGTAGCATTCCGCGAGCAGAAACCCCGTTGTTCTGTGCTATGGAGAGGCACCTGACGCGGCAGCGTTGTAGACTGACTAAGAAAAACAAACTCTGAAGGTCACTGGGGTTTCCACTCGTTTGTCACACAAAAAACGCAGGAGAGGAAAGGCTGTAGTGGAGGTCACGGAAATTTCTTCAGATCCTGTCTGCCTAACTGTGTGTGAAGAGTTGCCTTGTTGTGGTGTCTTAACTGTGGTTGAAGGTCAGGGAATTTATTCTTTTTAACTGTGGCATTTGTGAAATTTGGGGCTGTGGAACTGTTAACCGTGGATAGTTTGATTAATTGTGACTATCAGACTGAGCAACAGAGTAGGACTTTCCTTGTGCTGAAACACTAATTTTATTTTGTAAACTGGATTAACTGAACCTGAAACTATCTTGCCAGCTCCCGTGAGAAGAGATACCAACACAGGAGATATTAAATGCTTAGGGTTTCACCTTATTTTGCCAGCTAGGCATTGGGGAATGCAGACCTTCTGAGTGAGATGCATTCGTGTCCTGCCTGTGTGATCAAAGATAATGGTGGACTATTAGACCTGATGCTCTAGTCACTATTAGGGTGACTGAAGCACAGGGACACCCTAAGAATAATAGAAATCCTCCCTTTTCAGGAGTAGTGGTTATAATCTTCTGGCATTATGAGGTGTACATGCTGTCTCTAACCTTTAAGGTCATTTGTCCCTTGTGGGATTCAGTCCATTCCCCTGCTTATAGGGTCTCCAAAGCCAATGCTGGAGGTGAAATGAGCAGCACTGCAAACCGCAGAGGCCATCCTCCACACTAGGACCTCCTTGTGTTCTACATGCCTCCTTAGTTCTTTTCTTTCACAGTAAGAAAGCATTGGGCGTTTCTCAGGAGATCTCTTCTAGGACTTTGGCACCGAGTCTTAACCACGACCACACCACAGGCCTTCCTGCTTATTCACCCTATTTTTTTCTAGTCTAGATTATTTTCTGGATTATTTTGCTCCAAATTCTTTGTTCAGAAGACTCACGAGCAAGGCTAAATCTCCGAAGTCTTGTAAGCTCTCTGGGATCTAGCAGAACAGGTAGTCCTAGTCTCATCTCTTTTCCGTGTCAGGTTATCTGCTTTTTCGCTGTTAGCATTTTTCCAATGGTTGTAGCACCTTGCCCCGCGGATACCTGCAAGGAAAGTGGTTAGACTTTTTTCCGTGTGGTCCTTCGCTGAGGCTCTGAATAAACGCAGAAGTTGGTCCCCGTGCAACGCTGCAAAACTTCCCTTGTGTCCCGTTTTCTACCATCTACAAAGCACACCGATAATTCAGTGGTTTGGGGATTTGCATTTCACTACGATTCTTTCGTATACCGCGGAGGACTATACAAGGAAAAAAGAGTTAGATTTTTATTTTTCTTTAATTAGATAAAATCCCTAATAAAATAGTATGAAAAATGCTTCTGTACATTTTCATACAGGACTAAATTTATTGGAGACTTTGGAGATGCACTGGTATAAAACAGGCAGGAGCAAAAGGCGAACCAGTTCTCTGGTTGTATTCCTGAGATCTTTCCCTTTTGCTTATGTCCTACAGCAGCCTGATGCTCCTATAATGTCAAATTCTGCAGCGTTTGTATCATACTGTGGTATTTATCGACAGTTGTTGTGGTTTAGCCCCAGCAGGCAGCTCGGCGCCATGCAGCTGCTCGCTCGCTCCCTCCGCCGGTGGGATGGGGGAGAGAATGGGAAGGGTCAAAGCGAGAAAACTCGTGGGTTGAGATAAAGAGTATCACAACAGCATAGATGTTGTCATCTTTCTGATACTCTAATGCCTTGGACCAGCCTTTGTGCTTGCCCTGTGATAGACGAGGAGCCATCCTGCGTGTTACTTGGCTCTGTATCTTGAAATTTCTGTATCTTGAGATTTCTTAAAGTGCCTAAAGGAAGATGCATGACTTTTGATGGGAAATCCAAGGGACGAAGAACTTTGTCTTTTTTTTTTTTTTCAGTGATTTTTCTTTCATGGCTCTTTCTGATTGCCAAGAACTGGATGACAAAAGATGTGACATGCCAACCACAAAACATAGCATTCTTGTACTAATGAACTCCGAAGTGATTTATTTCAACAAGTACACAAGGAAGTAATATGTTATGTTTATACCATAGCAAGATGTTTCTGCTTCTTCCGAAACTGGAAGTTTTGAGGGAGTTTTTCTCTGAAGATATATTAAATTTCTGGAAGTTCTAAAAGAAAAGGAAACTTTAAAGGAAACATTTTAGTTTTTTACCTATGTGTATACACAAGAAATCTCAACTAACCAGCTTCTGCAAGATGAGGATTTAATCCCTAGACTTAAACTTTTTATGTCCTCTAGTGGAGGTTTTTACTAGACTGCTTACATCTTTGCCAGAATGTCAAGCAGAAAAGTGAATAAATTTGAAATAAAACCCTTTTCCGCCATGTGTGAAAAGGAGAACCTGAAAAATGTGCTTTTTCTGTTTCCTGTTTGATTGCTACTGATGTACTTTTTTGGCTCATCTTTGAATTGCTCATAGTCCAGTTTTATAACTGCTTCCTTTTAAGAAAACGGAACTTTCCTCTCTTGGATCTCCTTGAAGAATTTTCTCCTCATTGCAATGCTGACGTGCGTTACCTGGTGCACACTTCAGCTGAAATGTTATTCAGAGTACTGTGAAATTAACCTCTGCCTCTGTTTAATGCAACAGTTTGAGTATCAGGAAGTTTAGTAAACAGTTTGGAAAGGTGCAAAGTGATGTTGGTTTCTTCCAAGAGGTACATTTTGCTTGAAAAGGGAGGGTGGAATGAGTAGTTTTGCATGTCTTTGGGACCCGAGAGCGAAACGTAATGCACTAATGTCATCTCAGTGGTGCAAGAGAGATTTAATATGGCTTGGAACGTTGTCATGCTGTCACACGCCAAAGTGGGATCCTAGGAATAGGCTGCAGAGTCATAAAAGTCCCATGGTCTCTCTTGGTCAGAAGGGAAAATGCAAACCAAGTAAAGCGGGAATGAATCGAGTCCTGGGTCTTGTACTGGAGCACAGGCTGGTGCCAAATGGAGAGGAGCTGTGATGGCGTCTTTTAGCAAATTAAATTATATTTTTTTGGGGGGGAAAATAATAGAATGGCTTTGGGGAAGACAAATTTCTCTTCGTGCCTGAGTTAGATAAGGAAAGCCCAAGCCCAATGCAGTTTCTGAATTTAGCTCCGCATCCAACACTGTTGACTAGTTTTCAGTTCTTGCCTACCTGGTGTCTTTATTGCAGAGATGAACATTTTAACTAAATGGTTTAAAATGTGTTTTTAGATGGTTTTAAACCTACAGCTGATGTCAAGTAAGGCTTTTGAGATAATTTCATGTGCTATCTTCACAAACCATTAAATGATAGTAGTATAGAAAATACTCTGGGAGGGATGCAAGCTTTTTGGAAACCCAGTTTCAGAGAGCTGTTATTAATTCCCTATCAGAGCGGGAGGGAATACTGAATGGGCCATGTGAAGTTTGTTTGTTCTTCACAATTTTGTTTGGAAATAAAAGAGATACGAAAAAAAAAAATTGAGATCTGTAAGTACGTTGGAGGACAAGCTCAGAATCCAAAATTGTCTTGAAAAAGAGGAGATGGGTTTTGGTTATTTATTTTGTGTGTACTGAATAGGGAAAAAACTTCTGAATGCCTCATGGCAGCCCATGGGCTGAGCCACAGTCTGCAAAAGATGACGTGTGATTTACTCAGACTGAATGTGAATTAGCGATGTCTCCTTGTTGTGAAAATACAAACATTGTGAAAAAATGTACCAGCAGAATTACAGCCAGTGGGACGTGTAATGCCATCTTTCCTCTCCACTTGGCTGTTGAAAGGCAAAGACCTTAACCGGAATATCATGACAAGTTTTGGATACCAAGCCTCGGTAAAAGTGTCGAGTCCAAAGGGCATCAGTGGACGTGATTAGCAGTCTAGAAATTTGAAGTTCTTAAAGAAGAAAATACTTGAGGGAAAAGGGTAATATGAAATGTCTAGAAGGCTGCTGCAAGGAAGTAGAGAACAGCATTTTCTCCATATCTCTAGCAGACATGATGTGCTATAGTGGTCTTGAGTTGCTGCAGAGAAGAAGGTTCATGTTCCCTAGTGGTGTTGTTGAAATCATAAAGAGTGTTTGAGTTGGGAATCTCTACTATTAGAGGAATTTGATGGGAGGCATCTATCGGAACGGTGTGGGAGAGCTGATCCTACAGATAGCAATCTCTTGCCCTATGATTCCGTGATTTTGAAACCAATATAATAATTGGAGACCTTTTAATGCTAAATTAATACTTACAGTCCTGCAACTTCAGCATCTTGGTCAGAGTTGCATTTGGTGTGAAAAAACTGTCGCTGAACTGTATCATGCAGCAGTTACGCCTACGGCACACATGGCACAGCATTGCTGTATTTACCCCCTTTCACATGAAGCAAAACTGAAGTCCTTGCATACACATGTCCCTTCCCCCTTCAGCAAGTGCTAGAATAGAGGAGAGAAATTATATTAAACACCTCAGCTGAAAGCAGCATTATAATGTGAACGTACTGCCTGGTTAGCACCAGAGAACCCAAGCAGGAAAGAGCGTGTCTGCAGGCATCACCTCCAGTGTTAGTGAAACGACCGCTTATGTCCTTTAGAAGTGCCTCCTGTGGATGGGAGTTCTTTATTATAATGAAATATGAGCATTACCCATGATTTTATTCAATGTTTCTGTCTCAGCAATGAGTTTAATCGTCTGTATTGATGCAGGTACAGTTCCCAGGAAAGCGAGTTTTACTGAGGTCAGTCCTGAAAGCTTTTAGAACATAGAAAATGTGTAAATATCCATGACGTGTACTTGGTCTTTTTAACCTTTTTTTTGGAAAACAAATCATGCGCTAGATGTGTATCATTTGATTAAAATCCTCCTCTTCAGCCATTCACTCTTATTGTTTCTTGAATGCTCTAGTAACAACTTGTTAGGAATTTAACATCGTTGTTACTCAATGCATGTGTACGGGTAGATAACGATGCGATTTAAACTGACATGGGAAAGCTTTCACTTACTCAGATTCCAGCTCAGTGAGGTGAATGCACCTCAGACAGCGTTAAACGTCTAATTTGTGTTTGCAGCAAGGCAGTCAACTGTGTAAGCGAATTGTTATGACAGGCATTCCGTCATGCCCATCACGGCAAGTTGTGAAGGACCTAACAAACACGATAGTGAAACATTAGTGCCACTTCATCAGAAGGGAGTCTGAGGCCAAGTGGGGCTAAATGACCTATCCAGTGAGGAACCCAAACCTGCTCTTGAACCAAAACCAGAGTCTGGTGGCACTGCCTTGCATTTGGAAGGTAGGAGCATCTTGCATGTCCAAAATGGCATGGGTTCATTGAATTCCTGGATGCATTTTGAAGGCCACTGGCGGCTCTTCTGTTGGCAGCAAAGGACACGTGGGATAAAGCGCAATTTAGCTGCTTCTCCAGGAGAATAACTTTATCACAAGATAACTCGTGGCCTGATTTATTCTCCTGTGAAGTGGATTGGTGTCGCAGTGGGTGGGGAAAAGCATGTCAGATCTTGACATAACACCTGGGCTGATAGCCTGAATTGTGCTGTGTTTGATCCCACTTTCAACAACGGATTGCAAATGCCAGGGGCCCATCTGTGATATGCTCTACATTTCAATAGTTTGTTTATGTATGTACATCTCTGATCTCTCACATTTGCCGTATTTATTTTGATTTTATTATAATCTTACCTTTACGTCTACTTATTTGTTGACATAAACAGGGAATTGGACATAGTAAGAGCTGCAGCTTAGAATGCCTGTGTTTAAAATACATAAGGAGTTGGAGTATTAAGTCTCCGTTTTCATATCCAAAGTCTGTCTGGGATGCCAGGTGCATGCGAGGAACGTCTTTACTTTTGTAATTTGATAGGTTAAATATATACCACACATCTCAACTCAGCTATACTTTCAGCATGCAGCAGACTCTACAAATACATTTGGGTTACCCTTGCCCAGGTGGGAGAGCATTTTGGGCACCGATATCAAGAAGATCCTTTTGTGACTATTGCTCTCTCTTCCTCCAAGGGGCTACCTGGAGCGGGCTGTTGTAGTCCTTGGGTAGACTCGGTTACTACCAACCTGCTTGCCGTGCATCAGAGCTAGCGTTCGCATCACTGACCTACTGAATAAGGAAGGGGAATGCAGTCACCACGATTGCTGACAGCATCGCCGTGTTTCTGGGTGAGCTCACCCTCCTTTGCTCCAAGGTAAATACTCTTTCTCGTTCAAGAGATGAGGCTCCTCAAGAGTGATGTCCCTTTTTGGCTCAGGAGGCATGTCCTTGAGCACCGAGTCAGCAGCTGGGGCAGACGTGGTGCTGGCTGGTTGTTCTCGTGCTGCCCGAGAATCCCCCCAGCAGCACTCGTCCCAGAAACAGGTGAAAGGGCTTCGTTTAGCATTGTTAATCGATTTCTAGACGGGACAAAGAGTGAACTGGAGTTGTCTCCAGACTGACAGAGGGAAAGGGTAAACTACACTTTCTGGGTAGATTTTTGATACGGGAACCCCTGCCTACTCTGTTTGCTTTCTGAGAACAGTCCAGCCAATGAGGTGTGAACATTCAACAAAATAGGAAACTTTAATAAAATAACTTAACTTTTTGTTTCTGTGAAAATTTTGAGCTCATCGTTTTTAGCGCAGTACAAGAAATAATTCCGAGGATTATGTGCCTCTGACTAATGTATTTTGAATGTGAAAGCTTTCAAGAAACTGCTCTAGAATTTATTTGACAGCATATAATGCGTTCATGGACAGCTTTGAAATGGAAAGAAGTCCTAAATGCATGGAATAGATTATTTGTTAGCCATTACTCACCTACTTCTATTAGGTGACTGCTGGTCATTCCCATTAAAGCTCTGGATTTCTCAGGCAGGCCTGGCAAGCTTCCTTGCCGTACTTGGTAAATGAAGCTAATCGCATTGCCTGTTCTCTGGTTTGTTTTCCCGAGTGCATAAATACCTTTGGTTTTAAAGGCAATATTGAGGTAAACATTTGTGCTGCTGCTAAATACCATTGTGGCACCAGAGAAATACTTCACACTTTAGCACTGGCCATCTGTGGACTTGAGGTTTTCTTTTTTTTTTTTTTTTCCCCCAGTTGATTATGCTTTAGAGCACAGACTTGCTGAGTGATAACTCTTGAAATAAGTGCATGTGCACGGTCGGGTTTAACCGGCTCTTCTCCCACGGTTGGGTTTAACCGGCTCTCCTCCATACACGCTACCCTGGTGGGCTTTCGGTTTCCTTTTTTTTTTTTTCTTTTTTGCGTCCAAATAACTACTCAGCATCTGGGCAGATATCCACAGTGGAGCTGGGCTCTACATCCCCTGAGCTTTTTCTTAGTGCACCTTCTAGAAGCCAGCGGGTTTTGGGGAGGGGTGTTTTCCGGGGGTGCGGGTTGGACTGAAGCTAGGGTGGTTCATACAAGCCAGCACCGTCCAACAGTTGCAGCCACTGCCATGCAGCTGAGGTGCTGTGACTAAATGAGGGGGCAGAAGATAAAATCAGGTCCCTACCTATGGATGGACTTTTCCTGGAGCAGCTTCGTTACGTCTGGTTTTGGCTTGAGATAACGCCGACGCCATTAGCAAGCTAGTGCAGGAAACTCAGGCTGAGATGCCATGAACAGCGTGTCAGCAAGCAGCTGTCTCGATTCTCAGCAGCTACCAGAATCTCACCAGGTGGGGCCCGGCAGGTTGATATTCAGGCCTTTGTCGCAGAGCTGTTCAGTGGTACACCTCTATAAATTTAACAAGTAGGTCACAAACCTGCTTGTTAGGTTAGGTGATTGAAAGAATCACTTTTTTTGTGGTTCTTAAACTGTACTGACGCTCTTCATGGGACCACAGAGATGTCTTCTCATTCTGCTCCAAGACCTGGTTGATCATTGTAGGTTCGGTCATATTGGCTTGCAGGAGCCTGATGTCTTAAGAGACTTCATAGTCCACCTGCTTCAGGAAGTAGACCGTGGGTTTTCATGGCTACTCACTGTGTCAGTGATGTGATTTCCAGGGACGTTTTTAGGTGATTTTTACTGTCTGCTTTGTTGCCGAGATGAACTATTTACTGGATTCTTAGATTTGGAGGATGGACTTACTTAACTGGATTAAACAGCTGCTCAGTAACAGGTAATTGTGCATGTTGAGTGCTCTAAAGAGTGGAAACATTTCTCCTGAGGAGGCTGGGGGGTGCAAGGCAATCTTAGTCTAATATTTTTCTGTGAGGGAAAGGTCTCTCTATCCGTCAGTGATGGACAGGAGATGGAAGAACAGAGGCTAAGCACGTAATAGTAGCCAGAAAAAACCGCTCTGCAGACCATATCAAATTGGGCATCAGGAAAGCATCAGGAAAACATAGCTTGTTCTCTGACGTTATAAGCTGCAGTGTTCAAAAGTGATATTCGTTATTCATTACGTCCATGTTTAGATTTCATGTGGTGGCTTTTTGAAAGGACATTTTATTGTATTTATGGGACAGATGTAATGGTAAGGAAACTGTTTTTCTTGTGTCAAAAATGTCAGTGAACATTGCTGAATGGAAGGCAAGTGCTTGCGTCGTTACAAGGGTTTGTGGACAAAAGTGTGGGTTTTTTTCTTTTCTTCTTCCTTTGGAATACATAATGGTGAGGGAAAAAAGACATTAATTCGAGTTGTAAGATGACGGTGTGTGTTCAGTCTGAGTTCTGGATCCCTCTGTTCCTTGTCTGCTACATCTGACTTTTGCAGAGGCTCATTTTGTTTATCAGAGCACTGGAGGGGCTAATGGTATGGTTTCTTTGGCTCCTTCGGCATGGTCAGCAAGTCCACTGGCTTTTGTATTCTTGTTCATTTAAAAAAAAAAAGAGTGGTGGGGAAGATTTTTGGGGGTCAACATTGGATGGGCTGAGTAGAGTAGCGTAGAGGCCTCAAAAATAGATAGTTGACTCAGCCCCATGGGAAGCGTTGCAATTTGGGATAACCTTCAGAGAAAGAAGAAGGGGTGTGGTGCGGTGACACCACCATGTGAAGCTTTTTTGTTAATTGAAGGAGCTTGATCCACCTTGAAAGCAAATTATGTCATAATATTGCATTTCTTCTCTTTCTGGATGTGATTCTCTTACCTGACCATTTTAGGTGACCCGAGTGAATAGTGCAGCAGCTGCAAAATTGAGACTAACCTAGAGGAGCTCAGTACCAGAAGATGCTGAAAGCCCTGAAGTCCCACTGAAGTTATTCCATGACTTCATCGCACCATAAAGGCATGTTTCCTCACTGGGATTAAAAGCAAAAAAATCCCACTACGTTTCTAGTTAATGGGATTATTTTTTTTTGTCCCTGGTATTATCTGCCCAGACATCCCATTACGGTGGCAGAAAGACCTGTAATGGGCTGCACCTTGATTAAAACTCCTGGCATCGATAATGGCACAAGCCTGTGCGATTTATTACCATCTGCGTGGATCCTGTTTGTTTTTTCCTATGGAAATCCAGGTTTATACAAGGGCCATCAGATGGAACCTGCACGCCTTTATTATTACTAATAGTGGCTAGGAGTACAGCTCCAAATGATGCATAACATTTTTTTCAAAGTAAACCATAAGCCAAGTTAAATGAACTTTAAAAGTGAACATGATTCATAACAGATACCATTTTAAAACTGACCAGACACAGCAAATGTAAATTCTGTCCTTTTAACTGTAAAATGTTTAAGCTTATTTGCAAAGGAGTTTGAAAAATTAAAACCATACCTTCTCTGTATTTCTCCAGCCATGAAGAAACAGCAGAGTTTGCATTTGAAAGGATGGCGATACAAACTGTATAGACAGACTAGATGTCTACTCGAATTATCTTGCTTGTTGAGGGGAAGTCTTAAACTGATGATCACATATAATCTGTAATGTATTAAAAGCATATTCTTTATTGGAGTCCCCATATTACATTTCAAATACATTTCCATGGAATGTTTCAAAATGTCATTTAGAATTATTACTTTTTTCATTGAAATGGCATGTGTCCCCTCAACACTCATCTAGGACTTTATTATTATGATTCTTTGGACAGTTTAAAGACATGAGATCACTTTTTGTGGTTTTGTGTGCCTCACACCACCTCTGTTCCTGCTGCGGTGCCAATGCCAGCTTCGCCTTCCCCCAAACGGTTTAGCTCCGGCTTCTTGGCCTGCGTAGGTTTTGTTCCAGTTGATCAGAGGTTTGGCTAACTTAAATATTTAGGCAATATATAATAACTGTATCTCAAACAAACACTTATTATAACCATCACTTGCAGTGTTTACTATCATTAAGAACTAGAGTTCCGGCTTCCATTCTAGCCCCTCTGTTTTTCAATTGTTTTTTCTTGGTTGGGTTTTTCTTTTTTTCATACACCCGGAGTGATTTCTGTCTCCTGGAGGGTGATTTTGCAATAAGAAGGATTTTGAAGAAATTGTATCTCGAAAAGCTAGAAGTTAACAACTAAACGAGAACCCTAATTATGTTATAGAATTATCCGGAGTGTTTATAGCCTAGCAGCAAACCCGAGCTCTTTATATACACCAATAACACTCTGTGAGAAACATGATTTTTCGGCACGGATGATGGGCCAGGAGCAGGAACTGGACCAGTGCTCCTTGAAGTCGGTGGGATTGCAAGATGTCATTAAAGCACTTAAAATGCGAAGGCTGCTGTGCTGAAACAGGAGACTCCAACAGAGCATCACCTCAACCAATTTAAATCAGCTTAAATTGTTAAACAGTTGAGCTAACTTGAGCCTACTTTTGATGACTTGACTGCACCGTGTCTCATAAAAGCACCCCAGCTTGGGACAGGCTTCAGATGACTCGACAGAGGCGAGACACCTAAGAGCGGGTACTCCGAGGCCACAGGACAGTTACCTGCGCGTATTTTCCTCCGCTCCCGTTTCATGTAGGACAGTGGAATTTAGTGGAAATATCCCACATATTTCATTGACAAAGAAAAAGAAGCTGCAAACACATTTTAACAGAATTCTAGCAGGTTTAAAGCAACTCTCTCTTTTGAGTGATTCCTTTTTCTGTGTTTTCCTGAAGATGGTCTTGATAAGTTCACTTAAGTCCAACTCTAACAAGTTTTGTTAAGTGATATGATTCAAGCAGTAGCTCGTGGAGATGTGTATGTCTAAACATCGTATTTTGTTTACAAATGATGGCTTCAGGAGAGTTCTCAAAGCTACTTTTTCATAACTGATGGGTCCTCAGCTGCTTCTGCTTTCCAAGGAGGGGAAACGCCCATCTTGAACAGCTCAATCGGAACAATACATTTTCTGATCCTAAAAGTGCTAAAAAGAACAACAGGTATGTGGATCTTGCTGTCTTTTGGCTCCAAATAAATGTCTGCGACAGGAGAGTTCAGACGTGTGTGTGCTGAACTCCCAGCACGTAACCTGACCCCTTGATGGCCAACTGGGAAATCAGAGTCCCTTATCCTCCGGTGACAGTGAGCTTCGCGGGGCAGCTTTTCCCAGCCAAATAAAAGCCCCGTTCTCCTTAATATCAAAGTTACCTTTATTATGTGCGTTTATTTATGAAAGAAAGAGATAACATTTAAAGTCGGTGGTTGCGTCTCCACTCCCTGTGGTGTAACATCCATCCAAGGTGAAAAAGCTGGAAACGCTTCCGACTTGCTGAGATCTCTCGCGCATGTAGAATAGTCAATACATCTCGGGCTTCTGAGACCTTCTACTTTTCATTAAGTTAGCTTGTATTTCTTGTATTTCAGCATGCCATCTCAGGTGTTTTTTCCCAAGAAACCTTTGTTCCGGATCATCTGACTGTTTCAGGAGCACTTGAACAAGAAGAAAAACACGACAGTCAATTAAAAACCAATTTTTTTGCTCTGGTATCATTAATCAAATGCACAAGCAGTCCCAGCACTGACACCTGGCAGGGTTAATGTTTAAGACCTGCGGCAATTATAGCTCCCCTGAAAATCGCTTGGCCAGCAAGTCACATAAAAGCCTGTGATTATGAAGGAAATGGGAATTAGCAGAAAAAAATTGGGGAAACCAGTTGAAATACACTGGTAGCAAGGAAGGCAGAGAAAAATCTGACTGATTGGAGCTCCCCTGGGGAGAAGAAACAGGGTCTAGGGGTCATTCCTTCACTGAATTAGTAGTGTCTGTCATATGAAACCAAAATAAAGCAGGAACAGAAGTAAAAGATTTTCTGTAGAGAAATTGGACGCTGTTCTCTTGCACCTACATCTCAGGGAGGCCAAGTGCAATTAGTGGGCTGATTTTTCGCTGATCCTCATTCAGCTGTACTTCTTTTCTCTCGGACATATATTTCTTGGTAAAGAACATGATGCCCAGAGATTTGACATACGGCTATTTTTAGCAACAAACAGTTCAAAGATTACTCGCGGCCGTTGTGTCCGTGGGCTCCTTGTCCGGTACATCCTCTGTTTTGTGTCTTTGCCCTCCCCAAAAGTTACTCAGCTAGAGTAAACACAGCTTTAAGGAAAACTAAGCCTCTTGCGGTTAGAGCAGACTACAGTGCGTGTGCTTTCCCTCCCTGAAGAACATTAGCTGGATGCTTTTTGTGCCAGATGCAATCGTACCTGCAGAAAATATCTGGTAAGTAAACAGTAGTTGAAACAAAGAGCGATGACTATTTGGAGCCAATTTTTAAATATTAGTTGCTAAAAACGCGTTAGCTCGGAACTATTGAAAAATCTCTTCGTACCAAACATGGTGCCATAATCTTAGTTTTATGAATTTAATTTAGCGTTAGGGAAATACAGGGAGATAGCAAGTGGCCCTGCTTCCCACTTGGGCAAAGATCTGTTTCATCTGAAGGTTCTTCTCCACTGCAGGAGCTTGTTCTGGATCCATGAACGGTAACTTGTTGTGCGCCCCATCACAAACACCTCGGCTATCTCACCGTGTTGAAAAGTGTAATTAGCCTCTGATCTAATGTTAAATTACTTGGAATTGTGACATATTCCAAAGAGCAAGTAATTAATTTCAAATTGTGGGACCAGTTCAGTAGTGATGGAGAAAACAATTGATGAAAATGCCAAGCCATGGTGAACGGAACACTGAGAAAGCTCTGAGGCAGTGCCAAATTACTGTGAAAATTCTGGAGTTTACTTCCAGGCCATTATCACGCAGCTTCAACACTGCAACTTCAGCGCTTCAAGTAGCGCAAACCTCGTTAGAGCAGAAATTACCAAAAAAACCCTCAAAAGACAACACAGGTATTTGAATAGGCAACAAAGTAAATGAAGATTTCAAGTTGTTTTGGGGTCTTTCTTCTTTGCTTTTCCATAGCTGTTTTTCACCATTTCTCTGTGTTTCACGAATACTCACTGCCTTATAGTTTGAATTGAGTTTTACTGTAAAAGTGCTGATATGGAAAGCTGTGGGCATTGCCACTTATTTCTAGTGAAAAAGCTTTGTTTTACAAAAAAATAAAGTAAAATTTAGGTCAACCTGCACAGTAAGTTACTATTGACGACGTTGTTATAAAAGTTAACGGTTGATCTCTTGTTAAGACCTCTGCAAATCAATCTTTGTAGAGTACAGCAGGGTGATGATAATAACACTTGTTAACTTTCTGTAATATCATGCATCAATGTGCTTACAACTTTACAGCATACTAGATGTATCTAAGTGTAACTGGTAGTTATTCTCATATATTGTTAGTTAAACCACCTACAATATTACTTTGGTTATTTTACTTCTTATTGCCATGTCTACAAACTCAGCTAAAATTTTAGCCGGTCTGAAATCTTTTTCATCACTGATAATTAATCTTTTAGCTCCAGGTTTTCTTAACACCTCTGTTGGTTGAAATGGAATGTTCTCAGTGTGCCATTGCTCAAAGTGTGCTCGTCGCTGACGAGGAATAACACTGATCAGAATTTCAGAATGATGGCAAACTTTTTAGTAAGCGGACGTCGCTTTTATATTAGCATTTTCCAGTATAGAGCTGTACTTTAAACTTGGATACTCTTGAAAAAAGTGTTATGATGGAAGAAATGGTTTGCTTCGATTACATGGGATACACAATAAAAATGAAGATGGAGAGAAAAGACGGTCGTGTACTCTAAATAAAAATACATTCGGGATTTTCTGTTTCCCAAATGAAAATCACTGTAATAACTAAAATAGAACCTACTTCGTTTCATTGAAGTTACTTTTTGTAAAGCTCAGAATCGCTGAGGCAAGAGAATAAAGAGCATTACTGGAAGATGTGTATGGGTAGAAAATCCCCATGGAGAAGAGGATGCGACTGCGGTGGGCGGTCCTGTGTTCACGGTCTCTATGCCTTTATGGCATTACTATACGGTACCAGTTCTGCAAAACTCACAGTTGACACTCAGCATTGTGTTCTTTGGGGTCAGTGGATTCCTGGCTTGCTCCAGATAAGCGTGTTCCTTACAACTATGTAAAGTTACTTTGAAATGATCGAGGAGGAAAAGGGTATAATTTCAAGTAGCGGAATGGTAGAGGCAGTAAGACACAATTCTCTGTGGTTTTAAACATGCCTATGAAATACGTACTGCTTTCAGAATAAAGACTAGTAAAGAGAGAGAGAAAGGAGGAAGAAGGTCTGTCTGCATATATGTGATGGGGTTTGTCAGGTCCTGAGTGAGGAAGGACCAGTTGACATCCTTCAGACTCCCAGAAGGAAAGAGTCTGTCCCATGAGGTGAGGAACCGGACGAGTGACGGAGTCTTCGGCAACTGGGGCAATCAAGGGAGGAAAAGGTAACAAAGTTACTGAGAAATGTGTCTGGGAAGCGGCGGTGACGTTAAGGGGATTTTCTGCCTTTTCAAAATGGTTAATAGATTTAAAATAGTGCCCTGGTAATGTAATTGGTACTAAAATCCTCATGTTCCAACTGCAGAAATATATGGATGTTTATATACTATGAAATTATGTTGTATTATGCATTATGAAAAATATGAATCAATGTAGAAAGACAGTTAAATTAACCCCAAACTGGCTATTTTCTTGTATATTTAAAACATCTGGTATAGAACAATGCCATATTCTGCATTTTGTGTATCTTAAAACGTAGACTGTTTTTCCCATTTCCACTGAGTGTCTTTCCAGTAAGCACAGCTCATTCTGGAAAGAGGGTTGTTTGGGTATTTTTTATTTTCCCTAGTTATACTATTGCTAAAATGACATGTGTAGACTTAGACAACAGGTAAAATACTGACAAAGCATAGTAAAAGTGAAGTAGTTTAATCGAGATCTTTCTTTTCCGTAGTCTTCCCTGTTTCAGTACCAATGTGTCAACTGATTTCAGGTATCACTTTATTAGACAAAATATATATAACAAACTGATAATGACAATGAAATAAAAATAACAAACCCTTTATATTAACTGAATTGAGGCCTCCATGATTCAGTACTTAAGTATTGCTTCCAGTCTTTTATTTCCACGATATTTCTGCTGGAATCTTGTTTGCCTTTTCAAATGCATTGTTGAGCTTTGTGTTGATATCTATTCCAGATGTTTTCAAGTTCTGCTAATTTGTTTTCCATACGATACCTACTTACAGAGCCATTTCACTTGTAGTTATTGCAATTGTATCTGCTAGCTGCATTCCCTTCTGGATGTAACATTTTTCTTCCATCAGGATAGGTTTTCCCCACTGCTTCTGCTATTTATTTCTGTCTTTCCATAGTAGTGTCCAGGTGCATTTGAAGTCTGGCTCACGGGCCTGCAAGAGTTTACAGGTTGAGATTTGGAACTTGCAAGCGGGCTGGCGCGTTAGTTTATACAAATCGTTTGTTGATTTTAGAAAACTAAATCAAAATTAGATCTCAGCTTGAGAAATAGAATAACACAGGATTCGGGTTGTAGTAATCACGCCTAATCTCATCCATTACGCAACGAACGATTTAAACATTATTGTAAATTCTGTACACGGTTAATGGGATTTAAACAGGCACTTACGCAGTTTGCTGTGCTGTACCCATGGTATTTTATGTGGTTGTACAAAATATCTGACCCTTTTCTGATACATTATAAAAAGTAAAATAAGAAAAGAGAATTACGATAACCTGTCCAGATCTGAGCACTTCTATATTCTGGGGCTTTTTAACATCCAAACCTGGACCTGAATCCCAGTTTTGCACTATTGGAACATCTTCAGTGCCTGCTCATACATTTTTCTTGCTTTCCGGATCTCTCTCTAGCTATTTGCAGCTTCTTCAGTTTCTTCTTTTGGCCCTCTCTTAGCTCTGAACTTTGCTTTTCTTCTTTAGTATGCTTCTTCGTTAGCAGAGCTTCAGACTTCAGAAAAGGCGTTTGAGCGTCAGTTCAGCCCAATCGTTCTTGGCCACTCCGGCGTTCTGCAGAAAGTATTCTCAGTGAGGGGGGGTCACGCGAGGCACCTGGCCACTACGCGAGATCCTGAAAGTGCAGAGCACGCACCGCGCTGAAAATTGGGCAGCAGAGCTTTCAATTTGTAGGCATACCTAGCTGAATTTATAGACATTTTCCGAAGAGATAAACAGCGGCTCGACTGAGGATCTCTCCCTGAAAAACTTGGGATGGGTTTTATGCGTGATAATAACGGAACTGGCAGCCCTGGGGCTCGGTGCTGGGTTCTCGCAGTGCCGACTCCGCTAGCTGAAGCACCGGGGACAGGCTTCACAGTGCCTTTCATGAGCACTCCAGAGGAAATGCAGTAACTGGTTTAGGAGAAAGCCCAGCGATGAGAGCGAACAAAAATACAGGAAGCTTTGCAAGATCAGGAGCTCTCAGCATTATTAAAAGTCGACTGATAAGGTCACAGTGTCTACTAATTCTGTTAATTCTTAATTTGCAAAGTTTTTTTTTAAATAGCGAAGACAACAATGGCACAGTGTGAGCTGAGTGGGGTTGGGTTCATTCTTTAACTTATTAGGGCCTTTTTCTAGTTTGAAAGTGAAGGTTATTGGGCAATACTAATGCATAGCCCTTCAGCTTGCTTTATTGTTTTGTTCCTGATACGACGAGCACTTAGAGACAGCCTGTGAGATTATTCTTTCAAGAAAAACTGCATGAAAAATCTCTGAGAAAAACTTTTTCTTACCAGTTGAAGGGAATTTGAAGAACTGGACTCATTCCTGTGCCACCTGCTCTGGGTGACCCCGCTCTGGCCGGGGGTTGGACGGGATGGTCTCCAGAGGGCCCTTCCCACCCCCGCCAGTCTGGGATTCGGTGAACTACACACAGAAAATACAGGCGTGATAATCTGTGGTTTTACAGGTACAGCCATGATGACTAATAAGATAGACTAGAATAAAGAGTGGAATGGAATGGAATGGAATGGAATGGAATGGAATAGAATAAAATATTTTTAGATTTTTAATATTATCTAGTATTTAATGAAAACCTTTCTATTTAGTTATTTTCTTGATAAGAGTGGCTTAGTATTTTTTTTCCCTTTTCCTAAGCAGAGGAGTTGGTCTGTATGGGGCTTGCTAACAGGTGACAGTCAAGGTCAAGGGGAAGTCAGTGGTAGATGTAGGAAATGGTTATACAGTTGGCGTCTGCAATGCTCCATAAGAACGTGTGTTCTAGTGCAAGACAGTTCCGTTTAAACGTTGCAATAGAAGTAATGCTGATTGTTTTTTGAGTTAGTGGTACGTGGTGATACATGATGGAAGATCCTGAGTAATACCTCTAAATGTGACGTCTTCGGTGTTCCTGCTAATAACCAGAACTTTTACCAGCAATAAACTGTCCATTGTGAAAATTAGGAAATGAGGCACTTGAAATCCAGTCCCTTCCTTGTAGAGATTTTAAAAATCTAATCACATGAAGAGGTAGAAAAATACATTTCTGCTTTTCAGCTGCAGTAGTGCAGTAAAGCAGCTATCGAGTGAAAAATGTTGAGAAAACCTGCAAAACCCGAGGAGTGGAGGCTGTACTGAGGAGGAGGAAAGGAACGGCATTAATTTGGTGGCCTTGAAAGTGCAGATAGTGACATCTTAAATACTTCATACAATTAGAATATAGTGAAAATGCCACGTGTGAATTGTGAACATGAACACGATGTGTCTGATGCAGTTTTTTTCTGCTGATGTTGGATTTAGCAGTGAAGCGCTTGGTCCAGTTGAGTTCTCAGCCCTTGACAGCTCTGGGGAACCAGTTTATGTTCTTATGAAAATGTTCGTGTGGTTGGGTTTTGTTGGCTGAGCTACTCTCATTTTTAACATCCATTTTAAAAGGGATTTTTTTTTTTTTTAATGTGTAGTGAGAATTAATGCAAAGGGGAGGTTTTTTTTAAGCTTCTATTAGGAACTGAATGACCCACAGCCATTTATACCATGCAAAATCTCACTCTCTGTTTTTAGGTCAGGTTTCCCCGGAATTTTTGTAATATACATGCAAATGCTGTAGGCCATCTATGACTCTGTAAAATGCGTAGTAAATCAACAGGTAGGCCACAGGCATGGAATTGTTTAGCCAATGTCAACAGAGAGAATGAAGCTCCGTTTTCTACCATTACCCTCGGCGTTCACGGGGAAATGTAAAATAGACTTGAGAAGTTCTGGTGGTCATGTTTAACTCAATACCAGCATCGCACTCCCAGCATCAGACCTGCAGTAATTCTGCAGTAACCCGCTCCGTCTCCAGTACACCATACCCAGCTGGCTTTGAAGGGCTTCGTGAGGAAGGAACCTAAGGAGTCAATAATGCTGGTTTAAGAAAGTCGGAATTGATAAAATTTCTGCTTTCACCCGCCTTGTGCGTGTCCTTGTCTCTTAGGTAGGTAGTGCATCTCTCCGGGCAGTAACGCAGGCGAGGTATCAGGGAAAGGCGAAGTTGCTAATGTGAAAATTGGTCTTAAAGATAAAATTCTGTCGGAGAAACACATTTAGTAATTAACTGGAGCAGGCAGCAGTTTTCTTGGCACAAGTCCGTGTGGTTTCCGCTTGCTGTGGTCTCTGCTAAAGAAAACTTTGCTGTAATTACAGGTTAAGCCGGTATGCAATGTAAATAACGCAAATAAAGCTACCTCTTTTTATATCGTTTTGAACTCTGTTGGGTCCTGTTATCTGGTACGCCAACTAATCCTAAATCTATTGACATTCCTCTTCAGGAAATGAGGATAGTTAGGCAGTATAAAACTATATTTTAAGGGGATATTGGCTTTTTTAACAGAATGGTATTAATACTTAGGGGTGTATATATCTTTAAATGACATTTTGTGTGGCTTTCTAAAACAGAAATAATTACAAATAAAAATAACAGCTAACAAACAGAAATGAAATCCCTAACAGAGATACAAAATTTAACTCCCTTTCTAGGGTAACTCCTTCAGGAATATTTCCAGAAAGAAAATCTTTTATTTCTTACTTTTTGCGTGCTGTGCTTGATATCACGGTTCTCTATGAATACCACCTGCATGTTAAAAAGGTTTATTTGAAGAAAAAATATTTTTGAAGCGCTGTTCTGTATCTGTTTTCTGTCTTTACATCTCCTTCAGTGGTATTCTTAGGAACGAGCTATTGCAGTTACTGGGTTACTTTACACAACATATTCTCATAGGAGAGGTATGGGATATACCCATAATACGGCAGGGACAGACGAACTGGTGCCCCTACGCAGACCTCCTGGGACCGCCGCAGGGCTCTGCACTGGGGGATCCCTCTATGTAGCCATGATTGGCTCAAGAATGAGTCCAAACCCACTTTTTCGCAAAGTGGTTCATGAAAACCTGGCGTGTTGTTTGGAAATGTTGTTTATTTAAGTTCGTGCTTCAGAAAGTGGGGTTCGTAATTGTCTGGTACTTATCTTGCATTAGCGGTCTTCCTTGGTGCGCTTTTATATTTGAACGTGCCGAAAATAAGAAAATTATCAAATTGGCTGTGGCTCTGCCACGAGTAGGCGATACTTGTGCCTGCCTGGCTTCACGTTTAGGTTCAGGCACTGAGTAGAAAGTCTACTGAAGCAGCTCAAGGTCAGTTTGGAAGGCTTTGCGGGTTTGATCCAGTTTAGAAGAAAAAACGTTTTAACCAAACCTATCGATCTTATCCATTTTTAAATAAAATTAGTTTTGTTATCCAGCGAAGATTTATACAGATTCCTACTTTTAAGATTTTAACATGCTGAAATTTAAGTTTTTTAATAGCTGCCTCATACATCCGATTCCTAAATCTTCGTTAAGTAGAAGTGAAATCAGGTGCTACAAATTCTTTCAAGCATAAAAATCATGCATTGAGAATAAGGGCAAACCTGTATTTCATTTTGAAAATAATCTGGAAATTTAACTTTTTTCAGTTGCGCAATAATATCTTTCTTATATGTAAATAACTGTAAAGTATTTGTAGAACAATAAAGATATACAGTAGTGATCAGTTTTTGTAACTGCTAAAGAAAACATTTCATTTCAGGGACTGCAAAACCTTCATAAATGGGCTGGACGTGGTCACAAATTGCTTTTCAGTTGTGATCAGCCTTCCCTAATGAATTTGGACTTCCTAAAACTTCTCAAATTGAATCTGTATGCATAATGTTTCTATGAACTTCTCAAATGCTCACAAATAATTGCACTTGGCAACGGAGCCTTTGAAAAAGGATTGTGTTTCCTTTTAGAAGAACTTAGCTGGAACTATGCAAACTTATTGGTGAAACAAGTTATGGTCCTCCAGAAGATTCTGTTTCTTGAGAATCTCAGCCTTTTCGCATTCAAACGTGTGATGCAGGTTTTCGCTTTGTGTACCTCTCTGCAGCTCGACTTTGTGAAATTAATGGATACTTTTAATTTAGAGAAGTTTGTAAATCACAGTTCTATCTGAAAGTTCTACTGCCAGCTTTCAGATTCTTTCCTGTATGCTACTCTTTGGTGAGTTGTACTATATGGAACTGCAAAAAAGAGCTCATTATCAGCCTTTTCTCCGTTTTAAAGAGTGGGTGACTCGCTTTGTATTTACCTTCCTCCCCTCAAAATAATATCCTCATGTACTGCGGTGTGTCAGATTATTCCGCTCTGGTTCACTCCGTTTTGTAACTCGTTACGTGAATCAAACGAAAAGCTGTGAAGTACCAGAATGGGATAAATACGCCCTCTGTTACTGTGCCGTCTTTTAGGAGAGGACGGTGTGGTGGCGGAGGGTTTGAGCAGACTGTCTTCCTCAGTGACCACCGGTTAGGCTGAAAACTGCCTGCGAGGCATATTCCTCTAATAGATTGGCTTAAAATATACTAGATTAAGTGTTAAATAAGTTGGTATTAAATACTTGCAGTATATTTGCTATATTGAAGACTATATCCTCATCTCTGGGGATTAACAAATTCAGTGGCTTAAGCTAAAGACGTTTTGTAAATACACCCCATAAATTACACACGGGTTTTTGAGAATAATCCAGGCTGTGCTGTGGGATACACGGCCAGCCAGGGATGGCCAACATGTGGCTTTTCCATTGCCTGTGGATCTCGGGAATGCTCTCAGGTATGCGTCTGAGGCCGGTGCTCCGTCAGCCCGTGGGCATGCTCTGGCCTGGGGGCCATCCTAAGTTCTTGTTCTTCTGATTTTTCAGTCGTTACAGCTTTCTTTTTGCTGCCCTACTGTAGCAAAGGTAAAATCTTTCTTCCTTACCCTGAATCCTGAGCGTGCATTTCTCCTTAGGGACCACCTTGATTCTCCGCTGCCAACAGCTTGGTAGGTCTTTTCTATGCTGAGTGGCATCATCAAGCATTGTGCCACCCCCAAGTGCATTCAGGAATCAAGAAATTTTTAATATTAAATTGGGAAAGCCTGCACTAATAAAGCAGCGTGTCATTTTTTCCCCCCTCTCCTTTCTAATACACCCAAATTCAAATTAATGCTCTCAACTTACCATATGTTGGCATAACTTACATCATGGATAAATCTCATATTTCATTCGGTGTTGTGATCTGATATACATTGCCACATGCATGTGCTACACATTATGAATAAAGCTTTAAAAAGCCTCCTTTTATAGCTGTTTATGTTATGTGATTGAGTTCTTGTAGAGAGAAAATTTGCCAGGACTAAAGGTTATTACTGGCTGTTCTGCAACTAATATTGCCTCAAACTAAAGCAATTAGGCTTGACAAAATATGAGCTGCTTAAGAAAACGCACTTTTGAAAGTTGCGCTCGTAATGGAACTTGATTTAATACATACCACTGACATGGAGATTTTAATTAAAAGATAGGGAGAAAAATGGCCGTTCTGCTAAGATGGGAAATGAAGAGAGATTGTTCTGCAGGTGACCAGGGTGGAGGTGGTTTTGTAGCAAAACGCAATATAAAGCCCTGAGGGGATGGGATGGGTGGTAGAGCATGGATGTATTCCGAATTGAACAGTAATGATTAACACAAAATTGTGGAAAATAACCTGTTTTGTCATTGTATCGTCCCCTCCTAGGACATCAGAAATGTGTGGGTGTTTTTTTTTTCAGTGGATGACCTTTATTACGCACAGCAAACCCTAGAGGTCTTGGCTATGAATGGTTGCCATGCATCAAGAGGCACTAAATTCCATGCTGGCAAAAAGAAGAAGGTGAAAAAAAAATGCTGTGGGATTGTCCAGAAGATTCTCACTCATCGTTCTGCAAGTCAGCCTTAATTCAGACCTTTTAGCTTACACCCGCTGCACCTAAAATACAGGTCTGTGAATACTTTATTCTTTTAATTTCAGTGACCAAGCGTGAAAATTTTGGGCTGAGTTGGATCATCCTGAGTCACTATAAAATTAAATCTGGTTTTCTCAGCAAAATGAAAACCAAAACCAACAACAACAACAACAAAACCCCGAAACAAACCAATACGGAATGCTTAGTTCAAAAACTAACACAATCAGATTATTTTTAAATTTTTATTTTTGATTTTAGATTACACAAGCTTAGTCTTGAGATGTTGTGTTGAAACAAAAAATAGTATTTGAAAAAGAATTATTTACACAAACAGAGAATTCAGGAGGCTTTTAATTTTATTTTTGGCACAAACTATTGCTTGAGTTTGGTAATCCTTGTGTCTGGCTTACGGTTTGGAAGGGTTTTCCAGCTGCGTCAACGCAAGTAGGATATTCCCTCATTAAGGTGTTCCATGTTGGCATTGATATTTTTTAAATTACATTTTGGCAATATCATTGTTTCATGTGACTCTCCCAGGCCTATGTGATTTAATTTTTAATCAGCCGTTGCTGATAAACTGGGGCAGATGCAATATTTCTCACTTTCTACTTTTTTTCTGTAGTGTGAATAAACCGAATTTTGTCTTAGAAATAAACATCAGGCTAAGTGCTTGGAGTTCTACATTCTCCACTAGATGGTAATTTGGCAGAGCTAGATTAAACAGAACGCCAATGTAGTTGTATTTGTCTACATAGAAGCCTAGTTATTAATTTACTGGTCAAAAGTTTTGTGTGGAAGTGGGATTTTTCTGCATCCAGTGAGAAACAATACTATAAAAAGAACCCCTCCCATACTGAATATTTCCAATTAGTCCATAAACCAAAAATACTGACATGTTGACTTTTTTTTCTATGCATTTTTGAGTCTTTGTTGGAAAAATGCCGTTCAGCTTCATGCTGTAAGACTAGCCTAACGGTTAATAAATGTTAATAAAGCTATATATGCGTACAGTAATAGATACATTATTAAATACTGACCTGTGGAGGAAAGCAATGGACCAAAAGCAACTAAAAATGCATGTAGCACTGATCAAAATTTAAAAGAGTGGCTGAAGTCTTAAGAGTAATGTAGCCAAGAGAAACTGTAAAATATCAAAGTGTGTCTCGTAGAAGCGTCTCAAAATTCTTTGCTGTGATGTATTTTGGGGTTTTTGTATTTCAGGCTTTTCAATCAAATATAGCTGCTTAAGAAAAAAACAAACAAACAAACAAGATTCATATATATGCTCTTAAATAATATTGCTGTGAGATGTTTCCAGGAAAAACTTTATTTACACTACCTGTCACAATTGCCTATGGAGATTGCCCGTATAATGACAAAAAAAATCTAATTTACTGAAAGCATTTTAAAGTGTTTGACAGACACTTCCAAAAAGTTGGAAGACAGAAAATACTGTGAATTACTTCACAGGAGGAAGGCCATATAAAGTTTCAAGGTTTCTTTAAATTTAGAATTCTAGTGAAGCATAAAGAGTATAATTATTTTATTTTGCTACATTTTCTAAACTGCATAATACAGTCATTCTTCTAGATCTTAAAGTTGTCATTTTACAGTACAGTTCAGGACTGCAGTGGTAACATATTTTCCAAAGGTCAGTTTTCCAATTATAATCCAAAATTTGACGTTAATATTTTTTCTTATAGCCATGTTGTAACCGCATTCTGTTAATTTCATAAAGATACCATTTAGCTGAGGTAGGTGGTATTCTGGGCATGGGAACAGTCACCTAATGTCAACAGTAAGTAGTAACTGTAACTACTGACTTCCCATCATTTGCAAAAAAATATTTTCCCAAAAATTATAGCATGTGGAACTAGACAGCATCCAAGTCTCTCACTGGGAAATGACAGAGATTTTCTTATTGCTTTACATGCTCCAGATTGCTTTTAAGTCTCATTAGATGTTGCAAGCAACCTTACCTGCTCTTCACTTGACGTGTGAGATAAACCTGTTTGCCAAATCCTAAAAATTGAAGCTAGTAGCAACCGTTTGTAGTGTTTTTATCTATTTCCTTTACGTCTTTCTCAACTAAAAAATACCTTCAGATAGAGTTGAAATAGCTAACGTAAATATTAGAACTGGGATAAAATACAGCATTTTACTTCTTCGCTCAGTGCCGTTTTTCAGGTTCTTGTATTTTCTTTACGTTGTTTGCAATAAACTCCTTATTTATACACTTTGGTATATTTAAATATAAAGCCTCCACGCTAAATGCTCATAACCACTAAGAGCCAACCTCGGCTGCCATAGACAATTCTGTAATTGGCTTTGGGATGAGGAAAAGCTTTCTTCTTCGCCTTGGTTGATATTTGGTTCGAAAGCGCGAGCTACAAGATTCCGCTCTTTCACCTCCCGCTAAAGCCCAGAAACCGAACCCAAGCAGGCACGGCTTTGTTCCATGACAGAGCAGGCAAGCGCAGCTGACAGCTCTGTCGTCTAGACAAGGTGAGAGCTAGATTTACATTAATAAAATACGTGTCGCGTTTCCCTTGCTATAAATAAACAGGCAGTTTCGGATGCAGTCGCTCAAACACATTCCAGCTGAAAGCCTCGCTTTCTTGCAAGCTTTTGGGGCGTTGAATTCAAATGCCCAAATGTTTGCAGAAACCGGTCTTAAAGAGGGAAGGAGGCAGGTGAGAGGAGCCAACCGGCTCAGGGAGAAGTGGAAAGCATCCTGCCGTTTGGCACTACTCATGTCAATTTGCCAGTCACCCAAAAAAAAAGTCACCCAAGAGCCTTTAATTGCTCGGCTTATTTTCCCAGTTTTGAACCACTCTGATACCAGGGAGAAAGAATGAAGAATGGGGAAGGGTGGAGAAAGCCTTAGGAATTTTTTCTTGTTGGTCACTTGCTTATACAGATTGTAAAGGTGTGACTGAAGGCTGCAGGAGAATTGATGTGTATTTGCTCTTCAGGGAAGACAAATGCCTCCCTGGGCCCTCCATGCTCTGTGTGCAAGAGCAGAATTTTCAAGAGTGAAACATTTCGAAAGAATTCAGTGCTGTCCTTTTGTTTAACCTTTGCGTCATTTCTTTTTAATAATTTCAATAAATTCCTGAATTCCGGGAGAAGGGATTACTTTCCGGTAATCTCATCTGACATTTCAGACGTAACTAGTGTGTGACAAGGAAGTAAAAAAAAATAATCCTTAATCTTGTCTAGTTACCCATTAAGTTGGGTACTGGATTTTTAAAGAAATGTATTTTCACTAGGTACGCAACTTCTTGGTTTTACAATAATAATTATTTTGAATATGTACACTACAGCTGTTTCTTGAAACACTTTTTAATTAAAAATGAATACTTTCCTCTTTCCTTCTAATGTCTTGTGTCAAATTGGAGTCATAACGACTCTGCATGGAAAATGTGGCAAAATAAAATTACTCCAACGAAACCCCGAGCTCATTTAAATGAATGAAAAAGCTCCAGGTGAAAACACTGTAGTCAGCGCTTCACCTTCTGATATTTTATTTTATTTTTTTACATTTTTTGAATTCCTGTTTGAAGATATTCTGAAAAACCTGAGCATTACAGCTGCCAAAACACTTCCGAAACCTGAAAGCGAGCAGAATCTTACAAAAAGCAAAAACCTCTTCTGCATTTCACCTATATAAAAGGGTGATTTATTTCCTTGCTAATTAATAGGGTAGAGATTCCTGGTGCGACGGACGAGCTGCGTGAGCCTGGTACCCGGAGGAGATCCATCGGGGGAGCGGGGCGAGCGCGGATGTTTTCCCACGTCGTGCCGCCGCAGCGCTGCCCGGCCGCATTCCAGCCAGCTCAGCTCCCCGATTCGGAGCAAAAACATTCAACGGAGCAGACGTGTGCCAAATTACGCCGTGGTTTTGTAGCATACGGACAAATGTGTTTTGCCTCCAGACCACCAAACTCATTTTCACTCGTGACTTGAACTGAATTTGAACCCAGGCCTCCCGAAGGAAAGAAGGAATCTATTAACTCCCTCAGCCCCTGCTATATTCGATGTCAGTGGCAGCGTATCGCCATAAACACACAAATACCACACGTCTGCCACAAGCAGCAGCGTACTCCAGACAAGATTTTCATGTGAAATCTTACGCAAAATCGTAATAAATACTAAAGGAATGAAATGTCAGTTTTTAACATCTGTTTTGCTTCTCAGACGGTTTCATTTCTCCCTTTAAGCCTGCAGGTAGGCGCAGTTTCTTTTCCGGCGACCTTTTGAGAAATAGTCACACATTGAAATGTTAAATTCTTCCTCTTGGTAAGCACGAACAAAGCCTCTTCCTGTATGTTAACACCTTCGGCATTGTATTTGGTAAATAAGTATTTGATTCGGCAGGCCAAATTCCATATTCCACCATCCTCTGTGTTTTCATTTATCCTCCAGCAAAATGAATGTAAAAAAGTTACTAGCCTGAAATAGCAATTACTGGAACCATGTACCTCTGGTACAGGAAAGGGGTGTGGAATTCTCTCATCTGTGCAGTGCATGATAAATCAGGCGCATAAATGCAGGAGTCATCGATAAATAAATGAGTTCTTTTAAGAAAGAAACGGTGCATTTCATAGTGAAATATTGAGTATTACGCTTACCATGATTTCAGAAAAAGCAGTTTGAATCAACACGTCATGGTTAGAGAAATTTTGACAGGTAGTGCAACCTATTTTTTGTAAGTCGGTCCTTCCTAATATTACACAGTTGTGTCATAAAGTACAACTTTCATTTAATTTCTGCCCCACATCCAACTGTGGCTTCCCAAAACTGCGAGAAGATTTTTACAAAATAAATTAGCAAGTGCTTTCTGCATCATTGATTTTCAGTCTTCCAAGACGGTTAAATGCAATCCTGGGTAAATAAAGTTCAGTAGAGGTTTCTTAAGGACCCAGTTTTACACTTTCACTCCCATGATCCTCGAAGTTTGTCTGTGAATCACGACTGAAAAGTTGGCACCTGCATTTTAATTTTAATTACTTTGTTCATGTGATGTTATCTCAGCAACTGTTATCAGGCCGCTCTGCTGCCTGAGATAATGTAATGATAGCGCCATTCTACAGTTAGAATTTCTGAAATGCTTGTTATTGCAAGAATTTGTGTTTAGCATGCAATTTATGTGATTCAGTGTTTATTACGCACAGGAATTACCTTTTTACCCACTAGGACATGCCAATTACTTGAAACAGCTTGCGAGGAAGTAATTCCCACCTTCTTTACAAGGGGAGCTTAATGGCTCAAAGCTAAAATGAGATCTACATCTTCCTTGATGTGACAAAAAAATTATCCTGGAAGAAATTCTTGTTCAATGCTTGTGATTTGACCGTATTATTATTATTATTTTCTTTTACTTTATAGCCACATAACTGTGCATCTGATACCAGTGCAGGTTGTTCTGTGCCCTGGTTTCACGCCTGGCTGGGTGAAGGTTGCATGTGAAGATGGTAGATATCTGCTGGTGGGAGTGGAGACCCCTCGTTCACTATCAAACCAAACCTGGCAGAAAACAACAGCTCCCGACAGAAATGATGCCTCTTTTCAACTGTCATCAATTATGCTCTCAAGTAAGTTCTTTTACCCATCAGTCAACTTAGAATCACAGAATCATAGAATGTGTTGGGTTGGAAGGGACCTCTAAAGGCCATCTAGTCCAACCCCCTGCAGTGAGCAGGGACATCTTCAACTCGATCAGGTTGCTCAGAGCCTCATCCAGCCCGGCCTTGAATGTCTCCAGGGATGGGGCCTCCACCCCCTCTCTGGGCAACCTGGGCCAGTGCCTCACCACCCTCAGTGTAAAGAACTTCTTCCCAATGTCTCATCTAACCCTGCCCTGCCCTAGTTTAAACCATTGCCCCTCATCCTATCGCTACCTGCCCTTGCCAACAGCCCCTCCCCAGCTTTCCTGGAGCCCCTTCAGGGACTGGATGGGGCTCTAAGTTCTCCCCGGAGCCTTCTCTTCTCCGGGCTGAACCCCCCCAGCTCTCTCAGCCTGTCTGCATAGGAGAGGTGCTCCAGCCCTTTGATCATCTTCTTGGCCTCCTCTGGACCCGCTCCAACAGGTCCATGTCCTTCTTGTGCTGAGGGCTCCAGAGCTGGACATAGACTTGTGTTTGCCCTCTGCCCTTGCCGCTAACCCGTCAGCCTGGTGTATATTTGGGATGCCCCCTTGGTGGTTCAGCCCACTCCATTCTGCCAGGCAGTGCCCACCTCCTGCTGAGCAAGCTTGCTATCCGTCTCCACCATCTTCAAGAGCGACAATATTGATGCTAAAAAGGTATTGTATCGCTGAAAAACTCGTTATGGTGGTGTGTTTTGAATTCCTGGCACAGTGCGTTGCGTTATCCAACCGCAAAGCGGTTGTGGTGAAAATTGTCTGAGCGTAACTGCACATAAATATATGGGTGGAAATATTTTTTTCTCCGCAAAGTTGTGGATTGTAAAGGTTTGCTACTAGCTCAAAAAAGACCCACTGAAGTCTGTAATATGCAATCACTGCTCAGTGCCAGTGAGCATAACGCAGCCCAGAAATTTCCATTGAAAAAGGGTTTCTCTATCCAAGTTCCTGAAGGTGAAGAATAAGAGAAATTCCTGAGGGCGGCTTGGTGAGTACCGACGAAGAGAGATGTTCTCAGGAAGAGGTATTCAGATTTTCAAGAACATTTTTTTTTAGGTCTAAGTGGACAGCAGCAAATAATAGTGATACAGTAAAGACCACTTTGTTTAATTTCTTAAGTTTGCTAATTAAAACCAAACCCCTTCGTCTTCAGGCCATATCCACATGAAGCCTCTCTAGCGTTCTTCCTGACAATGCTGCTAAAAGGGCTAGTTTTTGTCACCTGGTGTCAGTTTGTACCTAATAATTGCTAATTTATCAAGCACACATCAATATTGCCAACCGGGTTGGTTTGCAGCTAGTCACTGTCAAACAGGCTTGTAGACCTAGCACGCATTGAATGATAATGAGCAGAATAATTAAAATAGATATGTAGACTCTAAAGCAACATTGCTTATCAGTGGCTGTTGTGTTAATGCTGCTTTATCAGGTCACTCGCTTATCCTTTATGCAAGGAGACCTGTACGTATACATGGGTTTGTGTCTGTAAATTGATCCCAACGTTTCAGTTGGGATCTTTAGATAAGAACATCCCTTATACAGTTATTGTCTTTGTAGCTTTCATTTCTCGATAGATGTAACAAACTTGGCTAAATATATCCCACGTGTCAGATAATTAGATAACCTGATAATTGGTGTCAGATAGGACATCTGATATAGAATATTATAATAAGTATTTTAAGAAATATTATCATAAATAATACAGCTAATTACGTAGAATATAATCATAAATAACAAGGAGCTGTACGTTAGGTAGGGAGATCTTCAATATATTTAATTACGGGAGTTGAAACTAATAGAACCAGGGAATCTGAAAATTTGTGCGGTGTGTTTTCCACTTGCAGGTGGGAAACGTAACTGCAGGTTTAGCAACCAATTAACAAAACCAATTAAAGAAATTGGACACTCAAGCGTCTAAAGAAAAGCCAGAGCTTCTGAGCAGGCTCCTTGTTATTTATTATCATATTTTAATTGCTTTTGGACAGAGAGCGACCCCCAGCACAGGCCGAAGGCGTCTGTCGCAGCTCTGCTAAAGCACAGGAATCCCTGAGCAAACGCAGGCGTAAATCCCAAATCGATTTTTTGGGGGGCTTATTTCCTTCATAAGGGTAATTATTCTTATAAAAGCCAAATTAAGGACATTCTTTTGGCATTATTTGCTAATAAAGAATTATTTGGCTATTCCAAAGCGTATTATATGCAGCTTGAGGGAAGGGCTGGTGGTCTCCCAGACGTTTTAAGGAGGGCGGGTGTCTCTGCAAATTTCAATAGATTTAAATTTTAGTTCTTGATTAATGGTCCCATAATTCTTTTAAGTTTTATTACAAATAAGCATCGTACTGTGCCCCTCCTAGGACTATGAGAAGACATTGAACAGTTTGAAGTACTTTATAACCTGCACTAGACTGAGAATACCTGTGCGCCTGCGAATAACACAGAAAAGAGAAGTAAAAGTGTGTTTGTATTCCAACTTTTAATGCTAAATGGAATAGTGCATTAAATATAGTGAAATTAATGATGAATATATGAATGCATTGCAGTAATTACTAATAAATTAATGTGATTAGCCACGTTTATGAATAATAAATAATAAATATCAGTAAACAATCAATAAATATAAATAATTACGATAGCCACAAGTTTTAACTGAATTTGTCCATTGAATGAAAAATTTTCCGTACGCTGATAGCAGATGCGATAGCCCTGGCGAGAACAAAATTTGTTGTCCTCTGGCTCTTTTCGTGTAAAACTGGCACCTTTGTAACCGAACGTTCTCGGAGTGTCTCAGTGCGGTGCCAAGAACGGTGATGCAGAGGAAAGCAACCACGTTCTTACGCCTTTGCAGACTTTGCCCATTAGCATATGGCTGGTACGGCTGCAGGTGGCGTATGTTTTCATTTCACCGCCAAAACACACAGTAAACGAATAGCTGGCATTGCCAAATTCAACTGAGAACCGCAAACCCAGCCGTTGAGTGGGGCGAGTGAAAAAATATTGTGTGTTTTCTCCTCTGCAACAACTACGCAGAAAGACTATTTCTTGTTGCGCAGAGGTGTGGATCAATATCAGCGTTTTGCTTTGAGTGAGCACGGAATTATAAGAAACCCAAGGTATCATGGCGCAGCAGCGTCACCTGCGCGCTGCAGAAACCACACATTTGGCTTATTTTTGTCAACATTGTCTCGCGCGTTTTCTCCTGTGCGCTTGACTGTACCAGTCTGGCAGATCACCAGGTCACCAAAACTTTGTCTGTATAGTCTGGATCTGACTGCCGGGCAAGTTTCAATTAAGTTTGCAGAGAACAGCTGAGCAAATTACTGCCAACAGCTTCCTTTGTAGGACAACAGCTCGCAAAGGAGTTTTCAAAGTCTTGCTAAAACCTTTTCTACATCCATTGGCTTGATGCTAATAGACAGGAGAATGTCTGTAACCCATAACCCCCTCAATTTGGAAATTCATCGGATTCCACAGACATAAATTTGTGCCCATTGTGAAGGAGTAATTAATTTGGATTTCCTTCATGGCTGAAAATGAGTCCTTGATTACTGTTCTGGAAGTAACCTGGGAAGTAAAGGCTGCTCCAGCCATTACTGGAGTCATCAGCTGCAATAATAGCATAATCGTAGCCTGCTGGTAGCGTTTCAGAGGGCTTTGGTCAAGTTATGTCCATCCCCATCTATTTTCCCTGCCAGCTGAATTCCAATGAATACGGCTAAGCTACAAAACAGAAACACAAGCCCGTCACTGCAGATAGCATCGATTTTATGTGTCTAACTATTTCTTCACAAGATAAAATAATAAGGGACCTGCATGCCTGGAATGAATGTGCATTGTTAAGTGTCCTCCCATGCATTCAAAGTGTTCGATTCATTTCAAACCGATGATTTTTAGGTGTCATTGGCGCCTTGCACAGTCACAGCTGCCTTTACTGAAGACAGTTGTCCATGCAGTGACAGATTCACCAGGCCACTCCGTGGTCTGTAAAATTCCTTCTCCACGTTCTCTGGGGAACCATGGAGCGTTGCAGGGGAACGGAGGAGTCCATTTCGGCATCTGAAATTAAGCCTGCCATATCCTTCCACACGGTTTGTCAAACTAATTTGAAGCAAGCTCAGCAAACCCTGCAGAGCTGCAAGGACGACGAGCTTATTTCATGTCGGACTGTTATAAAAGCATCCCATGAGAAGAATTTTCTGGTGCTACTGGCTGCTGGTAGGTTTGACCTTGTGACTTAAAGACGTAAAACTCTGTCTCTTACGACTTGTTTGAGTCATTGAAAATCTTGGGTTTTGATTAGGTTTTTGTTTAATAGGGAGAATTATAGACACATTTAGTTCTAGTAGCCTTTGAAGGAAGTTTAACACGTTAAATCTGGAATAATTTCTCAATTGATTTAGTGGTAGTCATTCCATTTATCCATAAGACTGCTGAATACCAATGGAAATACCACACAACATTGGCTACAATATGTGTGCCGCAGCGTTGAATAAACCTTATGCATAGTTTACTTCCAACAAAAATATTTTTTAAATAAAATACAAAAACTAATTTTGTTGTTGAAGTTACAGACTTTAGCTGGAATGGTAATTGTTTGACTCAACGACCCAACAACATGTTGGATTTTAAAAAAAATCACCAAAAACTCTCCGGAAATCTCCAAGGGAGAGCTAATTACTCCTAAAATATTGTATAAACAATGGGGTGGGATGAGTGGAGAGGTGCACCCTTCGTTCTTGGTTTTCTTAATCCAGAATGCACAAGCCAAGCTCCGTGGAGCCCGACAGCCTGTGAGGGCTGCAAGCAGCCCTGAAAATCTTACACGGAGCCTGTAAAGAGTTTCTGTGATTCTGTGTTAGATTCTGGGACCTGATTCCAGGTCTAAAATCACGAAACGTCATTTCCACACTCAAAGGCCAAAAAGCAGATATATAAATATAGAAGATTTTTGAGACACAAGTGGGAGACAAAAGTTGTCAATATGTTTGTGTCTTGCATTAATTTTTTTAACATGCTCCTAAAATGATGGTTGAGTACTACCGATATTTTAAGAGTCTCATCCAAAGCTAGTTGCAGTTCTCCCAAAACCCTAAGATTTCATCTGGCATAAATCACTGAAACACCATTTAGCCAATAAAGTTCTCCATTTGCTGACAATCTTGTCCACAAAAAAAAGTCTGTGAATGAATTACACCTTTCCACCAGGGAACAGGAGATGGATCCTTTACAGGAGCATGCCGGTACGTGTCTTGGTTGCATTTGCTGCTCATTTCGCAGGAAAAGTGATGATTAAAATTTTTGAATTATGTTAATGTAGTCTTGGCTGTGTGCCATGTAGAAAACGCTATCAAAATAGAAAACAAAAATAAAAGTTCCGTGTTGGTGGTTCTTGTTGCTAAACAAGAAAACGGTGAATCGGCACTGATGTTATCGTCGGTGATTTATGTTGTTCAGGCATTCAAGCCTGACCTTGACTACGAGTTAGCTGAAAAAATGCACGGTAGGGGGAAAAATGTGTATTGTTTTAGAAATCTTCGAATGATGTGTCTTTCCTTTGTCCCCAGACAGGGAGACTTTCTTTGCTTCGGTAGCTTAAGGAGGGATCCAACGCTGAGAAGCATACGCCGGAGAGGCATGGCCTGAGGATGGTTTCACCTGAAACAGTGTCTGGCTTTCCCACAGAAGCCCCAAAACACCTTCCCCATTGGAGAAAGGCAAGATGCAGGTTGGTGTGACAAAGCAGGTAGAGTGCAAAGTCCTGTTTGAAACCATGTTTGTGGTGGTCCCTGAGCTGCTGCGTGCTGACAGGGGCCACGGAAACAGGCGGCTGATCTGGGACACGTCCTTCCTCACTCTCTCTCTCCCACTTGTCTCATAAAAAGCAGTTAAGTGTCTTAAATGGATACCATCGCTTGGCCTGGGTGTGTAAATAATGTGAGTAGGGGTTGTGTTGTCCCTGTTCCCGATAGATTAGTTGCAAACCGATGCCTCATACCTTGTTTACTAACTTGGAGTGATGGTGTCAGGATTAGCAAGGATTATGTGGTCTACATCAAATTAAATTGTTTGGTTCAGCTGGATTTGCTAAAACTGTGCTTTCATTCATGCATACGATACATCTGAAGTTGCCACGCCGTTTGTATTTGGAGTTAATATTGTCTATGTCCATATTAACATCGTGACTGCTTCAGTTAAGCCAGTGAGAATACTTACATTTAATTAAAAAAGAAGAATGTTATGGGAGCAATAGTTTTCTGGTTGCTTTTTCTAAAAATAAATAAGAAGCCCTTCATCACCCATGCAGCACTGAAAACAAACCAAGGATTGCTCGATTGGCTTTTAGTCACCGCCATATGCTTTTTTCCTTAGCAAAGGGCAGTAGGAAATTATTGCATTACACAAGTGGAATTTAAAATGTTGCTGATGTACTTAAGGATGCTCTTTCCTGAGAAGAATCATTATGTATGACCATGCTCTTTAAAAATGTGATTACAACAGTTGAGCAGATGGTAGACACTTGGGGTCAGCTCTAAGGAGATCTGTATTTACAGTGTATTAATAATGGTTTAAACTTTCTCATAAATAGATGTTGATTAATTTTAAATCCATTTGTAGAAACCTAGCATTGCCAGACTATTTCCTGAAACCACAATACAAAGTATGATAAACACCATCCGTTAATCCAGACTAATGTACTCCACACGTTAAAAAAATTCACTAAAAGGATTAATGTAATTTTTCAAACATGAAAAAAACCAGATTGTATACTTCATATGTACTTTGTGTGTTGAATTTTTGACAGTCAACTCTTTTTGTTGATAGAATTATGTGTTTTTATCCTTTGCGTAACATACTTCCAAATAATTTATATTTAATTTTATATTCTGTTTGGGATTTCTTTTTCACTTTGTCACACAGCTATTTCATACCATTGAGTGGAAAACAGATTAATCCAATCAGGTGAAACAGCAGGAGAAAAATTTAGGAAAAGCCTATTTTAAAGGCAGGCTCACATCATTTTGCTGGAAAGAAATAGCATTAAACAGTGATTCTTAACCTTTGGCATGTTTTGACCCTGGATTCCGGTTTTGGACCGTATAACCGTACAGGGCCTTTCTAAAATCCCGACACCTGCTTGGAAGCCCCAACCTAAAAGTTGCTGGGCCGAAATCTTGATCAGTTCACGTCAATAAGAGTTTTGTCACGCTTTCACGGGAAATTTAAAAGCAATTAGAATGAAAATGCAACCAACAGTTGATACCACTTCACAATCAAGAAAAATATGAACCCCAAATTTGGGGGGTTTACAACAGGGTCATTTTATTTTCTTCATAAAAGCTTATTTAAGACAGATACTCCTCATAGTAGCCAACACTAAGCATTGGCGAATTAATAGGCCAAAAAGAAAAAACAGGTTGATCTTTAATTGCCGAGTCAGTTACCGCCGTCATGAAACTGTATGAAGTGACACACTTTAATGTCGGAGCTAGAGAATGAAGAACTGACATTGAGCTTTCAGCTTGACCTGCATCTACAAACTTTTGGGCGTAACTTTTTGCATAAAGATGTATAATTCCAGCAACGTTTTCTCCACAGAGTTCCCTTCCTTTTCATTGCTTATCTGTTTCAGAGGGATAAAACCTAGAAATTGCCTGTGGAGCAGTAAACGTAGGAACTACAAATTTTGATGCAAGCTGTTTTGACAAGGGCCGTAGAATGGAGGGCAGCCTTACCAAGATCTTTTAAGCAGCGAGAAAATTATTCTTTTTCATGTTTGGCTGAAATCTGGTTAATTGTGGACTGGATTCAATGTTCCAAACTCACATGTAAAGTTTTACCCTATGTCTGTCCTCCTACTGAAACGGATAAAACCTAAGGATGAGGGAAAGTTCAGAACGTGTGCAAATATCATGACATAGTCCAAAGAAAGCAGCCACAGGTGCCAAAAAAAGTCTGAGAGAGACAGAAAGACTGAACCGTTGTCATCGTGAAGCTATTGCTTTTACACTGTAAAACATATTAATACCAATCACTAAAGCATCTAAGGCACGTTTTAAAGTCCCACCGAATTTAAGAACACGCTTAGTTCAAACAGGCTGGACTTTCAGGTCACGCTTATGTCCTTTTGCTGCATTAGCGCAAAGGAACGATTACGATATTCTCGCGAGGTGACCTCATCTTTCTGCCCATGTCCAGTCTGTTTTTCAGCTCAGCATGCTTTAACTTCCTACTCTGACCTTTGTCTTCAATTTCTATATGCTTACGCATACTCTTTTTCGGATGGCTGGTGTAACTCAGGAGAATTTGAAGGCTTTGAGGAAATTGCCGTTCTGATGTCAATAATTACTACTTTTCAAATTCTTTATAAATAGAACAAAATTCTGACAACCTTTGAGCCTTGTGCCTCAAAAAAATAAATGGTTTTTATACCTCATAATGTAACTGTACTTTCTGAAGCAGGATTGTGTAAGATCTACAAAAGATGTACAATTTTTTTACTAATGTCTTTCAGTGTGACTAATGTCGCTTCAGTGCCTTACTCACGCGTTGCCGGCTTAACAGCCCTTTCCCTGTCTATCTGTTCGCTACCCAGTTGTCCTTTCTCCAAACGTTTTCCTACGTTGTTGACGAAAATTTCCTTCTGGTTTCTAGCCATTGCTCCTTGTCTGCTCTGTCTTCTGTGTCTATGACAGAGAATCTTCCCGCTGACAACCTTCTGAGTCCGTGACACCGTAGCAAAAGAAGGACTGCTTCCTCCAGCGGTGGGCCATTTGGGACAGGCAACAGGGACACTCGGCGCCTTCGAGGTACAATTAAGGTCTTCAAGATTCTGTTTTAAATTGGGAAAATTGAACTCCTCCTGTCTCGTTATCATGAAACTTGCTCTTTGTATCCAGTCTTTTAAAAGTTTCTCCAACTTGGGAGCTAGAACTGTGAATCGCCTTGCACATCCAATACTGGCTTTAAATATCATATATATGAGTTCTTTGTGATCTATGCAAGAGAAGGACTGCTTTGGTTTCATGCCCAGTCATGCCACGTGTAAATATGGAGAGTTCCTATTTACCCAAATATGCTATTTCCTAATACTCCCAACTTCATTTTTTCCCCCCAAGCCCGTGCTTATTTAGCCGTCCAAATTTTCTTTTTTTAAAAGCTGCACTTACACATAGAACTCACTGGCCTAATCCTTTTAGGTTGAATTTGAGTAGATAAGTCGGAGGTCGATTTTTTTCAGTCCTTAACAAACCTAAATGAATTTTACACTCTGTAAAACTATTCATATCCTGTTAAATATTTTTTGAGACGTTTAGAATGGTATTAGCCGTTCTGGAAATGCGTTATTTTGAACGCTTTCTGAAGGCTTTGCCTTAAGTGATTCTGTTCCTTTATTCTAACCAATTACTGATCGCAATGCTGGCCTTTCTGTTTGATTTATCAACTGACAGGCTAAAACTTGTTCCAATACTTTTATTTCCCCGGCATGTTTTGCTGTCCTGTACAGTATCTTCATTACTGCCTGATATTCCTAAGCTCATTACTACATAAGCCAGCTATGTTAAAACAGTGTGATTGTATTTTTGGAAGCAAAGGAAAAGAGCATCAAGTACATTAGTGAAATACTTCATAATGACCTCTGTTATGCTTCTTTCGGATCCATTAAAACTGCTCGTGTGTGGTAAGTGCCATAATCATAGAATAATAGGCAGCCTGTGGTAGCCCGGAGTGTGTTTGATGCTAAAAAAATTAATTTGCAGGTGTCCTTGAACCCTGACTGCTTGTTGCTGGTGGTGCTAAGCAGTCGTTGACCGAAGCGTCCATCTGTTGTTCGTGTCTGTAAGGTCGATATTTGAGCAGTGCTTAGGAGCACTTACTCTTGCTCTCTTAATGTAAGATGGTAGCGAGAGCGTGAGAAGTTTCAGCAGTTCGCATCTGCTGCAGCAAAAGGGAAAAGTTTGACTTTCTGCCCAGCGCTGCTAAATACAGAAACTTGGAAAATAGGAGTGTAAAAATACCCTTTCCCTTGAAAATCCTCTGTGATGCTATTTCCCAGGATATATGGGTTGATTTGGGGTTTTAATAACGTGGAGATGGGAATTTATTTTTCTTTTGTGCTAAAATTTATGGGTGTTAGAATTAATTTTTTTCATTTAGTCAGATGTAAATTGTAACTAGGAAGTCCAAAGACTTGGGTAACTTCCCAGAGATCCAGCAGTGAGAGTGTGACATAACGGTACTTTGATCTTAGCTTGCGTTCCCTATTTTCTTGCCTCACAAAAATTTGGTGAGCATGTCTTTTTAGAACTTTTAAAAGCAGAATATTATACATATCCTAAGTAATACCTTACGCTGCTTAATACAGTAAGCAACAATTATGTTTCCGTGGTCTTCGTCCTCAGTTCAGCAGAACCCTGGAGTTGGTATTTAACTTGATTCGCATGATAAAATCCTCTCTGTATCAAATAAAGAGTAAGGGTAAGGCGTATTGGGGGAAGGCGCGGTGACTCGATTACGTGTCTGACTCAACTCTGTGTTTCAGCTACAGTTATTAAACCTTAATGAAATATTTCAGCAAAATTATTGAAAGAGTTGAATTAATTTTAAACGTTTGTGAGTCACTCTGTAGTCGCATGCCATAAAGCTGGGCGAGCGTGGTGGTCCGGTGTCACCCATGCCACCCGTCACTGGGAAGGGCCACTAAATTCCCCGTTAAGCGCAGTAGAAACGTCGCAGTCTGGGTAAAGGGCGACTGAGAATAACTTGAAGTGTCCGGAAGCGCTCAGATCCTGCCCATGCACCAGCTTTTTGTGTCTTTTGTTTTCTAATCCTGTTCAAACCCTGTAGGTGTCTGTAACTTTTTAGAGCTGAAGAGCTCGGTCTGCTCGCAGCTATTTGACATGCGATAGAGGTGACGGCAGCACGCGGTGTTTGGGGATGAGGTTAGGACCGTGGCACAAAGCCGGCACAGAGTTATACAGCGGTTTTTTTGTCTGTACTTCTTTGAGCCTCAAAACTAAGTCCGGAAACTTCTAGCGTTTAACCATTCGTCATTTCTGAAGATCTGAGCTCATACTGGTCACAAAATTCTTTGTTTTGAACTCCTGTGCATTGTGGGTGTGTTCAAAAACCTCCAATATGGTAGAAAGGATCGTCTTTGTTGGGAGGATCTACAGACCCGGGTAGTAACGCCACAGGTCTGTAAAGCCAACGGAGCACGAGTAGCAGCTCTCCTTGCCTAATGCCCGGCTGTTTGGTGCTACCTTTGTTTTTTATAGCAAATAACCTTTGGCAGAATAAAGTTGGCGGCTACGTGGTAGTATATACACACACACTATAAATAGCACAGTTGTTTTAGTTGCTCATTAGTAATTTCCTGCACGGTGGATGCAGCATTCGGACGAAACTAAGGCACATAAATCTGACTCTGGTCACTCACTTTATTAGGGTAGGAAAAATCCTGAGTATGTTGCAGCAGAAATTCAGCCTAATGCAAGTAGCAGCTGAAAGTGTTCTTTAAAGTCCACAGAGATTTGGCTATTTGAACAATTTTGGGGGGATCAGAGCACTACATAGTCTGAAAGCAAAGGCAAAGTATATGAGTGCCTTCATTGTTGGCCCAGATGGCATGACTTAATTAAATAAAATATCTGTGCTGCTTATGTGTTGATGTCTGACACTAGCCCTGGGCCAGGCTTGCAAATAACTGTGGTTTGCTAACGTGTGGCTTTTCAAACAAAATCTGCATTAGCGCTCATGAACCGTGAGCAGTAATGTGGCCTGGGCTTGAGGCACAAGGTGGGTACTGAGCGATGAACAGAGCGAGGCTTGAAGGAGGAATTCAGCAGCCTTTCGGAGACGGTACATTTGGGATGGAATGTACTTACCCTGAAATCCTAGAAATCAGCCCGATGAAAAAAAATGAGCATCTCTGGTGATTGTTTTTAACTTCTTTCAGGTGTACTAAGACCTCGGTTGCCAGCTCTTCTGTTTCAGCGGGGAGCACAGGACGGAGAGGAGAAGGGTGGGAAGAAGCTGACCTTGTCTTTCGGCGGTCTCAGCACTAAGGTGGGCAGCTGGGGAGGGCGCAAAGGTGCCACCAAGGATCCAGGCGCCAGGATCGCCTCGGACTCCTGGTTTCACTGTGCCACCACAGCTGCCAGAAGGACACTGCTGTTGCTTTTGGGGGTTGGTGAGGGACTGCCAGCAGTTCCCCACTGAGGGCTGTTGAGGGAATTGCTCTGCTCTACAGCAATAAGATGTCTTCTTCCCTACGGTGCCGTTCCTCATCTCTGTAGCCCCTGCTCACCACCAGAATTTGGGTGAAGGATACCCAGGGAAGCAGAGACTTGAGACTGCCAAAGTGATGGTGTTTTTTCCTCCATTCCCCTAGTGGTAAATAGCGACGTTCCACTTTCGGCTATAATGTGTGAAGTTACTGTGAAAAGATGCTGTCTGAGGAGCAAAAACAGACAGCGTATTCATGTCTAGACTAAAGCATGTGCAATTTTCCAGGTTGGAAAAAAGGTCCAAAGAAAAGTGCTGAAAGAAGACTAAGTACAAGTTACCCCTGCCACCTGCAGCTGGTTGAGAACATGAATGATGTAGCTAGAGCAGGAGGAGGTGGGAAGAAGTCCATGGGGGGCAGGTAGAAGAATGGGCAGATGAAGTGAGTCGCCACAGAGAGCAACTGGTATCCAGCTGTGGTTGCCGGAGAAGTTTGTTTTTCTATGGAATGAACGTATCTATGTTTTTCTTAGAGCAAATAATTTTAGGTAATAAATGGAGTTGTAACCTTGAGTTCGTGGAGATACATCGGCTGTTACTTGACTAGCTTTTGGCTCTGCAAATGAAGCTTGTATCAGGCGCGCATCTTTGCAATCAAAAGTGATGGAAAAAAAAAGTCCTTTACGTTCAGTTTGGGTTTTTTTCCACATTTTGATTTCCATCACACGAATTCCAAGAAAGGCTTTATCTTTCGATTCAGTCTGCAAAACTGAAACTTGGCCCGTAGATGTAGCCTTGCAAACTGAAGCACAAGCATATTCATGATTCAGAATGGTTCTTCTTGCTAGTGGGTCTGACCTAAATACTTCTGATATTTGCTAGGTGGTTTTCCATATCTCTTGGGGAATACGTGTAGGCAGATATCAGACTTACCCAAACTGAGTCAAAAGCCTAAAAACACCCTTTCAATGAAAGTAATGTAATTTAAAGTGCTAGTGCATGTTGTTTCAAGGGCATCCTTAAGGGATGTATCTGAATTTTAATACCTACTTAAAAATTGTAGTTTCATTTTTTGAAATTTCATTTCACCTTTCCTTAAGCAGAGATAGATGATTGCCATCACGCCATTTGGAAACTGAGGCATCGTTCTTTGGTACTCTAGCATTTATATTGCTTCTAAAGAATATTGAAAAATCTGGAACATTTCATCCTGCGGTACGTTTCCTTTTTAAACTACTAAGTGCCCTTTTATTCAGACAAATAAATCAATATCTGGTCACATTTTGGAGCCGACAAAGAAATAAAGCAGCAAATCTTCAGCTGGGCGAGACAAAAGCATTTGGGATGGGTTTTCCTGCTCTCTTTCTAGCCTTGCCCGTTTTCAGTGAGGGTGACTTGGGTTGCAGTGTCTCATCCAGTAAAGCCTGGAAACACGTACCGAGCTTAACATGTTTGCCCAAGTTGCATTTACTCAAATATAATTTAACTGTAGACTTAAAAGACTGTTAAAGGTTGTTTTTTTTTTTTTTTGAAACAATCTACTTCTAACCTTCGAATCAATTAAGGAAGAAATGGGTTATGCTTCAGTGCTCAAACTATGTGGATTAAAAAGAAATTCTGACACAGAGGAAAGCACGCAAGTGAAGGCTACCCCGAGGCAGCCTTAATGTAAGAGCTGACAAGTCAATGCATACTTTCTTGCTTACTAATTTACTTTTTTCAACGAAAAGGTGAACCGATCATGGCAACTCCCTCATCACACAGCACAGATGGATAATATTGTGAATCAAATAAAACATGCCTTGCCCTCCTGCACTTTTTCTCAACTCTGGTTCCTGAAAAATCGAGTAAGGAAGTGTTTTATAGCAGTGCATATCTCTGCGCTGTGAGTCAATGGCAGTAAAATGAAATCTAGTCTAGCAATATCGAAGAAGCAGTGCAAGTATCCTATAGTGATGTGTGCTACATGTAAGAACATACTATATGGAAGATGTAATAGTAGCATCTCTAAATATGCTGTAAATAATTTTAAAAAGGTCTGTACATACGCAAGTTTGTCCATTTTTTCGATCTGAGTTGGTTTGCTTTCCTCTGTCCCTGTCACCCTTTTCGGACGAGTACAACTACAACGTCCACCATTTCACTCTAGCCCCAATAATATTAAAAGCTTGTGAAGAACACCGGTGGGGTTTTACGTGGATTGGTAGCCACTTATTCTTCCATTTAAGTATGCAGATAGTATTGCTCCGCTCATTTTGAAAGTTAAAGAGAAAATAAATAGCTGAAATAATAAAAGTAGATTGCTAGCAGCGACCCCCTGCACTTTACATTTTATAATATTGAATTTGTAATGTAATATTGCGTAATCCAGCTGAGCCAGAATAGTACCTTGTTTCTGCTCTGAGTCTTTGACTGTGATTCTAACACTGTCATAGCTCTTGGTGTCTTTTCTGCCTAATGAAGAACGAGCGAGATACTGTGAGACTGTTCTGGGCGTTTTTTTTTGCAGGGAAGGAACCTGCCAGCACCAGATGCAGAGCATCAGGGTACCAGGAGGCACTTGTCTACTTCTTCTGAAGACCAGTGCGTTTCTAAAACAATTCTGCCCAAAGATTTTACAGTCTGGAAACTCAGTCTCTGAACACATTAACTGGCTTTTTTTCCCCCCCCCTCTCTCTCTCTTTTTTTTTTTTTTGTTCTGGAAATCTCAATGTAGTATGGTACAGTTCTTTTTCTTCGAGTACTGAGGGGTGGCGACTAGCTGCCAAAATCACCGAGCTGCTGCTTCATGCGTAGTCATCTCCAGAATTTTGTTGGCAAAAAGGTAGATTTCATCATGCCTCTGAAGGCGTGTTGTCCACGACACTGAGCTACGAAGGTCTTCCAGCATTCAGCAAGTGAGGGGAGGTGTTACACTGCATGTAAGTAGTAGAGGAAGAATTATGCAAAGTTTGGGAAGGTTTGGGTTTTTTTGCCTGGTCAGCTTTGATACCTAGTAGGGAATATTGAAATGAGGGCCAACATTAACTAGAAGTTGGTTGTAGATGAGTAGTAATGAGCAACCAAAAGCTTGCAGCACAAGAAGAACAGAGCAGAGGAGAAATAGAAGCACTGAACCCAGAATTTGTTTTCATGTTTTAGACTAAAGCACTAATGAAAATACTTGCAATTTGGTTAACAGGGTAGTACCTCATATTTGGGTCTGCTGCAAGGGCGCAGCTGTAGACAGTGTAGCTGGATTACAGCTCGTCTGTCCCAGCCCAGGTCCGTGTGTCCTGAGAGCAGTGTCACTGCAGGAGCACTGAGTCTGGTGTGGACTGTGCAAACCCAGGAGGTCCCTGGATGTCTGGCCTGTGTGCGCTGCTGCACCAACACTGCCATGGGCATAAGGACACCAACCCCATGAACGCTGCAGGCCTGGGGGTGAGCAGCTGGAGAGCTGCTGATGGAAAAGGCCCTGGGGGTGTTGGTCGACAGCGGCTGAATATGAGCCAGCAGTGTGCCCAGGTGGCCAAGAAGGCCAGCAGCATCCTGGCCTGTGTCAGGAACAGCGTGGCCAGTAGGATTAGGGAAGTGATGGTCCCCCTGTGCTGGGCACTGGTGAGGCCCCACCTCGAGGGCTGTGTCCAGTTTTGGGCCCCTCACCACAGGGAAGACGCTGAGGTGCTGGAGCGTGTCCAGAGAAGGACAACGGAGCTGGTGAGGGGTCTGGAGCACAAGTCCTGTGAGGAGCGGCTGAGGGAGCTGGGGGTGTTCAGCCTGGAGAAGAGGAGGCCGAGGGGAGACCTTCTCGCTCTCTGCAACCCCCTGAAAGGAGGGGGTAGCCAGGGGGGGTCGGTCTCTTCTCCCAAGGAACAGGCGACGGGACAAGAGGAAAGGGCCTCACGTTGTGCCAGGGGAGGTTTAGGATGGGTATTAGGAAACATTTCTTCACGGAAAGGGTTATCAAACATTGGAAGAGGCTGCCCAGGGCAGTGGTGGAATGGCCATCCCTGGGGGATTTAAAAGCCGGGCAGACGTGGTGCTGAGGGACGTGGGTCAGTGGTGGGTTTGTCAGTGTTGGGTTGATGGTTGGACTCAATGATCTGAAAGGTCCCTTCCAACCTGGACCATTCAATGATTCTATAACTAGTAAAATTAAAGCGGGTTTGTACTTGATGAAAGCAAGCTTAGATGTGTTGCAGTTGCACAGTTTATTTCAGCGCAGACATGGAAACCGTTGCTTTTAAGGCTGGTTTGTTCAGCCAGCTCTGAGGTGGCTTATCTATTTGGGAGCAGCTGGTGATAGTCTTCCTTTTTATTAACCTCCAGAACAAGCTTTATTGACTGTGTCGGATCTTTTGGCCGTCTTCAGAGTAAATAAGGCTATCTCAGTTAGACCCATCCTGACAGAAGTTATTAAAGCCCTTCTTAAGCTTTAACAGGCCTTGTCGGGACTCTTTCTGTTTTCTTTTTAGCTGCCAGCTTCGCCCTGGCAATGACATTTTAATCACATATACCCACCAACGCCACCACCTTGTTTAGCCAGACCAAGAGGCTACAGCTCTGGTCATTATATTCACTGCTCTTCACAATAAAACATTTGTACTCAAGCTGTCAGTAAATGTTTCTATTTAACTAGTGATTTAGTGTCCTGGATTATGCTGAAAATACTTTGAACTGATGGTTTTCTGAAAAGGCCAAACCGCTTCTTATAGTGCATCCAGTATTACTTCGAATACACTGGGAAGACTTATCCAGCGCTGAATGCTTCTGCAGACTTCTAATCACACGTTGGGAACAAATTCAGAGAATGAAAAATTGCTGTGAAAGTCCTCAAAGTTCTCACACTTGAGGGAAGGCAAAGTAGATTTTGTTATCCTTCCCTAGGATTAACAGTGCCCTTAATACCAATGGATTTCCCGACGTAAAAGGAAGGAGAGTCTGTCCCTTAGCAGGTATTTCCTTGCTTCTTAGGACACATTTTCCAGGTGATTTGTGGAGTTTTCACAATGTGCTTCCCATTAATCTTGGGATGAGTGCTGTGCAAATCCCTAGTCAGCACTTGCAATATCTACAAATTACTTTTTAAAAGCACAGGATTCTTAGTACCTAGAGCTGTAGTGCTTGGTACAAAATCACTTATTTTGCTAGTTGCGTAGAAAAGTGTTAATTCTCAGAAAGCAGATCCCAAAATATTTATACAAAGTAATATTTTATTACCATTTACCACCACCCTTCCAAACAACAATGACAAAAAAAGCAGAAATAAATATTCCCAACTCTTCTAAAATAGTATGGGTAAGGTGGGCATCTAGTTTTGGGAGTCCCTTTTTCCTCCAAAAATATACTAGATTTTACCTCCTGGCAGGTCTGTACTGCTCCACTCACTGCAGCCATGTGCTCTTCATAAAAATATACAGATTTGTCCAAATTCTACAGGAGCAGCTTCTAGTGTGAAGCAACATAAAAGTGCAAAGTGCATCTTTTAACGATTGACTGTGGAAAGTTATACAATGATACTGTTGACATTCTTTAGAGCTAAATATTCTGCAAATTATCGCATTTTTTTTTTGAAGGGGAAATGTTGTCGTGAGCAAAGTGATGCTGGGAGCCAGGTTTTCTGACTGTGAAGAAGCCATTAAAATGAAGATGCTGCCAAGGTGTGAAAGGATCAGAAAGTCCCAGTTTTAGGTGTGTGAGAGAATAAATCCAAACTGTCAAAAGATGCGTATTAGTACCTAGTGTCCGAGGAAATGACTGTGCTTGACCAAATTTCAATAAATTCACTTCTGTGATGAAAGCATTCAGACATTTCTGAAAAGCCCTGCTACACCCCAGTCTACATCTTTAGGTGGAGGTGCAGTATTTAGGCCCAAATACTCTTGAAATTTTCCACCTGAGGCCTTGATTTTGGACTCTCCCATAGAAAATCAGTCTACACGCCGCATCACGCTTGTCTTTCTTTCATTTTGGATAGCTGAAAACAAGAGCTAATTAGATAAGCGGAGTAGCTGATTATGGTTTCTGGGTATGTGCGTTTAAGAATAATTCAAAGGCTGTTGAGATGGGTAAGTCTTTGCGTTGAGCTCGCTCTGCTTTAGATCCAGGTCTCAGTCTCTCCATGGATGTACGCGCTCAACACAAAGCGCTGTTCCAGTCCCAAAGTTGTATTTAGAAAAACTTTAAAATGCTGTTTATACTGTTATTTCACAGCCGTCCATAAGACTGAAGTAAGGTACGTGCCCCAAAGCACTGCTAAAGAACTCCCTCGGCAAGAGATTCCTGGCACTATCTGGGAGAAAAAAAAAAAAAAAGGTATTTCAAATACAAACGATTCTGAAAAAAAAAAAGCCCTTTAGGGAACGGTTGGTGAATGTGACATGCTTCTTTATTCCCCTGAATGGCTTTAGAAACGAGGGTTTAGTTTAAAATATGTTATTTTTGACGTGCTTGCGTGTGTAGCTGTAATCCCAAGGAAATTTTCAGCAGTAATAAAAACAAAAATAGAAATAGTTAGTACTAATTCTAACTGTAAAATAGAAAACTTCTAAAGGCTAAATGCATAACGCAGAGTAAGCATTTTATTAGCCTTTCCTTTATATCACTTGTTGCAAAACTTTGCTTGTGAATTAATTGGTCCTTCATAGTGTAGACTGTGGTGATAAAAAAGAATAAAATTTGGAATTTTGATAAATGTGAAACATATGCTCTGCTACTTAAGACCTGTTCTTGTGGTTTGCAGATGATACCAGGGTTTCTAATAATAATAACAGAACCGCACAGAAATGAAAGAATGATTTATTTTAAACTACTTCATGAAGACAAAACCTACCAAATAGCCAGCAGGTTCTGCTGGGAGTATTTTACTGCTCCTTCTCCCTGGATACTTGCACTTAAGTAATTTACTCAGTTCCCAAATTACAATAAATCCTTACCATATCATGAAACAGTATTTGTAACTCCTTCTCAAGAAATGCGTGGAGCAGTGCAGGAAGGAGCGCTCTTGGCTTTGGTACTCTTACAAAACGCTGCTTCACCAACACAGGGCGCGGAAAATCGAAATTGTTTCTTTTTCACTACGCATTGCCATCTAGTGGCGCGCGGCCCCCTGCGTGTCTCAGCAGGCAGGGCCTGACCATGGCAACCAGCTAACTCTTGCGGGTCGTTTGTCCTCATCGCTTTTTGTATTGATTGCTTTCTTTACAGAGAATAGAGGCCCTCGTCTGCTAATTGCATTGGCTGTCATGCGCACATGCTCTGACATTTCCTTTTCCTTTATTTTGAGTAAAGATTCACGGGGGAAAAAGGACTTGAGGGAGAGGCAGTATGAGTGGAACCGTTGGCTTTCACTTGCGGTACGGTAACCCACGTGTCTCACTCACTGAAGAAATAACTGGTGCCAGGTTAGGATCTTGGCATGATTTCCTTCCAAGTACAGGAAAAGTTGGATCGTAATTCTTGGCCAAAATTCTTTCTCCTGGAAGCGGAGATGACACCATGACTTGGTCGGTATCAGCGCTGATTGAACGATCCCAATGAGCTGTGGAGTGGTGACAGCCAGTTTCTTCCTGGACCCATCCTTGGTGTTAACATAGACCGTGCACTGCTGGAAATGCAAAGCGACTACGGCAACCTTGGTGAAACTCCCCTGCATTTTTACAGGTATCACCAAGAACGGGCCATTTGTTTAATTTCCGCCATACCTACCTTGCACCCAAAGTTTCACACCTTCAATAAAGGGAAGTTAAATTAATAGCAGCCGCAGCAGTGCTCCGAGGGGGTGGCCGTTCGTCGGAGGTCAGGCAAGTGGAGCGCTGCCTGCCAATCCCATGGGAATGTGGAAAGATTTTTTCAATGCTCTCCAAGGTTTCCTTCAATACAGGTCAGTAATGAAACCCTCCGGTCATTTATAAAATAGTTATACCGAATTATTTCCCACAAAGCTGCGTTTGGGCTAACGGGTGTATTTAATTTTTACGCAGATATACATGTGAAAGAAAAAGCCACTGAACTGCAATTTTTCTTAAGCCCAGTAAAAAATAATTGCTGCAGTGATTGTTCAAAAGTATTGCTGAAACAGGCTTGCTTAAAAAATGAGCCACGTGCAATTGTCTTGCCTTTCTGCTGTTACCAAACCTGTTCTAAAAAAACCAAGCAGATGTTTAAAAGTTTGTTGTTTTCTCACAGTGAAATAATAGTGTTGAAATCCTTTCCATCATTATGTTGCATCCTTCGCAACTTGCCACCTGGGTCTTGAGAAAGAAGCACTAATGCTGTTCCTCTCAATAGCGTTTTCTGTGTCTCCAGCAGAATTTTGGTGTAGGTTATCAACAGCAAGCAAAGGCAGGAGGAAACGCAGCCTTACCAGGACAAAGTAGCAATAAGTTGGGCAATTTTAGAGCTGCACATTATAGTGATTTCTGATAGTAAAGACACTGAGCAGGAGAAAAATCAAAGGAAAAATACAGACAAAAAGAGATTTGAAGAATTCATTAATTCATTAACTATACCTGTCTGGGCAGAATCACGCGCTGGCAGTGAAAACACAGAAGTTGTTTCAAACCGAAACCTTTAGAAACCACAAAAATAGACTTTATTGCCATCAAAACAAAACTCTGTGATCTGATACTTAGCTGTAAATCAGCATGTGTTTGTATTAGCTGAGGACTTTGCTTTCTGGTTAACTAAAGAAAACCATTACAGTTAATATTCTGTGGGGTTTGTATTGATAGAGCGAGTAAATAATGAGCATTTGAGACTAATAGAAGAAAAATCCCAACAGTTGGGGATCAGTAATGGAGAGGTTGTCGTTACCAGGTAATGGGTTCTCTAACTTCCATATGTTTTAAGAGCAGGTATTTTACACAAGCTGCTGGACTGATGGAGCTGAGGGATTCATATTTAAAATTTTTATTGCAGAAATGCTATAAAGAATTAAGAGAATTTTCTGCTCGCCTAAAGTAGGACAGCGTGTTATCTATCGGCAAAGGCAGAAATCTGAGCACGTAAGGGTTGAGCTAGGTTTTGGAAATATGAGAGTGGAAAGCTGATCAAAACATCTGTCATTTAAAATGCTTAAAAAAAATTCTGCAACACCCTTACGTATTTGAATCAGATTTTGGGGGGAAACATCAGTGAAAATCCAGTGAAGTTACTACTTTATAGTAGTAGTATGTAGTAAACCTCCTACTTTAAAGGAAACCAGTCAGTAGGTGAGCTATAATTTCTTTAAAATAGAATTACTTGCTTAACTAATGAATCACGCAAGCTAAAGCGTCGCAACCGTGTCATTTAAATGTATTTACGTTACGTGGGTCTGGATGTTGGGCTCATGAAGTTGCACGCGGATTTGTGTTAACCGGCGGCCTGTGGCAACGGTTGGCGTAGTTCAAACGGATGATGTTGTAGATCCGTTTGCACAACAGGATGTAAACGGGGCTAATCTTGTTTAAGGTTCCTAACGCTTTTGTCCTGGGCTCTTTCGGCACTGCTCACATGTATGTACAGATTGCGGCTCTTGGCGGATAACCTTGATTCTGCTCTACACCTGCTTGCACTTAGGAAAAGAAACATTTGTCACTCTTATTTATGTAATTGCTTAAATTGCATTTTAATTTTAACAGCTTAAGTATGTTGGTGGAGAAAAATGTTTTCTGAATGAAAGTTTGATCAAACGCCCAGGGAGCTGGTGCAAGTCTTTCCATTGACTCAAGAGATTTTGTTTCAGGCATTTTATTTAAACAATACTCCTCTCAACCATAACTGAGTAAAGTTACATGCTTTTCATTAAAAAAAGAAAAGAACAAAAATGTTTCAAACAGCAATATTTAATATAATTTTTAAGTAAAATTACTGAAAATTAAATATTTCCATTTTATATTTTTGATGCCATTTTAAAATATAAATAAACCTGCATTTAGTTCTTAAAAAAAAAAAAGCAATATATCTGCTTGAGTATCACAAATCTCAATTTCTTCTTGCTAAAATGGAAATTGGATTAGATTCTGTTGGAGTAAACTCAACAATTGCTTAACTTCTTTTGTGTTATTCTTCATTCCCATTAATGGGAATAACATGATACCTATACTCAGCAATTCCCATCACTGCGGGCTCTTAAATAAACATTAGGAAATATCAGTCTCAAAGTTAAATACTCCATTTAGCACATTGCCCAGCTATGCGTTTTATATTTGCAAGGAGGAATGGCAGTCCCCATTTTTTTTCTTGACCACTCGTTACGCTAATGCTCACGGGCTCTCCTGGCAAGACTCTTTACAGAGCGGAGCAGGTTCAAAATGTATCAGAGCCCTTATCACTCAGAGTAAACATTCAAAGCATATTTCCCCTCTGCTGAAAGATTTACATTAGTTCCCTGTTAGACAGCATATCAATTACAGCGCGGCGTTTCCTCCGTGGCATAAGGACGAGCTTCCCCTTTGCTGCCACCCCAACCACAGTTTCAAGTACAGAGGCTATAAAAGGAGGATCTGGCTACATTTATTAAAAAAAAAATAAAATAAGACTTTTAAGTTATTTAGGTGGAATCCTGAAAGTGTTAAATCACGCCTGTGGTGGCACTCGGAGGTGCAGGCTTTGATGCCCTCAGTTGTGCTGAACATCACGATACGCTCCAAACTCTTCCGACGGCTTCACCCGCGCTACTGTGTAAACAGCACTTAGCTGATCTGATAGAGTCGATCTGCTTTGTCCGTCCCTGAGAGACGTGATCCCGAGCTAACCTGAGTAATAATTCAGGGAATATGCTCACTGACGAGCAAACGTAGAGGGAAGTTTCGTTTTAGGTAGTTGAGTCTCCAAAGCGCAAGGTTGAGCAGCAATTCCCCGTCTGTCAGCGGGAACGGCGTCACAGCTCCCTGCGTGATGCAGCTTCAGATCACCCCAATATTGAACTTAACGTCTCTTTCTCAAACGCATACCTGATAAAGCCACAGCACCCAGCTGCACACACAAACATCGGTAACTTCTAGCTCTAGATAAGATCACGATTTTTGGTTTCCGTGGCACATTTTTTGGTTAGTTTCATAGGCAGGGGAAAAAAAAAAAAAAGGAAAGAAAAATACAGCAGATTTTAACTAAGACAAAAAAAGTTATCATTAACGCAAATTTGCCATCATTCTGTATTTGCGTTCCATACTTCCCAGGAAAGCTTTCCCTCCTGCCATATGTATTTACAAACCGTGACATGGTATTTTTTATTCCAAAAGGTTATAACAGGAACCAGCTTAACCTAGACTTTGTGAAAAATACAACACAATTAGGAAGGAGAAAACAGCAGGCTGAGAGAAAGCTGCTCGGGAAGCTGCCCTGCGGAAAGGGGAATTGTGTATCCTGTTTAACGAGGGGCTCGATTCTTTCCCCTTTGTCAAAAACGGGGTTTTCTCCAAAGCGTCTACTGGAAATATCCATTGCCTCACTATATAGTGGTGTCTTCATCCGAAATTCTTGCATCAAGACTGTGATTTTTTTCTAAAAGACGTGTTATAGATGACCAAAAGTTGTGTTCGGGTGGTGAAAGCATTAGTGGAAGCTCTACATGAGAATTATGTTTTATACAAGTAAGTTCTAGATAGGAAGAAGAAGGATCTAGACAAGATCTAGATAAGAAGGAAGTCAGAAGCGATCATTGTAACAGTCCTTTCTTGTTTCAGTGTCTGTGGCCTGTAAAAGTTCACTTTTCTTGCGATTTGCTTCAGGGATTCTAAAATAAATACTTTTTATTACTATATATCGTCCAAACAATGGGACTCAGTTATACAGAAATGTGTAAGTTTCCAAAAGTCCCAGTGCAAATTGCCGATTGTTGTGTGTTTTACAGAGACGAAAACAAAGGAACAAACCTAAAAGGACAAAGCCAGTGCAAAGCAGGTGGTGTGAACCTCTCTCAGTTGGAACTGAAGGAGTCATAGTGTATGACTGAATTTAACGATTAGAGGCTTTTTTTTTTTAGGTTTAGAGTAATTAATTTATTAGAAGGTCTTCTTTTTCCCCTCAGATCTGTTTCCAAGTCTTGAAAAAAACCCCAGTTTTTCTTTGAACGTAAAATAGAAAATGGCTTTGAAAGCTCGGCCCTTCACCACCATGGGGGTTCTGAGGTTTTGTGGGTGTCAGAATCTCACTTGATTGTGCGAAAAGAAGTGTTCCATTTTAGTTTTTGTCAATGTTACATGATTAGCATTTTTCCTATTAAAGAGGGACAGAACATGAGGGCACGTACAAGTGGATGTTCCCACAAAGCTACCTGTGCACCGTTACCCGCTTACAACATTGAGACTCACAGGCAGAAGTAGGGTAAAACCCACCAAAAGCAATTTCTTCCTGTGGCAGAATGTCATTTGTCACAAAAAAAGAAGTGGTGTGGGCAGGAGGAAGATGGTGAAACAGGGACCGGTCCCCAGAAGAAGGTTGTGACGAAAGGAGAGCAGCCCCACAGCCCGTCCTCGCGGATAGAAAGCAATTCCTGCCCGCCAAAGCCCGTGACTGTCTTGTCCAAAGTCCAATTCCGTATGGAATAACTTTTTTTTGACTTTAAATGTATTCTAACTCTGAATGGAGTCCTTTAACTATTGAGTGAGCTGCGAGTTTTGGAGGCTGCTGTTTTTCTGCATTTTAAAATTGTCGTTCTCTGTACTAAGCAGAAGCCTGTCACATTTTAAACAGCTGCTGTTTCAAATTCCAGTCAGTTGACTTTTGACGTGGTATTTTTGCTATGAAATTCCAGAATGTAACTACTAACTGCACTTTATCAAGTCAATGCTCGCTGGGCACTTCAAACCTAATCATTTTGATCTACGTTAATCAAAATTTCTGTCTAATCTGTCCAGTTCCTTGGCAAATGCTGCAGCCAGCTACACTGATATGTTAATGTCTAGAGCTCTGCCGTATGTGACGCTCTCCTGGTTTAGGATCTTCAAGAAAAACATAGGAAATAAACTGTATGGTCTGACTTCTGTCTGTATTTTAACTCCGCCGGCTTCACGGCGGTTCTTGGGCCAGGGTAGAATAACAGGATTCGTGCAAAGGCGGCATTTGGGCAAAGGGGTGGCATGATACAAAATTTCACGTGTACAAAGAGGGACGACAGAACGCTGCCCCGGGAAGAATCCGTACGGGGAAGAAATATGCCTAATCCTCACCCTCGCTTGTTCGGAGAGACCTCAGAGAAGTCAGTTCTGTAGGAATTTTGCCGCTTTTACGAAGTCTAGCGGTATCTGTGAACCCAGAAAGAAAAAAAAAAAAAGGATAAAACACAGAAAGAAAAAAAAAAGGATAAACCATAGAAGGGAACGGTACGGTTACGTAGCAGGAAACACATTCAGTGTACACTCAGCTCACCATAGAAAACCCTGTGGACCCAGATGCTATATCCTTGCCAAAAGTAATTTTGCTTTCCATAATGCAATTCTTAAATATGGTTGTTCTATTAACTATATACGACATTGCAAAAGATCCCAGTGTGGGAGGTTTGGTTTCGTTTGGGTTTTTTTCGTTGTTTGGGTTTTCTTTCGGTGTTTTGTTTTTGTTTTTCTTTTTTTTTCTTAAATAATAACAGGTGCTTTCACATGAAATTCTGGATTAAATGTGAACCTTAGTCCAGTATTTTCCAGTTTGCCAAATAATGACGCGACGGCGTGGTGTCTGCAGCCGTCGTATGTCGAGTGTCATGGAATCAACCCTAGTTCGGGGCTGAATTCATTTTTCATGGTGATAGCTATCTGCCACTTGAAAATATTTGTGTTGCAGTAGTTTGGCTTTAGCAAAATGCGAGCTAATGAAAGTACAGCGTGACGCTTTTGGTTACAAGAATGGATGTGAAAGCATTTATTTTCATTTATTTTCTATTTAGCTCTTCTGATGTCAGACCCTGGGCTTAACAGCAAAACGTCTAACTGATTTTAAAAGGAGCGGGATTTTACCCTTGCAAATATACTTGGCCTTTCGGCAAACACGGTTTGAAGAGAACCTCTACACGTTGCTTTCCTTTGTAGTATTCACGATGATTCTATGGTTGGTGAGCCACTTGGCCCGGTCTCTCAGAAGGCATTGCAGAAATCGGAAGCGCTGCCTTCCAGCCGAGATTGTTCTGAGTAAAATGTCGTTTAATTCCTGGCAGGCTGATTTACGGCAGGTTTGGGTTGTTTGGGGTTTGGTTTTTTTTTTTCTTCAGTATTGATTTCGGTAAAATTACATGATGCTTCGCCGTTTATTATAGCTGTGTTATTTTTACTGGGACTAGTGTCTGGAATTGTTTCCTGTAACTCTTTGTACTTTCCTTTTGCTTTACCGCTGCTTTTCTTGTACAGCAGTAGTGACCTTTAAGTCGCAGCTGACAGGGCAGATTTTTTTACAAGAATAACACCATTAGTGTTCCAGCCGTATACGAGTACTTCTGTCAGGTGGGACACAGTTAAAGTTCCATTTACGAAAGCCGTATTATACGGCATTGGTGATTGCTATACTGTAAACATGCTTCTTAGGGGCAACAAGAGATCGAACGTGTTGCCTGCTTGTACTTCATGTCATTGTGAGTTAAAGCCTTCCGCTCTCCAAGCAGCAGCTTTGCCAGCGACGCTTAGAAAGAGATGCCAGTATATAAAAAGAATATTTGAGTTTTCAGCTTCCTGGTCGTACGGCAAAGATGTAGGCTCTGAAAGTAAAAGCCGGCCGCGAGAAACGTGGCGCGAGAGGTGCTTCACGTGCGCGAGGCAGAGCTCCTGCTAAATACAGCAGCTAAATCTAGATTTATAAAAACCGAAATGCATTCAATCCCGTGTAACCCGTAGACTACGCTCTTTTAGTCAGAAACCACGCTGCAAGAGCCTGTTCTTTCCCCACTGCTGAGGAGTGAGTGGAAATGATTCCATGAGATATAAAAAATGCTGTTTCACGTTTTATTTGTCGTCCCACTCATCCTTATGCATGTGTATATGTTTTTGCGTTACTTGTTCAAAGAATCGGTCTGCGTGAAATAGCTCCATTTTTGGAAGTCCGCGTGTTTGTGCAAAAATGCACCCTCGTTAAGAGATTCTTGCATTTTGTCAGGTAATAAACCGCTCTCTTCTTTCCAGCTCTGCCCTTCCACCCAAAGCACAGTTACGTGCAGCTTGTGTTTGCAATAGAAAAGTCGATGTCAAAAAAAAAACGGCAAAGTTGCTTATGCATTTCCAGCGTCCGAAAAGATTTCCCGTTAGCCGCAAAACGAGAGAGCAATGCTTCACAGTAAACGCCGGGAGAAACTTCGAAATGTAAATGTAGATTAAAAAAAAATCAAACCTTGCAGAACTTGCTTATGTTCTCTGTCGTAGCGTAAAGGCCAAATACATCTGTGCTTTAAAGGCTTTGAATGTGGCTGCTTGGAACCAGGGATATATTTGGTCCAGTGACTGCATAAATGAAAAATCACGGATATGCAAGCCTTTCCTTTAATTCCTCATCAAACTTTTGTTAAAACTTTTTATGGTACGCGTCAGCCAATAAAGCGGTAATGTAATACCTTAGAGTAAAAGAATCTCGTCAGTCCTTAGGGCTGGAACTGGCTTGTGTTAGATTTCACAGAGTTTGGGGAAGCTCGCCTGAAGATTTTGCATGTGATAAGCCAAATTTTGTTTGTCGTAATCGGGTAATCATCCTGCAGATTTCTGTTAGTCAGCTCCCCTGATGAAGCCTTGCTAGTTTTTGGCACACGGAGGACTTTTCTGGTTATCAAAAGCAACAGCCTTAATGTGACACAGCATTGGATTCCAGTTCGGAAAGGAGAGGAAGAAATGGACGCAATAATACTTGGGCGTCTCGGCGATGCTATTAATAAGTGCTTTAAGATGTGAAAGTGGGAACTTGGAAAGCAGGCCGCCACATACTTCAATATAGCCGTGGATTTAATACAGCTCATTTATAACCCGTGATTGCTTGGAGGCATCATAGACAAAATCCTTAATGTAAGAGGAAAAAGTGTAGGCTGTCACTTTCAGTTGCAGACTTTAATTTCAATCGTATGAGCAGGAGCAGCTGCGTGTTGCTATCAGGCGTATGAAGTTTTTAGTGCTAAAAAGGCAGCTGGACTGGAAATACCCCAGAAGTACATATCCATTTGTCTGGTTAACTTCAGCACTTAGACTATCAATCAGGTCAGCCTAAAGAAAAATGAATGACATCAGTCAAAACAATAGGATATCTCTGTGCAGTGATTAGCTCCGCGTAGTACAAAAACTTAAATAATTTGTTCTTTGAAAATGTGATGATTGATTGGCTTCCATTAGGCTTGGATTTTAAAACATTCCATGAACTCTCAGATAAAATGGCACTAAAATGTTATTGCAATAACCAAATAAATCATATTGGACTATAGTGTATATAAGTACTTTAAAACATTATAGATACTAGAATTCTGTGTATAATAAAAAGGTGAAGAATGTAATCCATGAATTTTTTTTTTTTATGCTCTCATCTCACACCAGCATTATCCTGGGCTGTTTTCAAGGATAATGTTCCTAACGATATGAGTTTTTGAGTTTGTTTCAATATATTATATATACATATGTAAATGTTGCCCAGTTCTGGATATGTTCAGTCAAAGGCAGGTATTTTAAAGCTATCGCCGTGTAGAATTTATCTGAGCTTTTGATACCGATGCTGGCCATCTAATTTGATCTCAGCCTTGCAATCAGCTTGCGGCTGAGAAATACGCAGTTACCGTTTAAACATGGTGCATTTTCCAGTATGAGGTTTGTGGTTCAGTTCACGGCCAGAGAATCTCTGGCATATAATAATGTTTAGCCTTGAATCTCGTGTAGAGGAATGAAACGAAATCTTGCCCTGATACGTAGGGTGGCAGTGGCGTTAACACTAGCAATTTACGATCGTCCTCCTAATATTTCCCTTTTGCTTCATGACCTGGACTCTGCAGGCAAATAATTCTGTGAATCATCTCTTACTTCAAAACAGTAAGCCCAATGCATGCGAGATTGCCTAAATATTGTAAACCCTGTGGATAATAAATCAGAAGACAAGGAAAATAATCCCATCAAAAACGTTTTATTTCATTATTTTAGGATTTTACTCATGCATTTGAAGCACTGGTGTTGAGCATAAGCACTTGGTGGCATGGTAAATCTTCAGAGAATCAAAGGCAAACTGCACGCATGCGGCACGCGTGGGATTATCTTCAAAGTCAATTGGAAGTGCGCGGCCCTTATACTGTTGACCAATGCTATTTTGTAAATTGTTTTCTAATGAGAGAAAATTGAGTGCGTCGGGAAGGTCCAGCTATCTTCTAAATAGTCTTTGGAGGTTTTACATGTTTTATTCCATTGACTGTTGTCTCAACAATACTACCTGTGATCTAAGATATTGCCTCATACTGGAAAAACTGATCACAGATGAGCACATTTCTGCAATGAATGACAGGCTTCAGTGAAAGCCTCGTGTTTGAGACTTTGTCTCACACTCCAGAGCGGACGAAAGCTTTAGGTAGGTAGCGAGCTAGCCACGGGTAATACCTCAGGTCCATCTATATGCATTTATAGTCATCATTATTAAATAAACAGGGCGATTCTGTTTCCAGTTTCTAAATCTTCAGAAGGGAAGGCTCAGGGGTATCTTAGCAGCGTGTGTAAACACCTGACGGGACACAGTTAAAAAAGATGGAGACAGACTCTTCTCAGCGGTGCCCGGTGACAGCATGGCGTATGAGCATAAGTTGAAATGCTGGAGATTTACAGTGAGGGTGGTCAGACGCTGGAACAGGTTGCCCAGAGGGGTCATGGGGTCCCATCCTCAGAGACAATCAAAACCTGAACGGGGCACATCTCTACGCAGCCTCCTTGGCCTTTGCTCAAGCAAGGGGTTTGAGCTGGATGATCTCCAGAGATGCCATGCGGCCTCAACAGTTCTATGATTGTAACACAGAAATTCCACTGAAATGATATCTTCAATGAGAGATGACTAATTACTGTTGATTAATGACTATATACATTTCCTGACTTAAACATACATGATGTGTAGCATCACCAAGAGTGGAGATTTCTGTCTTTGTGTCATAAACCCATATTCAATATTTATTACTAACTGATATCTACAAACTGTATTTCTAACGTAGGCTGCCTGAGTTAGACTTGGAGTGTCACCTGGGCATCAGGGTTAGAATTTGTACTAAAGTAAGGAGCAAGCACAAAGGCTGTACTGTCAAATGAGGTTGAAGTGGGATGGAATTAATGCACATTATACAGTAAAATATTGTATTCTGAATTCATATTGTTTATTGAAAGGCGTAGACGAAACGTTAGGTCCTGTTTTAGAGCACCAATTTGGAGGCAAATCTACATGTTATAAAAGCTAAAGAGTTTGAGGACTTTTTTTTTTAGTCTTTATGAAATACCGTACGTGGAAAAATGTTTAAATTCCTAGAAGTTGGTAAGATCAAAGCTAGAGCTGGGCTGTGTTGAATTTCCTGATGATATCTGCTGATAATATCTATTCCTGCTGGCTTACTTTTTAGATATTTTTTTTTTCTTGGTAGGTTATTTGGAATTGGGTGCTTTGAAGGGAAACAAGGAATTTGCTTGTGTATTTATGCAGTGCCTCCCTCAATGAGGCTGCTGTGTCACCAACGGGGTTCCAGCACGCTTGCTGGCTGCTCCTACCGATGGGCCTCATTGCCTGTGGCTTAGGCAAAAAGTAGACTTTGGCTCTTGCCTGAAATAAGGTAGGGGAGCTATTTCTGATGCCTCGGGAATCGGGCTGCCTCCTATCCTGCCTTTCACAACAAATTCTCAACTCCTGTTACTTTACAGCAAACTGCCACTCTGCATGTAGCACTTATGGCGCAGTCAGGAACGCATTTATAAAGCAGTGCTCGTTCTTAAAAGCATCCATAAAAACCTTGTGGGTAATTACCCTCGAAACACATTTGTAAGTTAAATTCTTCCTGGATGAATCTGCGTCGCTATTTAGGCCCCAGTCTAAAGTTTAGTCTCAGGCCTACTGTCCCTCTTGTTGTTTATCTGCACGTTGCATCTCAGCTTTTGGGCTGGGAGGCAGGGGAGCCGTCACCCATGGAGATAGCGTGTCCCTGGGAAGGTGGCCAGACCGGGGCCAGGGGGGTTCCTGGCCAGGGCATTCTCCATAGAGTGATGGGCAGCAGTTGCCGTCTGTCTTTTGCTGCTTCTCCATATTTAGGTTTAGTCCGTTCCAGTGCAAAGTAAACAGGCTTGTGCTAAGTGCTGACTTTCTGGCAATGTGTTTTATTTTGCAAAGACATGTGTAGAACCCGCTGAAGAACCCGCTCTCGGTCAGGTGGTAGCGATTTCCTTTCTGCTGTGGCTGTGTGAGAAACGACCTTTCACTCTCAGGTTAACCCAACACTTTTCACTGCGCGTTGCAATAGAGGAAGGTTGCTCACCTTAGCATTGCTGTGTATCTGCAAAGCCAAAAAGAGCCTAAACCCAAGCCCTTTTCCAAAGCGGAACTCACTGAGGTATAACCCTGACAAATTCTCTGCCGTAGAATTGCTGCGACGGGAGGTACCTGGGTGATGGCAGGTAGCTCCTCAGTTGAGCTCCAACCCCGGGGACCATGGTGCAGCCGCTTCCAGCCAGCCAGAGGTGGCAAGGGACCTGCTGAACCTTTCCAGTCTTGCTATTGGTTCGGCAGCGCCTTCAAAGGGCTCTGCGCATTGTTTTCTCTGAGGGCAACCAAGGCGGGGTGCTGTGCGGAGGGGACAGGATGCCACACTTACTTCTTTGGAACATATGTAGGACCAGGCTTGAGAAACCTTGGTTACCAAATGAGAAAAGTAAAGGTTTCAAGCAGTTTGCAAGAAAAAAATGTAGAAATTTTGTTGTGATTACAGCCTGTTGATATAGAACACGCGTACCAGAAAAGCACCAAACCCTAAAATAGTATTTTAAAATATACATTAAATCATTAGTTGCAAGTCTTGCTGGTGACATCTTTGGTTGTATTTCAGTGCGTTTCCAGTGAGTGAGACATCCTCCTGGGTTGGTCACAGAAACATCAGTGCTTATCCAGAAGAGATGGTGGTTACGCAAGAAATAAATATCATCTGAGATATGTTGCTAAATTATAAAGTATGTCAGGACTTGTTTTTTCCCCTGCATGGAAAGTATTTTTAACTATAAAAACGGTACTTCTTTAAAACTGAGAACCTGGTGTTCAGATTCTATTACTAGCTTTCTCGTTATCTCAAGAATCACTTTACATAATTGTAGTTTGCCAAATGGCTGAAGTTCAGGGCAGGTTATATTTGGATTTTCGCTATTATCTTCCATTTTCTCATGCTTCGTCTTTCTTCAAGTATGCGACTCCTTTGGGATGAAAACTTTTCTGTTTGTTCACAATGCAGAACGTTTGTGGGAGAGGTTGAAAGAGTAGGGCTGCTTGTTCTAGCAGCCCTCAAGTATGAGGGCTTTTTTATAGATGTTTTTTTCTTCTTTATCATAGCATTTTAATTTTCCTAAAAGCTGTTTCTCTCTTAAATGGATTTATGTAATTTATGCCTCTACTTAGCAGCCTTTAAAATTACTTTAAAATCCTCCTTTCTTGATTAGGTAATTAGGTAGATATGCAGTCTACTAAAAACCCCAAACTAACAAATTTGACTTGATTTAATTGTATTGAACCTTTTTTAGCTTTATTTCTTTCATATTCATATTTATATTCCACCATCCGTTTCTATCCTAAGTTTGCGACTGAAAACATGAATTTTCTTCTGGCCCCCTTCTGGCCAATCTTTTAACTTTCATTTTCCCGATACGTTAGGGAAAGATAACTGGTATGAAGTGAAGTATATCGGGCTAGACAGAAATATGACTATAAATATTTCTTATTAATCAACCTTTTTTATTTCTAAAGCCATACTAATGCAGAAAAATTGGCCAAAAGGTTTGTAGCAAGTTACAAGAACAATAAAAATATCAAGAAAGCATCTATTGTTTTTCTTTCTGCCCAGTGCATTTTCTGCTTGTCTTTCCAGTGCTGGCTTCAGCAGTGCACTGTAATAGAAAGCATTTTGGTGATGCTGTCTTCCTGAACTGAGTCTGGTATTACTTTAAAAAGTGATTTCTTCTTTCATCCCTCATGTATCCCCACATGGATGCCACAAGGAACGCTCTTATCTAGAGTACTGCTTTGCAGCGTAATCTCACTTTTGTTCTGGCCCTTGCTCTTCGGAGGGGTAAAGCTGACAGTCCCCCTATCTCTGAGCTGGAAGAAAATACCAAATGAAATGTGTTTCCCTTTCAGTCCTGTGAATGAGTCACGGCTGCTCGTGGATGGGCTCCCGGATGCGTTTTTCGTTCTCTCAGGGACTTCAACAGCTCTGGAAATCAGCCTTGCAGTGTCTAACCCTTGGAGATACAGGTCCAACTTTTCGAAAGTTACTCCTGGACCACCTCGTGCAGCACTCTTTCCAGTCTGCAGTTTCGGCACGAAAGTAAGATTTCCACGCATGGCACCCGCACAGCAGGGCAAAGTCCTGAGAGGTAGTTACGTATGTACGTGGTTGTTCAGGGTTTCTCTTTACCACCAGATGCTCCTTTTCTGATGTGGCACTCTTCGTTGCCTGGTCTGGATCCACTAGTCCTGGTGTGTGCTTATTCAAATCGATGAATAACACCCAACGCACGACTGCACTACACAGAAAAAAGGGCACTGAAATAAGACTCAAAGCAGGGTATGATTCCCTGCATAACCTGAGCGCTTGGCTAACGTGGCAAGTTTATCTCATCAAAGCCCCTCTCTACACTTTTACAGCGCGTCATTTATTGCTGTGTGCTGCTTCACTTCCCATTGACTACACAGAAGCTGTTAAAGGCTTATGGAAGTTTTAGCTGGATTTCATACAAGGTGTTTAGATCCTGGTGGATGTTTGAACCCGCTTCACTTTCCATCAAAGCACTACCTCAGCTTTTGGCTTTGACAGGAAAACAGTTTTGGGTTTCTCATAGGGTTTTCTTTCCTTACTGGGTTAATGTCTTGTAGATATTGCAAACAGAGAGTAGAGTTTAGTGCTGTGATTTGTACACCTAAGTTTCGCCGACTAGACTCCCAAATTGCCTGACTCATCTAGCTGTTTGTGGAAGTTTTACCTGGAAAGAGAGTTCTCTCACAACAGCGTCAGCTTAGCTGCTGAGCCAACAGGTGGTTTCTGCTGCTACTGAAGGAGTTGAAATTGCTGATGAATGAATGGAAGCATGGAAGACCTGGGTATCGTTGCGTTGCAAAGGCAAGACCAGTCAAGACCAGTCATTTGCATGAAACCTCAGAATCTTTCTTTTCCTCCAGAGCAAAGAAGCAAACCTGGAACGAATTGCAGAGCTGTCTAGCAAAATATTTCCCAGAAGCTTCGGGTGGATAAGGAAGGGGTAAGAAACACGAGTAATTTTTTGCATTTTAGATTTGGTACGTTGTCTGTGTGTCTGATTCCATGTCTGAGCTTATAGAGGTGCTCAGAATTTCAGCATAAAACTGTATGACATTTGTCAGGAGTTAGTATTCAGCAGAACAGTTGGAAATCTTTTTTTTCACATTAAGGAACCCTCTGGCCCTGCAAGGGCAAGTGTCTTATTTTCTACACCAGCCGTAGACTTTCAAGATTTTCTTACATACTCTTCATTGTGTAAGGACAATAACGCAATCCAGTGAGTTTGTTGGCCCTGACCTGGTTGATCTGGGTAGAGAACCATGCATAAGCATAATATGGGCTTTCCACCTCTGCTTTCCTTATTTTACCAAGGAGGGGAATCTAACTAATCCCAAGGTAAAGCTGGAACCTGTTAAAGTACTGGGTAGGATACTTTGCTCAGGGAAATAGGAGCTCTTTTACAGAACAGATGAGGAAAAATGATACCAGTGATTACCCATTTCCTCAAAAACATCACATTCTGCTATGGCTTTGTTTAGGTTACAACAAGGTTCGGCAGAGGATCCTGTTAATATTTTGGTTGGGACGGACCGAGGCTGTCTACACAATTACGCAGTATATAAGATAGTTGCAAATTCTGCTGAGATAATATTTGAAAGCGAAAAAGAAAAATACTGGCCAACCTGAAATCAAAGAAACAAGACAGACTTGGGCAAGACCTTCTGCATGCTTTCACATAAGAAAATTCACCTGGGATAGCCGCTGATACTGATCTGTTCAATATCACTCCCACAATTACCCTTCTAAGGCTTTTCTTCCACTAAAGGCAGCTTCACCAAACGTAACAACTTGGCTTTGCTGTGGGTTCTTTCCTGCTGGAGGGGAAAGATACAGTTTTTATATTGAACAGCACGTCAGCATACTTATCACAACTTTGGGAAGAGCGTTGTTCAGGAGTATGAAGCACAAGTAGTACACGGAATACATTACACACGGTAATATAAGGCAACGATGTAAGGCAGATAATAATGTGCAGCGCATTGTTACTTGGAAGTAAACACCCTCTGTAAAAAACAATAGTGATGGAAACAACTTTGTCTCTCAGTACTTCACGGTTTTCTTTACAGGATCTGTGTTTCTGTTTTAAATGATGTGTGAATACTCTCCATGACTGCCTACCTACTGGAGGCTGTGTCTTAAAGCTATGTAATGCACCGCTTCTGCTTGGAATTAGCCAAATCTGTTCATAACAGATTACCATCAATAGCTTTTATAGAGGTGATTATCAATTCCAATTGTCTGCCAAGTGGCATTAGGTTTACTGTTTCCACCCGCCTAGTCATTAAGCACATGTCAAACTCAAAGTAACTGGTAATTTCTGCAATTAAGGCCACCATTATTGTTTCCTTTACTTAAACAGGGAGTCCAAATTACGTGGTTAAATATAACCACCAGTTGTTCCCACACACACTTAGGGTCTGTGCTGCAGAATAGTATTAATCCTATGAGAATACACAATTAATAAGATAACTATAGATTAAGTTTGCTACTGTGAGCTCAAACCTTAAAAGATCACATCCCCTTGAAGGCAACTAATTTGAGGAAAATCCCAGAAAGCAGTCAAAGACAGAGAAATATAAGTTTAAAACTGTTGCCTAAAGTTATGTGTGCACTCAAGGATATAGAAATATGACGAAATAGTTACATACAGCCAGATCAAAACCGTTTTTTTCTAGCCGTTGACACTAGGAACTCAATTTCTTATTTGAAAAAATGAAGGAGGATTCATTAATATGTTCTGTGGAGAACAAGCAAAGATGAGGAAAAGCATTACAAGATGGTGCGGAACCGGAAAGAGACAAAAAACATCTCAGAATTCTGTGGTCAGTTCTTGCAGGACCTGGTTCAAAGTCCATTTGCCTCCTACAGAAGGGTTTCCTACTGACTCCTTCAGTAGCCTGGATTTTATTTCAGGTCCTTAATTCTTACGTTTCTGAGCGTTGAGGGTAAATCAAACCTATTTTGGCATTCATTTGAAATGGCCCGGTTCCTCTGACGCTTTGCACCATGAGTGAGGAGGGACGGTAACGGGATAACTGATGTTCCATTTACCACTGGCTACCGTTAGTTAGGATGAATATTAGTATTTGCAGGTGGTAATTTACCTCAGAGGCTGATAACTGTTTAATAACTTCTAAAATAAGTTTCCATCTTGTTTCACATTTCCAGGCATGGAAGTCTCACACAATAAAGAATTAAGTGGAGCCAAGCGTTAGCAAAGTGGAGCCAAGCGTTAGCAATGCAAAGCCACAGAGACTCCCAAAGTAAAACCATGATTCTATGAAAGTAAAACTGGTAAATTGTTTCTACTTAACACTGGTGCCCTTCTTTTTATAAAATAGGACTAGGGAGGACGGTGGTATCACTCCTTCACTGCAGCCTTCTCTGCTTGTTGGTTTAAGCCCAGCTGTAATGTTATTTAAATGTTGGTTTCTGGATTTGATTGAATGTGCCTTTATTGAGAGAAGCAATGCTCTTACATGAATGTGACACAGCTTTCTTTTTCCGAGGGAAAACAAACCTATTCAAGTCACTTAAAGAAACGTGTAAAAGCTACAGTGAACTTAATTTAATCTGAGTGTATGTTTAATCACCTTTAAGGCACTTAAGGGATTTTGTTGATTTATGTATTTATTAACAGGGGTTCTTTTAGATCCTGCTTCGTGAGTATACAACCCCTTCAAATTAAGAGTAATGTTTTGGGTCTGTTCTCCTCTCTTTTGGCCAAATCTAGTAATTCCTGGAATGGGCCACAGAGCCTATGTCAACTGCTGAAGGCCCCATACCCTGCAGAGCTAGAAAACCACTGGGTAGGTAAAAATGGGACACAAAACCAGGAGGTGACGTGTTTTTATTCGGCTAGAGCAGAGCTGTTTAGGGATGAGTGGTTAGCCCCTGCCAATTTCACTTGTGCGCCTTCCTTTCCTTGCCTCTTGGAACAACTCTTTCCCTCAGGAGCACTTGTCATCCCTCCTTCCTTGTGATGTTATGGAGTTGTAATTTAGGTAATACTGCCTTTGACTAGGTGGACATTTTTTGGATGCCATAGATCACGTTTTCATCTGAATCTAGGCAGTGTTGTTTATTTTAGTCAGACATGGGTACATACACTTTAGCTTCCTATTTATAAGGAAAAAACCAAAAAAACCCTATTGCCTTCAAAATTTTGAAAATACCTGTCGGTCATGTCCCTTCAACACGGCTCTCCAAAGCAGATATATTTCAAGGTAGTTCAAGGATTTATTCCAACCTTAGATCTTAAAGTTGTTCTTAAGCAGAGGAAAGACAACTGAATGAGTGTGCATAGACACCCCCACACAAACACCGACACCATGCCCCCAGGAGTTGCTAATGGACTTAGAATCTTCATAGAATCTTCATGGTTGGAAAGGACCTTTGAGATCATCGAGTCCAACCATAAGGTCATCGAGTCCAACCATACTTCATGGGCCTGAGGTGGTCCTGTGAACATCCAGCATCTCTGGGTTTAACCAAATCTAGTGATTTTACCCTTTAATTTGATTTTACTGGTAACCTTCCCTAGTCCCCTGCATCCATCACCATCAAGACATAAAAGAGGCTATCGGGCTCCAGGTGAAGTGCACAGGGACCTCACTAAAGTGCTTCTGCTCCACCCAAGGTGGAGGGAGTCAAGCTGCTCCCACCAAAATGGAGACTCTTCCAGTGAATTCTGCAGGAATTGGGAAAACTGTCATTGTATAGAGGAAGGATGAATCGCGGTCCCCTCAGCTCTGTAAAGTCCCCCTCTCCAGAGCCAAGAGTTTGTCTGATGTGGTCCGATGAGAGATCAGTCACTGTGAAAAGATGCTCCATGGCCCAGGAATGCCTCCGTGGGGGTGAACCGAGCTTCACCATGGGACAGGCCGGGAAGCGCTCCCCTTCCTCCCTCCCTCCCTCCGTGCGGTCTGATGGCTCCCTGACAGCACTGTCACATTTCTTTATGTTGGGAATAAATACTGACAAAGCTGCTGTGTGGAGTGGAGCGGTGAGAGGGAGCGGAGGGGCCGCCGCAGAGCCATCCCGGCCCTGACAAACCCCAGGCACGGCAGCCCTCTCAGGCACTTGTTACAAGCACATAAACACTTGCTGTTTCAAGATACGGGAGAAGGGCAGCAGCTGAAAACAAGCTAAATCAGAGGGCCTGTGTGACTCTGCTATTTATCAACTCCTAATTAACTGTTAATTTGCTGGTCTCTAGGTTCAAGCACAGCCCTAATTCATCACAGGCAGCAATGACAGTGTCAGGGCCGGGGGAAGGCGCTCTGCACAGCGCTCCAGCACTCCCCTCATCAACAAAATTACGTGACGTGAAGCAATTCATACTGCTGTCCGCAGGGGAGATACGGCGGGGTGTAAAATGCAGGAGCGTGTCGGGACAGCCTGGGCAGGACTGTGGGTGAGATGGCTGCCATGGTGGGACTGCAGAGGGACAGGCTGGGAGGTCTCCTGGCAATTTTAAACTACTGTTTCTGGTCGTACCAGGAATTAGGAACTAAAGCAGTCCATAAGAACTGCTATAAAATATTCAGCCCTAGCAGAGTAGTGGTTATTTTTTTTAATTCTTTGCCCATGCATAGAAAATGGTAGGGCCAACTTTTACATGCCTACAGTCTTATCACATCATCTTTAACACATTATTTCTCCATTAAAATTATCTCTCCAATGCATTATCTACCCCCCCCACAAAAAAAAACCCAAAAACTGCCTTTTTTTTTCCAGAAATGTTTCTCCTATACCTAATACAGTCTCGTAGGGGTCCATTGCAGGGCTCTGCCCGTTGGTACCTTCCTGAAAATTTCTTCGCTGAAGGGGTTGTCAAGCACTGGAACAGGCTGCCCAGGAAAGTCACCATCCTTGGAGGTATTTAAAAGACGTGTAGATGTAGTGCTGAGGGACACGGGTTAGTGGTAACTTGGCAGTGCTGGGTTAACGGTTGGACTTGATGATCTTAAAGGTCCCTTCCAACCAAAACGATCCAGTGATTCTAAGATTCTTCCTAACCAAGTCTTTAGTACACCGACTAGCTCCTTCTGGGTGACAGGTTCAAGACTCGCTGGATTGGGCTCACAGCCCCCCAGCCCTACAGGCGTTAATCCATGGGAATAGTCCCACGGATTTACCAAGCGCGTAAAGTCAAGAGCACGCCTAGACGTGAGGTTGTAAATGCTGGTGGCAGGAAGCAGGGTTTATGTTGTATCTGAAACACTTGTGGCACTCTGTAAACAGCTTTTAATAGTAATACTTGTTTGCTTTTTGTATGGGGCTACGTACTCCCTGTTTCTCCTCAGTGCTGCGATCCGTGCTGCCATGCCCACAAAGCTGCCGGCAGACACGCCGCCGAAATTACCACTTTTGCTCTTGTTATCAAAATATTTTAAAAGGAGCAGCAGCAAAAGGAAAATATTTTTCCCAGAGGAGCTAAGACGAGGAAGACTTTTAACATAGAGGCCTCCTCGAGAGCTCGTGACGTTTATACACTTTGTGCCACTTCATATCCCCTTGTTATAACACCTAGTTAAGGTTTTCCCTTTATGGTCTTTCAGGCATAGAGCACCTTATTAACGTCAGGCCTCCAGCCCTCCCCGGCCAGGCTTGGCTGCTGCCTGCTTAAATGAGGCCTGCCTTCCAGGGGATAATGATTTTGGGGGTGCCTTGAATTAGAGCGAAGGGGCAAGTTACACTAGTTAAGAGCGCTTTTCCATGCTCTGATAACAGAAAACGCTTTATTGTTCACACTGAAGTTTGGCAGGATGCTCAAGTATTTATTGCCATCTCGGGAGCTGGGGTGTTGCTTGGCGAAACTGGCCGCTTTATTAACACTTGAAAATTGCCTACTGCACAACAGTAGCTTTTCAGTGGGATTTCAATAAACTCATCTGCATTGAGAGGTGACCTGCAAATCCAACACCTCCCTTTTCTCTCTCCTGAGTTCAGGGAAATTGGCTCCAAGTCCAAATAGCGTAGCTCATGTTTGCAGTTGGACTGGTTGAGCCCAAATACGAATGGCTGGATCAGAAAGGATGAGATGTTGGATGAAGAGACTCAAGGGCAAAATGACTTGTTTCTCTGCAGGATCGATGGGGCTAAATCAGAGGGAAGCGGAGTCAGGGGTGTGGATTCACAAAGGCAAACAGACAAAATTAGGATGATTTTGCGCTTTACTGAATCGCTTGGAATTATCCACCTCATCTCCTTATTAGAGTTCTTGCTTCTGAAGGATGGATTGAACTGCATGGAAGGAGCCCAGAGGTGCCGACGGTTTACAGCCTCGTGTGTAGCCTGTTATTGATGGTGTGCTGCGCCGATTAGTGTGATAAAAATACAATGATTACATCTATCAATTTCCTTAGACTTCTGTTGAATTATTGTTTTTCGCATCACGTCGTTTTTCTAGATCAGGGTAATCTGTTAGGCCTAGTAGGTTGCATTCACTTTGCAACCAAAAGTGCAAAACGAAGTCTGTAAATGCAGCCACGTTCAGGAACCGCAGGCAGGTCTGGAGGCTGCGAAACCCTGGTGAGACGCTTCAACATTTTTCTGCAACGCTCCACAGCGTCTGGATTGTACTGCTGAACCTTCCTGAGCTCTGTGACAGATGAGGTGGCACTGGCAGAGCACTGAGCTCGTGTCACCGCGGTGTGCACACAAACTTCGGGGTAATAGATGGGCAAGGGCTGTAGGGAGAAAAGTCCTGTCCTCTTGGATATAGTTTCCATATGGTTGTGTCCGTGAGCTCAGCCACAAGTTACCGGACAAGCAACTAAACTGTGCTAAAAGACGGACCGATATAGTAAGGAAAATTATGAGGGCAGTGTTGGCTTATTTTGGCAGTAGCATATGACATACTTCTGCTCAAGCCTTGTTATAGCTTTGTCTTCAAATCTCCGAAGAGGAGCGCAGGATGATTGAGCTTCCTACGCAGGGAATTGGCGTTTTCAACACGCAGCTTGTTGTATTAAGAAAAGTATGCGAGGCTTTTGGACTCTCATGAAAGTGATGAACAGCTTTGCACCTTCACAGGAAGATGTATTGCCTTTGCGGGATCCCGGTCCTACAGCAAATTGCCAATGAGCTGTGAAGGTGAATACTTGTCCCCTGAGCCTGCAGACGGCACACAGCCGGCTCCTTGCCACTTCTGGGTGCTTTACACTGATGTGGACAGTGAGGCTCAGCATTTTGGGACCAAAATGAACAGAGGTCCATATTCACCTAATAGGCGCTTGCCTCTCTTGCCCCCCACCCCTCTTTCTTGCTGGTAAAATATACGTGCGCTCCTGTTTCTTGACCCCCAGGAAATTGGATATACCGACATAAAATAAATGCCCTCGTATGTAAATCACCTTTTTCTCTGCTACATTCTGAAATACTCATTGCTCAAGCTTTAAAAATAAGTTTAAAATATGCATTTATTTCTTCTAAGTAGGCACCTTTCATGTGATCTTTCCGTGTACTTGGGCATCCAGGAGCCAGACTCAAGCCAGAATGGGGCAGCAGAGAATTTCCTGGTAAACAAGAAAAAACTTTTGGGCAGTTTCCTTGGTTTCAGTCCGTCGGAGGGGGCAGGTACAGACAGCAGTCTAAGGCGGAACAGCGTTGGTGGGGGGAAGGACACCTGGCCTCCAGGCAACCCTTCCCCTTCTTCGCTGGTCCCTGTGCGAGCTGCACTTGCAGACACTATTGAACATCTCCCTTGCTGGTGGCCTTGGGAAGGACGGCAAGGTTTTCACGTGCGTCTGAACACTATAGATGGTCTCTTGACAGTGTTTCGCCACTGAACTGTGGGACATGGTTCTCCAGACTTTACCGTAAGACCGCTCACAGCAAAGAACAGCTGTGGTATGGGAGAGGGGGTGGGGGGAGACCGACGTCTGATTTTTTTGTCTTTTTTTCTTCCTCCAGAACTGGTATGAGAACAATCGGGTCATTTCATACTTGAGCATTATTATGCCCTCTAGCTGAATTAGGATTTGTGTCTGTCCTTAAGTTTAAAGTGGAGACACATTTGTTTGCAGTCACAGGTACATCAGTTATTATTCATTAATTAGCTAACTTTGCGGATGTGGCGTTATCTCATAGCCATTAATCGTGCTTTCCAAATAATCTTTAGTTAGGATTTAGGATGACAACTGCTCTTTAGTAGTGGGATATATAAAAAAAAAAAAAAAAGAAAAAAAAAAATCTCTTTAAATGACTGTAAAACCCCCCAGTATTCCATCATGAGAAGGAAAAATAATCTACATACTTTGTGTTCTTAGGCACTAGTGCCCTCTTTTCCCAGCCAATTTTCATTAGCGTGCCAGACAGACAGTGAATCGCCAGCGGAATATAAAATGCGACTATAGCCAAATAAGCCTCTAATTCATTTTGATGACAGCTTCCATCCCCGTAATGGGTGCAGCCCACTTAATGCAGCTGTTGACAGCCAACCATTATGAGAAGTGTAGGAACAACATGACTTCTGTATCTTCTCAAGTTCTACGAGATAAATCCTTCATTCTCCCTCTCCCCTCCCAGACGATGTATACGCAGATAGCCTTCCCTGAAATAAATATTTGCATGAAGGCAGAAGATGTTAATGAATTCCTAGTTAATGAGTTCCAAGTGAAATGTTATGGGTGGTTTTTTTATACGGTAGTACCTCAACTATGTACGTGTATCCTGAGGAGTACCCACTTCTGAAAAAGTATATGCAAAAAGGAGATTTTCTTCCCCTCTGTTCCCCCAAGTCTTGCGTGTCTGTGATACAGGTCAGAAGATGCGAAATTCAAACCTCTAATAGAAGAGCACGATGTATTCTCTTTGTTGCCTGTAATGCCCTGCTTAAGCGCCATGTAATCATCCCGGCCCCCATGACACACTTCTGCCTCTGGAAAACAAAATGCTTTTTACGAGACTCCCCTATGACCGAGGTGAAATAATAAAATTGGATAAATAACTTGATTAAACAAAAGCTCTGTCACTTAAATGAACAATACAGAAAAGGCCCTTTAGAAGCGAGGAAAATTTTGTGCTGACCAATGGCATCCTCAAATTTGCCTGATTATTTTGACTGATACTTTGTTTTCTCTCTACATCTCTAGATCTTCTTCAGAGTGACACTTAAATACATCAAAATGATTTAAGACCTACTTCATCACCGCATTATCCCTTCCCTTTGACCGGAGCTGGAGACTTCACTGCTAATTCATTCCTCTGCGGCAGGAGAGGAAGAGTCCCCTTAAGCTTCCTTATCTTTCCTTTCAAGTTGTCCTGAGACTAATCTAGACTTCCCAAAGGCCCTCTTTGTAAATATGTACTCTACCTGGCTCTGTGATGCTTGCGAGTTGTGAATTGCTGAACACCGTAATTAGCAGACTCAATTAACAGTGGCTTGAAGATGTTCAGCGTCTTTATGGGGTTGATCACTAAGATTGGGAACAGAAAAGATTTAGCTCTCCTAAATCAAAAAAAAATGCCTGTTTCCTTTAATGGTGGGTAAATCCAAGCATTTTCATCTGTTTTTCAGCATTTTCATCTGTATTTTGACCAGCAAATACTTCGATCTTTGAGAGGCTGTTAGTTAAGACATAAGGTACACTTCCGTGACCTAGGCTTGGTTGCTCTTCTTCCCCGTTCCTTTCCATGGCTGATTTCCTTCCGTGTCAAGATTAGAAGTCTTTGCTTTCTTTATGAAATTATGTTCTGTATTGCTGGCAGGTAAAAAAATCAGTATGATGTGATCACTTCAGATTACCCCAGAACTGGAACCAAGATGTGAGAGCGTGGTAACCAGTGTGTCCGAAATCCAAGCCAGGTCAGTGCCTCCTTGATATTCAAGAGCCGAGAAGCAATTACTGGTACATTTGGAGCAGGGGTGGGCATCACATTTATTTGCTAGCTTTCGTGAGCAAGCATGGGAACCAAGATAAATGGTAACAGGGTCTTACTCAGTAAAGTAGAGCTGATTGTCAGGCAGACTGGCACGACTGACGCATGAAACGGGCAGCTCCTGTAAAGGGAGCCTGGGAAACCTGGGCCAAATTTGTGCTCTGGCTTTGTTTCGCGGATGTGCTGTGAGGGCCAGGGGTAAGGGGAGGAGGAGCAAAACTTCGGTAGCACTAACTAACTAGCTTTGGTTAGTGCTTGTGAACCTTTCCCTGGTGGGTTTATGTGAAAGAAAGGCTGAGGAAGTTGTAAAAGGACGACACAGGGTCCATAAGCATAAGTTTCTAGTGCCGTTCTTGTCAGGTCAGCCCTGCCCCAGAAGGGCACAGGGCTTCTGGTCGGTACCTCCCTGTGGCAGCCCTGTAGCTGTATCAGGGCTCCTCTGGGTTAGAGGAAAAGAAGAGCTGCACCCGTGGGTGATCAGTGTCTGTCCTGAAAGACCTTCAGACACCCAGGTCCAACGAGCAGGTCATCATCTGACACTGTCTTCTCTTTTTTTCTCCTGTTTCTGTAGCCTTTTGGAGAGCAAAAGACCAGGAACCCAGGTGCTACAGACAAATCTTGCTTGATTCAGAGGGAACTGGTTTGACTGATACCTGGCCCGTGTCCTGCCTCTTGTGGGCTACATAAAGTTCAGATCAGAAAGAAGGAGGGAGAGATTCTTATTTTAATTGCCTACTTACATCCTCCCCCCAGACCAAGAAAGTCCTGGGAAAACTGAAGGAGAAAACAGACTTTTCACCTTCTCTCCCCCCAGACCAACGTGAAGGTACCGTACGCCATGCAGCCCATCTGCAAAACCCTTCTTCCACCTATGCACCGTGACAACCGTGTGCCTGGGGCTCTGTGCTGCACAGCTCCAAATTTGAGTAAGGGCATCGTGTCTGCATATGTGAAGTGTATTTAAAAGCAATTGTTAGTAGGATCGGATTAGCAGTAATTTAATTTTAATGGGGATGTTTATGCTGAAACATCTACAAGTACGAATAGCCACAAATCATATCTGCCTTTAATTAATTCTCTTGATAAATCAGTTTCTCAGACTGCACCAAATTACCTTAATGAGGAAAAATCCTTGTTTATATCAACAACATTTAGCCAAATGTGGAATGTTTATAGCAATAGTTCAACAATGTCCTTCAAGGAGCACAAACAACAATGATGAATGTTCAGGTTGTGCCGCTCTTTCTGTTCTCTTCCCTCCCATCAAATAAATAATATGTTTAGTTTGAAAATAAATGGAGATGTTTTGGGTAAGCGGTAGTATTGCTGAAGGGGAAATGGGCTAAATCATAGCACTGGATTATTTGCTTAGGTAGGTGAAGGTCCCACCAAACTGCGCACAGACCCTTTATAAATCAGAGTCGCCCTGAGGTTTGGCTTTATTTTAGGGACAATTTGGTTAGTTTGTTACTTTTAAAAACAAAGTAAACTTTAGTTAAAGCTCGATGGGGCTGAGAGGTTCCTTCCTCTGTTCCAGCACTGCTTAAGTGGTGCGTTCCCTGCTGGATACACCTGCTGGCAGCAGGCACCGGGCGCTCCCCGTGGGTTTCCTGCCCAGGCTCCTGGCACTTAGACGGGATCCCACAGCTTGCCACGGGGATTCAGAAACGGCTGGAGGTATCTAAGAGCCGGGCAGACGTGGTGCTGAGGGACATGGTTTAGTGGTGGCTTCGGCAGTGTTGGGTTGATGGTTGGACTTCAAGATCTGAAAGGTCCCTTCCAACCTGGGCCATTCTATGATTCCGTGATTTAACTTGAGTTTCAGTATGTGCAGCTGCCTTTCCCTCCGTGTCCTCATTCGGTGCAGGGCACGCCGGGAGGCCAGCGCCAGGTGAGATGGGCACGGAGAGGCGGGCACCGTGCGACCAAACACCATGGCCTTGCTGTTGCTGGTGGAGCGCTGGGGTTTCTGGCTTATCCAAGTGCTGAACGTGCTTTCGAGGGTGTATCGGGGCTCTTGATCAGGATGTAACGTTTCTGATGTTGAGCAGAATGTTTCGCCTTGCTGCGGGCTCAGGATTTTCTAAGCTCAATGACAATTCAGGTTAGGAACAGCGACGGAGGAGGAGGAAGATGCTTATAAAGAAGCTAAGAAGAAATTGGTGTGGAAAAGAGACTTGTTCAGCTTCAGGGTTTTTTTGCGAGGAGAACCCAGTCCTTCCTGATGGTGTAAGGTTGGGGCCACGGGGTTCACCCTTAGGGAGATTTTTCCTGCTTTGCTTCACTACTTATTTCTTCTTTTTAATTAGAGCAAGGAAGCCATATATGGATCTGTTCGTGATTAGGGCTAAGCAAGGCATCCTCAGCAAACACAAACAGTTTTTTCTAATGAACTTTGTGTTTTTCTCTGAATGTTTTTGAAATTGCTCTTTGCAACATAATTGTTGGAAATTTAATTTCTTTCAGTTCTTAGTTTGTGAGCACGCTTCACAAAGAGTTCACAGTATTTTTTTTTAATGGGAAATCAAACATTTGGTGTTTATACCCAAGTTATGTCTTTTTTTTTTTTTTTTTTTACTTGTTTGAGTTAGCATCCTGCTGAAAAGGCTTTGTGAGTATTTGCCTATATTTATGAAATCAGTATTTTCTTTCAGTGAATCTTTTCCCAGGATTCACTTTCAGGACAAATCTTGCCCATCGTAGGGTTTTCCCCAACAGTTCCTGGAGAATGCCAATATAAAAAGGATGCCAATATGTGTTCGATTAATTGGTTTTAAAGAATTGAATGGATGCACCAAATAAAATCTTTCTTTCAGCCTCGGTCGTCATATTAAATAACACTGATTACCCTACGGAATGAAAATGGGGCTCTTTCAGCTCTCCTTATTGTCCTTTTAGTTGTACAGCCCAGTTGATTTGGCTTATCTCTGCACTTATTTCTGCACAGATGTGGAGAAAAATTATATTAATCCTAGTGAACCCTAGGTATTTCACAGCAAAAAGTCCATGCCTGAAGTAAACGTCAGACTCTTTTATGCTCTTGTTGCAATATTATGTGTTGTAGAAGGAAAAAATGCCCTCGTAAGAGAAGCTTTCGCCACCGACAAGAATTATCTTTTTCCTTTCATTTCTATTTGCTAACCCTTTCTCTTTCCAAAGAAACACAAATCATTCCTGGGGAGAGAAAAAAAAAAAGGGGGGGGGGGGGGGGGGGGACTTTTTTATTTAATAAATCAAAATTGAATATAAATAACACTTTGCAATTATGAGTGTTTAAATTCCAAATTTTTCAGGCTAATCACTTTCAGAAACAAACAAGAGATTGAATTTATATCGCCTGCAGTTGTTATTGGAAAGGTATGCCTAGAGATTGCTAAATGAAGTCAGTCCCAGCGCAATTATGATCACTCAAGCATGCTTTCAACGTATCGTGCCAAATTAGGTAGATTTGAGCAATTTGACTTCCTGTAACAAATCTCCAGGGCACTTTTGAGAAAGTACAGACTGTTTACAAACACTCTCGGGTTTCATGAGTAACCGGGCGCAGCGGCAGCCCCAGCAGCGCACAAGCACACACCTGTCAAACCGTGACAGCACGGGCTGCTCGTGCCACATGTGCTGGAGAAAGACCTCACTCTCTAGGTTTTGTTATCCTTTATTTGCAATTTACAAACTGAAAGGCCACCAAAGCTTTAATTACCTTGGACTCAGCCTTTTGAAAACCAAAACGCTACAATCTGTTAAATGTAAATATTGTTGGCTTTCAGTATTGCTTTTTTTTTTTTTTTTCTTTGAATTATTTTTTTGTTGCCGAGTTGAACTTTTTTCTTCCCTCTAGCCCCGAAAAAAAGCAGGGGTCATGCATGTGGACTATATAGGATGGAGGTATAAGAGTTTAGCTAATATTTCTAGAGAGCTGCTGCTGCCCCGTTCCTGATCCAATACAGACGGTCGGTACTTCTGAAAGCCCAAGTTCCGGCAGATCTTCTGCTGGCAGCAGAGAGCTCAAAACCAACACAGACATTTTAAGACATATATTTCCCACCAAAACCAGACAAAACTTCTAAAATCTTACTAAAATTGCTCTTACATCACGATTGCCAGCTGCAGAGGGTCCTGCTCTTCCTGAGACAGGGATGGAGCTGCTGTAACGCGGTTAGTGAACAGCATGGGGGTTTTTTTCCTGTTCAGCGACACAAATGTAATGACAATAATTATCATTAATTAACAGTAATGACAATAGTTTCCGGTTCAGGGCCTTGGGCTCAATTCTGTACCTGTGCCCAAGTAGCACGTACTCCAGAGGTGAACGTTTGTGGGCCTGAAGGCTTGAAGGTTAGTCTCTACGCAGGCACGCGTGGTCATGGCCAACGCGCTCAGCACCTTGAAGGACTGAGCTCTAAAGAGGTGTTAAAGTGCTTACTCTTCCCCTAAGCATTTTAATTTCAAAAAGTAAGCCTTCTTACTAATTGTGTTGTTCGGCATGGCACTGCTGCGGCTCCACCAGCATACCCATGCTGAGCTTCTGTGGCTGTCCGGTTCACCACTGAGCTGCAGCAAAATCCTTCAGGTGACAGTTTTGTACAAATACACTCAAAATGCAGTGCTTTGAAAAGTGCTTCTTTTGGGGGTAGTGAGAAGGAGGGTGGGCGGATGGGTCGAGAGCAGCCAAAAAAGAGCAAAATGTTTTTAGGCCCTGCCGAACTCACACGGGTCCGTTGCAGGAGAAGCATCCCGTTATTTAGCACTCTGCAATAGATGCTTTTCTGCGGGTCACTGTAAAAATTGAACATCAGTCCTGTCTGTTAAAGGCTGGACGGTGGCACCGCTCTGCAGCGTGCCGACATCTTACTGCGACACCAAACCCCTGGTTAGGCTGGTTTCTTCTGCGCCTCTCCTGCGCTTTCCGTGAGAAAAGGAGGGGTGAAAGAGGTGCCACAGTTACCCCATCACAGGAACTCGCTGTTCATCATCTTATAATACCTCTCACTTTTATAAATGAGAACCGAAACCTCGCTGAAATGCCCTGTCAGATGGGGTTTTTTGTCAGTTTTGTTTAACAACTGGAACGGCTTGACCTGGGGGAGAAAATGAGGACTCCTCATTTTGCGACTTTTCTGCCTTGGCCTTTCTTGGATCAACCTCTTCTTATCTTTCACAATTTGTTCGCGTCAGTGGGTTTCGTGTGCTCCAGTTTTCGCTCAGCTGCACCCGTCCTTCCCAAGGGACACGCGGCCCCTGCTCTGGGGCTGTGACTCTGCTGCTGGGGTGTGTGCTTTGGGCCAGCTTTTCTCTTCCCACTTCAAGGCAGACCATCAGCTGTTCCTCAGGAAAATGTAAACTAAATAAAATATCTTTGGCCTCCGGTCTGGGGTGCTGCGATACAGATGTGCAATGCGCCGAGGTGTCAACGTGGACCCAGGAGGTTGAATACATGGAGCTGAAGAAACGCTGAAGAAACACATGCACCCTTGGAAAAGGATTCGTGTCCCGTTTTCCAGTCTGATACTGTGCTTAGAGGATCAGAAAGACCTATTTTTTTGAAATTGTCTAAGCTTAAAGCTTATGGTTGGTTGGGTTTTGGGGGGGTTTTTGGATTCTGAAAAGTAACCTGGCCCCCCTTCTGTAACCCACCCAAACAGCGTGCAGCATCTTCAGCCTGTGACCGTGGGCATCTGGGTTTTCGTTGGGCTATTACATTAACTAAAAATATTGTCTTAAATATATGTGATCACGGCTCCTGCGCTGTGCAAAATGGTGATGAGGAAACCTAGGAGAAAGGGACCGTAAAAAAAGGGATGTGCCAAGGCGATTTTTCACGTTTCCGTGATAATTCCTTACATTGCCAACAGTGCCAGGACAGGCAGAGCTGTCTTGTTCCTGTTTGAAGAGCAAAACCACTTCATTGTTTAGATCTCTGATTTTTTCGCGTCTGTGATTTTCTTCGTTATAAAGAAGAAAATACAACCTAGAATCTTATGAAAAGATGTTAATTGTACAGTGCATAAACTAGATACATTAATGATTCGCAGGATAATTGCTATGCGTTGCACATGCTGTTGCTGTACTACTGTACAATATACAGTACTATTATAGAATAAATACCGCTGTGCGTATCTACTGTATAAACATTTAGCTGTCCAGAGAAGGGCCACGAGGATGATCCGAGGGCTGGAACGCCTCTCCTATGAGGACAGACTGAGAGAGTTGGGATTGTTAGTCTGGAGAAAAGAAGGCTCTGAGGAGACCTTCTAGTGGCCTACCAGTATCTTAAGGGGGCCTACAAGAAAGCTGGGGAGGGACTTTTTAGGATGTCGGGTAATGGTAGGACTGGAGGGAATGGATTAAAACTAGAGATGGGACAATTCAGACTGGATGTTAGGAAGAAGTTCTTCACCATGAGGGTGATGAGACACTGGAACAGGTTGTCCAGAGAGGTGGTGGAAGCCCCATCCCTGGAAGTTTTTAAGGCCAGGCTGGACGGGGCTCTGAACAACCTGGTCTAGTGGGAGGTGTCCCTGCCCATGGCAGGGGGGTTGGAACTAGATGATCTTCAAGGTCCCCTCCAACCCTAACAATTCTATGATTCTATGATTCTGTGACAATTTGCGGTGTCACTGCTCACTTGCGCTGTTTGGTCCTATGATGGGAAACATTCTGTTTTAGCAACAACGGCGTAAGTTTCTGCAAGAGCTGGCAACGTATCATCATTTTTTCCTTTTCTTCTGTTAATATTTGAGGCTTTTATAAGAGTCATTGCTCAAAGAGTAGCCTGACTGTCCTTAATAATGACCACAGCGTAACTGCGATACTCTTTCCTACTGGTAGTTTGCAGCTTTGCCCCTCACAACTTGTATCTCCTAAGCTTCAGCTCAAGTTTAGCATGCTGTGTACCGTAAATAAGCACTCACAGATAACATCTAGAGTTATTTCCAACTTTGAACCTTTTTCCAAGAAACACAAAGGTCAAGTGGAGCAAAATTGTTTTTAAAAACAAACAGGCCAGCAAAGAAAAGAATTAATTGCTGGTTTGAAATAACATAATGACGTCAGGAAATGGCAAACTGGATTTGTAGCTTGAAATCTTATTTCAAATGATTTATGTTCATCATATTTCTGCTTGTAAACAGAGATTAGAGAATAAACTTAATAAATCTCCCACTAAGGCATAGAAAAGCACATGTGCATTGCTAATGTTTTAAAGGTTCCAGTTAAAGCTCTAGATTTCGCTAACAAGCAGACACATTTTTTGTAACGAAAGACGAGTAGAAAATACTTTCCTGTGAATTAATGAGCTAATTTTTGGATTACACTCACAGCTGTTACTACATGGGCTGGCTTTGGTCATTATAATATGTTCTGATAGTCCCCCTAGTAACAAGTAAAGCGGTCTCACAAGCCAGGAACAGTTCAAAGCTGTTGATTACGGGCCGGTCCTTGAAGCTCCCCATCACGCACTTTCCGCCATGCATGCTCTCCGTCTGCCAGAGCATCCACATGACAGAAGCTTGCGAGAAGGCCCGCTTCAGCAATGCTTTCAAGATGTCAGTAATCAGCTAACAGCAGACATTAAGAGCAACTATTACAGCCCTTGCCGGCCAGGTCTGGGGATTTCTGTCTTCCTTCAGGAATGATCAAACTTAATCTCAGTAATACAGAGCACAGCCTCTCCAAAAGAGATCCAGGCTTGTCATGTGTCACACTGTTTTCTCAAGCCAAAAATAAATATATGTTGGTTTGTTTTTTTTTTTTTCCTTCAACTTCTACGTTTCGTCTGCCGAAGCATTTGAAATATAACATGCGCGCCGACCGGCTGTGCCGGTGAACCTAACCTTGCTGCAAGGCTTTAAATGGGAATCCTCTCCAGGAAAGGCCTAAAGCACGGACCCGTTGTTACATTAACTTCGTGAATGGTCAGAATTTGTCTTTCTGTTCCAAACTTTACTTCTCTGAGCCCTCAGGTCCCCCTCAGGCCTTGTGCATTATACACTTTCCATTAACAGATGCCACATGTTAACAGCTTTAATAGAACTTATTAGGTTTAATGGGACGGTGGTAGGGAAGTAGCAAGCAGAATGATGGATAGTCGCAATTCATCCATTAAGAAAGCTTACTTTAAAAGTCTTTGTCGGTGTTTTACCTGTGTTTAAAGCATCTCTAAAGTGATCAATTAGCCCAGAACTTTTAAACAAAATCTAAACCTCAGAGCTGACTTGCAGCCTAACAGAAAGTATGAAAGATAAATGACTTTTGTAGCGCCCCGGCATTTCAACTAATGTATGTGTGGAGGGTAATTGCTTCGTTTTATAGGCTTTCATTTACATAAAAAGGAAATCAGTGCTTGGCATGTGACAAAGTTGTGTGAGAAATCACCACAATTTGCTGCACTGCACACTAATAAAATTCTGTTTGTTTAAAATGGTTTGTTCACGAGACAGTTGTTTTCACAAACTGATAATATAAGCCAAGGAAAAGACTTTATGGTCTGGGGTTTTTTTTCTTGTTCGCTCCAAATGCTGTGTATGCTGCAGTGAATCTTATAGTAAAAGGCTCTGGGCTTATATATTTCATAAATAAAATAAAAATAAAGTGGCTAGTAATCTACCTTGCAACCAACATTCTTCACTGTGAAATTATAGGGAATCTCGAACTCTTTCATTGTGTTTCTGATCGTATTTCTGACGTATTTCTGTCATAAAAATGACATTTTTAAATTGCATTTTTGCATTTCTGGTGTTGTTTGGAAGTAGAGTTGGCGATGTGCAAATGCGCAATGATTCGGCTGCCTGTTTTCCAGAGAACTTGAATAGTCAGGAGCTGCTCCCGTTCCAGGCTGTGACCCCGGCGGCAAAGCAAACCACGTTCTCACTGTTGCTGTGATACCGCGCCCCATTGCCGGTAGAGAGGTTCTGTAAGAAAATGATTTCAGTGATTCCGTGATCCCTGATCCATGTTTGGCTTTTATTTTTTTTTATTTTTATCTAAATCGTTGTTTTGGGCAAATATGTGTATCCACGTTTCCACGCGCTGCCTGCCTCTTCATCCTGCGAGAGGGAAAATGGACCTTAGTGAGAGGCAAAGCTTGGGCAAATTTAGGCGATACATGATTTGGCCACCTTGAGGAAACAGGACCTTTAAGTAGAGCATCAAAAGCAGAATTTCACTCATCCAGTTCAGTCTTCTCCTAAAATTTTGGGGACGTGCAGAGGAAGAGTTTTCGACTGAGTCACGTTCCATGTATGTGGTTTCAGCACACTGACAGCAAAAGCACGGGTGCATCAGAGTTCAAGGCTGAGTCCTCGGATTTCTCCTTGAAAACAATTTTTATCTCTCACTTTTCTGAAAGGTGCAATTGTTACTCAGGGTAAGAATGATTTGGTTACTTAAATCACAGAATATGACTAAGGGTTTATTTATATCCAGGCAGTTCCTTAAATGGGAAACAATGCACTGGTGTTTGTTCTAATGCATTATTAATTTCAGTCTGCTGGATTTCTCTTCTTCTAGAGTATGAACCTATTGTCAAGAAACAGCAGAATTTTGTATACATTTAAATATATACAGATTCCCAAAGTTTGAAATTATATGATTTGTGCTCTTCGCAATATATTTACCCAGAAAGGTTTGGCTCAGATGGAGCATCTGGTTCTCAGTGTGTTCCTAGTATTAAACTCAGTTTTGGTTTTGACACAAGAAGACCCAGTGACAGAAGGTCACATATTGAGCCTCTGACTCAGCTGGAATGGAGAACCGAGATCTTTCCGCCTTCGTGCCTTTTGCTTGATGTGCTGCAGAGCAGCCCGAGTGCCCGTGGAGGAGAGGGTGCTTGGGCCGGTCACCCCATGGAGATCAGCAGGACAATTCATGCCGGCAACAGGTCACCAGCAACAGTGAGCCCGGATGAGAGAATAGCGCTCCAACCCCAGGTGTCTTTTGGGGTGGAAAGTAGCACTAAATTTTCTGTTCATAGATTTTCTGTTTGTAACCCAGGTCCTATCCAGTCTCGTGTGGGAAGTAGGCACCAGTGCAAAGATTCTGGTGGCTCCTGGTGGACAGAGTACAGGAGCATATGAAGTGAGTGATGGAGACATGCTGTTCCTTGTCACCTTCCTATATAGAAAAGACCATATATTAACGGTTAGAAAATGCATTGGGAGCTTCAAGGTGTTCCGTAGGGTGAATTTTTGCGTGTGTACCTTGATGGGTATGGTGCAGGGAGAGGGGACACTTGTTCACAGGTCTAGTCTGTTCTCCGTGGATAGATTGAAGAGCTGCCCATGTGGTTATAAGAAAATCCAAGTCCGGTTGATTGAATCCAATATAATAACCACTTTTTTGTTTCGGTTTTAAAGGGGAGACCGGCATGCTGGGACAAGTCTTCAGCCTGTAACTGCAACTTCCCTTCTCATGAACGGAAACGTAGAGATTTCAGCAAGTTTGGGCTCTGAGCACTCATTTTTTAGCTACGTTTCAGCTAGAAATTTGTATAGTAAAATCATACTACTTTCCCAAAGCAAGCCATATTGCTTCTATACCGTATCTGCAAACAATTAGTCAAAAATGGTACTTACTTGAACTGTTATCATCTTAATCTTCCTAAGCTAGAAAATTCCTAAGCCTCGAGCCAATATTGTGACAGTTGGTTTATTATTTGATAACACAGGCATTCTGTATAACAACATTGCTCTGGACGCGGAGTGTCCTTTAATCAAGTGCAGGGCTGGAAACAGAAATCGTAGATGCATCAGTCTCGTAAGTGATAGGAAGTCATCAACACTGATTTGCTCCGCAGAAAGGACATAGTCAATCTAAAGTGTCTCTTTTTTCCCTCTAGAAACTACCCCAAACGCTCATACCAGCACTCGGAGGAGCCTGGCCTTGCCCTGCCGCTTCCTTTCTCCCCTCTTTCCCTGTCGGAATGGGAGCAGATTTCCATAGTGCCTGATTAAGGCATTTTTTAATTATATTTATTATAATAATATTTATTACATTTTAGTAGTTTACTATTGCATCTAGAATTACTAGAAACAGAGGTGGTCCTTTAGGAAATACACACGTGGACATGAAAGCTATGCGTCAAGTTTTGGTGCAGACCATGAAAGTCAGTTTGGCACAACTCTGAAAGAAGGCACAATCCTTGGACCAGTTGCCTGCTTCTCTGCTATTTCGTCTTCCCTAAAAGTTGTTCTGACCTCCCCAGCCACTGTGGAGCTTTAGGTCGATGCTGTTCCTTGACTATGGTACCGATGATGTTTATATCTCTGCGAGCAGCTTTGCTCTCCTGTTAAACCTTGCAAGACTGATGGCGTGTTCTCCTGCAGAAAACGGGATCCTCGCCTACCTCAGAGCCTGACCATCTGAGCCAAAAAATGACTGCAGCGTGAACGAGGTCCAGCTTTTGCAGTCGTTAACAGCTCTGTAAGCTGGTTGAAGCTGTTGTAGGTTTGCTTTTCTTCCTTTAAAACAACAATAAGTGTTTCAAATTAATACACAGTGTGTTGTTGATGTAAGTCCTACCAAGGGCATGTCAACACATACAACAGTGTCCTCTAATGATACCTCGTGCTGTGTGATATGCTTGACGTTTATTGGGAACGGCTTCCCCGAATTTAGCAGCACCACATCTCCAGGCGGCGCAGGGAGGGGTGCAGGAGCTCCGAGGGCCACTCTCGGGGAAGAAGAGGAACCCAAGACCTAAATGAACGCGGCGTTGCTTCTGCAGGACTCAGCTGTGACAGTGCTACTGACAGACCCTTGGCTTCACGCATGGAACTGGAGCTGCTCGGACTGGTGTTTCTCAACAGCCGCTGGAGCCAGGAGCGATGCCGAGCGTGTCCGTACTCTTGCTCTGTTCTTTCTTTTCATTTTGGCATGAATTTCTCAGTTCTTTTCTCTTTTAGAAAACTCATCCAGCCCTGTTTTGCAGGAGGATTGGCCCTGTGGTGGCCAGGAGCTGTGCCGGGTAGGACCGCAATGAGCCAGGGTGCACGTGGGGGCTTAGGGACCCGGGCTCAGCCCCGACGCCAGGGGAAGGCGGCTTCTGGTTCAAGCTGTGTCCAAAATGGTCTTGAACTTTGTCAGAAGCTGTGGATGGACAAACTGACTCATGCCTTCCTCCGGCAAAGGTCTTTTGTGTGCGAGCTGATGCGCAAGCTATCCTGACGGGTTTTGGCGGGCCTTACTCAGGGTGTGAAACCAAACACGCGCTGAGGGCTTTTTCGTCAAAGGCCTTAGGGTTAAAACAATTCAGCAAACAGTCGCTAAGAGACAAGAACCACCGATTCAGTATTGAATGTAATTTCTTGAAGCCTGGCATCAAATCTGGTACTGCAACCAACAGCGCACGCTGCTGTTGGAGACAGACACTGATGGTCCAAACAAGCACCACCAGCCCTAACGTCCGCAGCCTTTGGGCTGTGCACAGCATTTCTGCGCGTCCCGAGCCTGGTGAGCGCCGGGAAGGTGGGACCTGCCACCGACAACCCCAGGTGGAGCGGTACTGCACTGGCATGGAAATTACTCATTTGCTTTTTTACAGCCCTGGAAATTCCTGCAGATGAATTGAGTTTTGGGATTGCATGGGGGTTTAGGCCATACCTCCGCAGACACATTCTCTAATAACTGACAACTAACACGCAGTATTTTATACTAGTTTGGAAACTGATATTCTGTAGCTTTCACGGCAGTGTCTAAAAAAATTACTCTCTGCTAAGATGCCTCATAAATTTCTAGAACACATTTACGTTCCAAATCTGCATTTAATTTAGTTTTAATAAGACATTTATAGTAGAGCCTATTCGCAAAATACTAAATGATTATTAAAACCTGCGGAGGATTAACAGCTTCATAACCCATACTGGAGATACCTACCTCAGCTGTTAACTTGCTCGTCGATACACCGCCGCTGCTGGGCTGGGCTGAAACGCTTCAGCCAACACCTTCCCTGCCAAAAGAAGGGCCGTGCACCCTGCACGGAATTTCCTTTGCTGCCCTGGAGCAGAAGAGCTGATGTGATGGCCAACCTCCACTGAAGCAATGCGAGTTTTACCACTCATTTGCCGACAGCCAAGATTTCATCCCCCAGATTTCCTCATTTTTCAAGGCATGTTGCAAGATTGTTTTAGTTTTAAAGGGAACAGCCCAGGCCGGGGCCATAATACGGATCCGACTGTGATTGATAGTTGTTTAAGAAACACTTTCTGTGTTTTGCACCCCTGGAAGGTCTGGGGGACAGGCAGACAGGGGCAGAATTATCAGGGATCGTGTGGACTTCTGGACTGCAGCGTGGTTGCTGCGGTCAGAGCTTGCTGGGCAGCTTCAGCCGGCGATTACCGATGACAGTACATATATTTATAAGTGAAGATGATACTGGAAATCTGTTAAATGACGTAGGCCACGCCTGTAGATGTTTCAAACCAATGACCCTTTCTGCTCTTTGTTTCTCCTCGTGTTTGGTGAGCCACTGGTGGCATTGTTTTTCTTCGGCCGCAGGGTCCTCAAGGATCCGGAATGGCCCTTGCTACATTAGGACAAGTAAAATTATTGCAGATAAATTACATGGATCTGCCACATCAGGCGTGGATACAGGGTCTTGTGTCCCTGCGGACAAGCAGGACAAATACAGGGCAGTGCTGGACTTCCCCAGGGAGGGTGGGTGACAGGGAGAAGGACCAGGAGCACCCTGCTGACACATGGCCACATCTCTTCTTCGTTAACAGGAGGATGCACGTGGCCTAGCCCTTCAGCAAGGGCCGTTTAATAATTTTTATAGCCTTTAACTGAAGCGTTTATGACACAATCAGGCTGAGCTGGTTCTCCCAACCATCGGGTCATCGGGCATCGCTGGAGGGACAGCATCAAGGCTGGGGCTGGAATATGCATATTTGGTGTTAAAACTTCATTTTTTAACGATTCGCGTTGAAATATGAGAATATTTTCCCAAGTTGGAGTAGATTTCCTCAACCCACAAGTATAGTCTAATAGAAAAACTAAGCAGACTGTAAGTTTTTGTCTACATATTTTGCACGCTGCCCATGGGCTGCACTCCTGTTTTAACCAACCTGCGGTACAATAGACAAAACATGAGAAGTATTAGACAAAATAACGGAGGGACAACTTAAATTTCCCTGTCAAAATATCTGTTTATGCAAACCTGACAACGTCTCCTAGCGCGTGGCATGAAAAATGGGGATTATTTCTCTGGGCGCTGAAGAGGGGGACACTGCATCAGTCGATCAGATCCGTCCGGACATGCCGAACTCTGCCCCGCCGCCCGATAACATCAGGTCACTTAATCCTGCGAAATACCTGCTCGCAAGTCGGCACCAGGAAGTTGTTGAAGTGCAGAAGAATGAGCGATGGATAGCGTCATCTCACGCTGTTCATAAAACAACAATACTTTTTTTTTTTTTTTTACGTGACCTAGGCACGGAGCAGCGTTTCCCGAGCCAAACTGCAATAGAAGCCTTTGTTTAACAACTGCAACAAGTGCTTAAATTGCTCGTCGAATATTAGCCAGGTTTGACAAGTTTATCTAGTAGTACCGTGGAGATCCTCGACAACGGTGCTTCTGCAGTGCAAGCGGGGCATTTGATACAAGGGGGGGTATATAATTTTGTAAAGCATTTATAGGAGTTCCACGTGATGCTCTCATGCTGTCTGTCTTGAGCTTTTAACCACATCTTTGTATTTACTAAACCCTCCGCCGTGCCTGGGAGGGCAGGTTGTGCTGTGTCAATGCCCCATCCCTGGAGGTGTTCAAGGCCAGGCTGGACGAGCCTGGTGGGAGGTGTCCCTGCCCAGGGCAGAGGAGTGGAACAAGATGATCTTTAAGGTCCCTTCCAACCCGAACCGTTCTGTGATTCTGCGTGTGTGTGTGAGCTAGGCACATTTCCGAGGTTGTCTCTTGGCTGGGACTGGCAGCAGAGCAGAGGGATGGACAGTGCTGGAAGCCCGGCACAGAGCAAGGCTGGGGACACGCAGGCGGCGCGTGGGGACGGGCACCTTAGGGCACAACGAGCATCCCTGCAGGGTGTGTAACCCAGCCGAGTGTCTTTGGCCCATCCATCCCCTCCATAAAGTCATGATGTGGGGAAGCTGGCACTGTCTAATGAGCCCCGCGTCGGTGGCAAGCGGTGAGATTCGCCTCCTCGCTCAGCCACCGGCTCCTGCGATGAGCCTGGCTGGGCGCTTACCTGTCCTGTCCTTGACACCTGCATAAAACTGCACTTCCTTTTTATTGGTTTAGGAGGATATTGTGGTGTAAAGGATCATGTTTGAAGCTGAACAAAAATGGAAGCCAGGCAGTGCCACACTGGAGCAGGCTCAGCGCATCTGTGTGCAGGAATACCATAGCTTTGGTCCTCGCCCAACTGACCGCTTCATTTAGATCCTAAATTGACAATTAAAGTACTACCGCTGGCAGATATGCAACTACTGGTAATGAAGTGGACAGTGGAGAACAGAATTTGGGGTGAAATCCCGGCACAGATGGGTGGTGAGTCAGTGCCGTTGCTGAGGGGCTGAAGTGCAGCGGGCGGCAGGTTTTCGGTTCCCCTGCCTGCTTTGTGGCTGGGTTGGCACCCAAAACACAGAACTTCGTCTGCTGTGAATTATGATTCGAAGTTGCACCCATGAAGAAACTGTAAGCATGTTTTCATTTCAACCCAGTGGAAATATTTTCAATTCAATATTTCAATTCAACGCAGGATCAGCTGTGACCAAAGGCTGAGGTTCCAGGGCAGTGAATGCAGGTAATTCAATAGATCCATCGCAATGAACTTGGGTGAAGAACTAATATTAAAAAATTTTTTTTCATTATCGCAGAGTTACAGAACAGTGGGGGTTGGAAGGGACCTCTGGAGATCACCCCGTCCAACCCCCGGCCAGAGCAGGGTCACCCAGAGCAGGTGGCACAGGAACGCGTCCAGGTGGGGTTGGAATGTCTCCAGAGACGGAGACTCCACCACCTCTCTGGGCAGCCTGTGCCAGGGCTCTGCCACCCTCACAGCAAAGAAGTTCCTCCTCAGGTTTAGGTGGAACTTCCCATGCTCAAGTTTGTGCCCGTTACCCCTTGTCCTGTCCCCGGGCACCACTGACAAGAGCCTGGCCCCGTCCTCCTGACACCCACCCTTTCAGTATTTATAAGCATTGATAAGGCCCCCCCTCAGCCGTCTTTTTTCCAGACTGAAGAAAATCAAAGATCAAATCTTTCTAGTCCATTAAGATTTAGTCAGGCATTCAACTTTCATTACTCTCTATGGTTTCTGAAATGTCATTCTTTGATTTTGTGTCAACTGTTCTTGACCCCCTGGACAGGGGAAGGGAGGTTACGATGAGGCATCTTTTAGCCTGTGGAGGGCTTTTTTTTCTCCTTTAAAGAGAGAGAATTACCATTGTGTAATGCGCCCGAACGAGGAAGTCTAGGGGCTCGGGACAAGCTGGTTCAGCCAGTTAACAACAGATTGCTTTCATTGCTTCGGCATGTCTGTGATTACTCTAATGCTGAGCTCTGGCGGGGGCTGGACGATGATGGCGAGTGCCTCAAAACTGGCCCCAATTCATTATTCTCCGCAAGCGCAAAGGTCAGGCGCCCGCGCCCCGGTGATTGGGCACCTTACGCAAAGTGCACGTCCTGGGAGGAGCCCCTGACATCTTTGATTTTTTCCCACACACAAACTGTTGGTACAAGATGTAATCTGGGAATGAAAGGGCCATGGACAAGATGATTGGGGACAGCTGCTCCCCAGAGGCCTCCAATGGCAGAGCCTGAGCACTAAATACCCTCCGCTTTCCATGGCCTCGGGATGGGAGAGGTGTCAGGCTACACGGAAGGCACAGATGGAAGTGAACAGGATTAAGCAGGGCTGATTAACTGTAAGTATTTTTTCAGTCAGGTAATGGCACTTAAAAAAAAAAAAAAAAAGGAAGGTGGGGATAAAAGAAGGAGGACATGCCCCCACCAGCTTCTTCCATCCATCATCTGAGGAGGACCAAGGCTGCGCCCGGGTCGCCCATGTCTGCGGGCTCATCCCTGCTGAGCCATCACGTGGCTTCGAAGAAAAGGAGTCTTGAAGCAACTTTCCCTGCCCTGCCTCTGCGACTTTAACGATTAGTAGACGAAGACGCGGTCCTTTGTGCAGACAGATCTCAAACCCACTTGAGTTAGCAGCGATGACTAGCAGGTTTCAGATCAAGGCTCTGCAGCACAAGAGCTTCTCCATTTCTTTAACTAAAGCGCACGGGCATTTTTTCATTTCTTCTGCAGGTAGAGGTGGTTCCAGCAGGTGCTCATTGCTTCCCCTGCTGGCTCTCCTCTGGTGGTAAAGGCTAAGTGTGGATAAATCCTGCTGACCTCTAAGTGGAAAGATTCTTTGTTCACCATACAGGGTTCTCCCCACTGAATTTCTTTTATCAAATCTTGGATATAATAAAGATGGATGAAGAATAAACGTTGCTCTTGCTCGATTCCCTTCTGATGTCAATGGAGGATGCTCGATTTTTTTATAATCAGTTGCTTCGCCACTATAAAAACGGCCCTTAAATGTGAGGAGGCAGAAAGGTACTTTTAAAAGAACGGTATGAAGAATCCGTAATGTTGTGATCAGAGATCTACGGAAGAGACTCCTGACGTGCAGAACAACTGAACTGGTTTCTGGTGTTTTGGTTAATCTGCGTCACATGATGGACTTTGGCTCAGACCGACAGTTAATTTTAATTAATCTAGAATGCATGTTTCCCATTGGCAAGTCTATGTTATTGGTGTCTCCTCTCAGCAGCTTTCTCTGTGCTCGTGACGTTCTGCAATGCTCTGGCTGCCGGCAAAATCAGTTATCGAAGTGGTGACGCTGTGTCTTGTTAAATTTCTATCGCTTATGTCAATTCTCCCCACCCCCTTAAATAACCGGTTAGATCAGAACCAGCCTACAAGTATTTTAATTTTCCTCTCGGTTTACAAAGGCACCCGGTCAGGGAGGTCTTGTGCTTTCGCACCTGGAGTAACTGGGAGCGGTGAGGAGCTCCTGGATCAGGCCCCCACACTGCAGATTCCCAGTTGCTTCCGCTGCTATCAAAACCTCCCTCGCGCCTCGCCATATACTTAAAGGTTGCGTAAAGAAGGCTGAGCTAATCCGAAAGAGGAGGAATTTCCAACTCCATTAACTTTACTGTAATCTGAGAAAACCCTTTCCAGATTGTTTGTGGCCAAACCGCTCTTGCTAATGGCCGAAGCGGGGCTGGCGGTATTGCCTTTCTTACTGCCGCCAGCCCCCTGCTTATTCACATGTGGCCCTCGCTTTGCAGCCCTTATTCTTGCTAATCTCATGGTAAAAAGGAGCCAGAGCAGTGCTGCTGGTGAGATATTTAAACTTCTGCAAGAAATGGGTTGGCTTTAACCAGGGTTTTCTTCAAGGAATGCAGCATTTCCGTGCCTGGGACAATAAAGTTCTAGTTAGCAATAGGACAGCCGTGATTTGCTAAAATATAGTTTGGTTAAAAAAATAATCCCAAACCACTGCAAACGACTCTGCTAGTGTGCCATTGAAATATTGGTGACCGTCTCTTGGCCATTTTTCCATCACTACCCACTTGCGCTGATGATTTTCAGGATGAAGTATTTGGTGAATGGGAATTAGATTACGAATACGTTCGTCCTGCCTTCACGAGCAGAGACAGATCCGGTGATGATGGCAGCCCGCCTGTTCTCCTCCGTGCAAGAACATGGGGCGCAGCGAGGCGCGTCCCCGAGCCAGGTGCCGGGAGCTGCCAGGGCACGGGCGGACGGGCAGCATCGGCTGCTCCGCTTCCTTCTGCTGCTGCTCCTTCCCGGCCATGGATTAGCCGGTCTGCCTCATGGGCGGAGAAAGTGGGATGTACTTACTGCTTTCCAAACGCTGTCTTTTTTAAGTATTAATTTTGTGTCGACAAGGAAAGGACGATTTTGTAACCAGGTAATCAACCTTTTTGGTGTCGGTTTTTTCGTTGTTTTTTTTTTTTGGTACCTAGAAACAGCTAATCAAGTAAAACTGCAGTTGTTAAACTGAGCAAATACAAGTTCATTTGTATCCTACGATTCCAGTGCCAGTGACGTGGTGCTGGCTCTGCTGGCTCTCCGGGACAGACGACAGTGGTGTGAATCTCCAGCCCCTATTTCCCAACACGACATCCCGGCATGGGCCCCGTTTCGTTATTCTCGTTACACAGCAATATTACGGTTTTCAACTAAAAGGCTCACACAGAAAATGAGTTTCTCCCTAGGGAATGTGAGTGTGTGATGAGAGAAACTTTCAAGAGGAGGAGAAGAGCGCTGTTTGCGCGAACTCAAGTGCTGCACTTGCGAGCGTGTAATAGTGGCTGGTTTGATTCTGCGTCTGAATCTGCGAAGAGAGCAGAGCTTTCACACTGAAACTGTTCAGCCACCGCAGAAATTTGGTTTCCTCCAAGTTTTGCTTTTTCAAGTGCTAGGAAGCAACAATCTGCTCCTGTAATGCTGAAAAACAAGCACAGAAAATCTCAGTTGGCATAATTATCATCAAAGCCCTGGGTATCTGGCTTTGCCGCATTCCAGCCGGAGGAAAGGAAAAATGGGGGGTTTTGTTTAAAATACACGTCACGGACGTAGCATGGAGGGAACGTGCCTGAACAGCAACTGGGAGAAAAACAACTCACGCACAGGTCTTCTGGGGAGGCTGGGCGCCAGTTTCACACTCAAAGTCAGTAACTTTGATCCCATTCCGTAAATAAACACGACGAGCTCAGCGAGGCATCAGGATTACAGACCAAAGACCGTTGCCAATGTAGGGGCAGTTACTTTTAAAGTCATATAAATGTGGAGGCAGGACCTCTGTCACCAAATACGCTGTTGTCCGAAGCAACACAGGATTTCCAAACGGTCGTGGTATCAAAGTTGCAGGAAAAATAAAAGACCTCTGTAAAAATCCGGGACTAATGTACATTCCCCACTGTGCAATGGAAGAAATTCCAGTTTCTGGTTAAGCCAGGATGGGTTTGTACTTTCTTTCTTTGTACATTCATAAACTCAGTGCAGGCAGAATCCCAAAATTACTATGCTATTCCCCGGGAATTAGCAGCCATTCCACTTGGAAAAAAATAAAAATAATTCCGTTGTACTAGATGATAAGCTTTCCGTCTGGAATTGCGATGGTTTTGTCTTTATTATAAGAGGCCCAACAATCATCTTCCCCCCCTTACTTGAAAAGAGAAGGCGGCCAGCAATTTCCATAGCTCTAACTCTCAAACTATCTTTCGCTTTACCTCCTTCTTGGAAACGCCATTCCCTGATCAAGCAGGTGATTCTAATGTAGGCTGGATTTTGAAAGGCAACGGCCCCATCACTGGTCCCACACTGCGCCGGGCCGGAGTCAGAGCAAGCGGAGGACTAGAGCAGAGTCACTGAATAGGCTTAATAGCATGACTGGTTTTATATCGTATTACCTAACGTTTATTTATTTATAGACAAGATCGCGAAGTCCTGTTTCATACAAAATCGGCTACTTCAGCTCTACAAAAATACATCTTTTATTTATATAGGTATGTGTGGTGGACACATGGATGCCTTACTCCGGGAAAAGGAAACCTCCCACTAGGTCTGATTTGTGATAAAGCTCTCAGCGGTTCATTAACGTGTTTAATTTCGCAGTTTAGAAAACAAAGCGTCGCTAATCGGACAGGTCAGGGACTGTTTGGAGCACGGTATTGTAACAATCACAGTTATTTTTCGTGCAGACACTGTAAGACCGGTGGTTAAAGACACGTGGAAAACATTGCTTAGCGGTGGATTTCAGTGAAACACCAGTTCCTCTGTCTACATGGACTCTCCGAATTTTGGCTTCCCTGTGCTGAAAGGGTACTCTAACCAGATCAGTATGTCATGCAAGTCTAATTGCTGAGTTTTGAACAAGTCCGAGGTGCGAGTAAGCCTTCAGAAGTCTGCGGACTTTTGTATACCATCTTCCAGCCTCTTAAAGCTGACAGGTTTTCTTGAACAATTATTTTGCTGACATACTAGCGATTATGAAGATGGCATGAATCACTTTGCTCACAGCGATTTAACTCGGCTGCATCTTTACTTGGGATGGAACTTTGAGATGATGCTGGATTTTAGATAGTCACCATCATCTTTTTTGATAATCACACCTGCAAGTGAAAATATCCGTTTGAACCTCCAAATAAGCCACGGCTGTGAGGATTTGCTAATTCTTTAGACTTTTATAGACTGTAGTGGAAAAGTGTTGCCGCCCCCCCCAGCATTAAGTCCGCACCTCGCTTCTGCGTGTCCCGCTGTGACTTTGCACGCCCCGGGCACGAGACGGATGGTGTGAAGGAATTCTGAAATTCCGAAGTGGCACGGTCCGGAGTATTTCCATAGCGTGTCCTCTTGGATTGTGTCAGCGAGGAGCAAAGAGGTTTGCTTTAGTTCCTTCGGTAGCTTTAACTCCTACCTGTGCAGGAACAGAAAGCCTTGCTTGGAAGCAAGTGTTGGTTAAGAGGAGCCCGAATAACACCTGTACGCCCACGGTACCTCAGCTGGGATAACTGCGGTGCAACCCGGTCCCTAAACTGCCCCAAATTGAAAACAAGCATTTGAATGGCGTCTCCTTGTGCCCGCCCTGCCCTCCGGGGGGGAGCAGAGCCAGCTCCGAGGCTTGGCTTGGCCTGTGCCCGCGGCAGCGCCGCTGCCTAAATGCATGGGGGGGAAACGATAAAACCGGCAATGCTTTACCCACTGTCAAATATCGATACAGAAAAGCTTACTCCTTTCTCTTGACAGACGGATGTCTTTCTCCTGCCAGCTGCTCCCCCTGCTCTGCGTGGATTCGTCACTGGAATGCCACCGGCAGGCAGCGCGGACACAAATCACGTGTAGGTCAGGCCGTAACCCAGGCTAAAGGTAAAAGAGAAAACTTGCCCGTTCTGTATATAATTCAGCAGGTTACGTGTAGCAAACAGGGAGAAAATGGAGAAAGAAAGAAAAAAAAAAAAAGGGGGGGGGAAAAAAAAGGTTTGTCTCTGAAGTCGCCACGACCCAAGAAGACCCCGACGGTGTCCCACCTTCGCACGTCGCGGCAACGAAGTACGAGTTGACAAAGTCTCCTCAAGGCGAATCCTAACACGGCAGCCACCAGGAAATCTGGCATCGTGTCTCGAAAAGGGCTTTTACTTTGCAGGTGGGTCCTGCATATTTCTCCGTAGGTCACGGCGGAGATTACGTCTCAGGTCAGCAGCCTAACGAGGAGTCGCCCTGCGGGGCGAAGGAATGCCAGATGGCTTTTTTTTCCCCCCCTACTTAACACATTATGAAAGCTAAAAGAAACAGCATTTGGGGCCGTCTCGGATTGTTGAGGGTTGGTGGGGTAAACGGGACTAAACGTGCGATGCAGTTTGTGAACAAACACTAGCGAAATTAGTTTTTACCAAGCAATATTGTTTTTCTGCTATTTTAACAGATTCTGGCAGTTAGTGCTTAGCATGGCTTGGCAGCATATAAAAAGATTTGTTCTCTAAACAAGACCCCACTTAACTGTTTACCAGCCTCTGCTTTTCTGTTTAATATAAGTAGAGGCAGCTTCCACAAATGTTCCGCCAAAGGCAGAAGGCATTGAACTAAGTCTGATGGGCAGAAATTCCAGGGAAATCAGTCACTCACAGACTGGAAGTGCCTCGCCCTGTAAATAAATTGTGATCAAAGGGCTACAAATCTGGCGCGCAGGTGCCGCGCGTTGCGGCCGCGGGGAGAACTACCTAAAGTTTGAAAGTGAGAAGAAACCGGTCTGGGGAGAATCACGGATGGGGTTTTGGAGACTGCCTGGAGTCCAGCTGGCAAACACTTGGCAAAAAATATTAATGTCCAAAAGACGTCAAAATTTAGACATTATTTTTTTTTTTTTTAAGTGTCGCTGAAGCTTTTTGGGGGTCATTCTGTCTGTCTGGGAGTCTGTCGGGCTGTTTCCCTCACTTTCTCTTTTTTGAGCGGGGCCGGGGTTGGGGGGGGGGAGGTTGAGAGGTTGGCGAAGGGATAAACTCCAGATGTCAGGGAAAAAAAAAGAAGGGAAAAAAAAAGAAGAAAAAAAAAAAAGAAGGAAAAAAAAAAAACCAACCCCCCCCCCCCCCGCCCAACCCAGCGCTGATCCCAACAGAGAATGTTCTGAATCAATGGACTCCACAGTCCGACAGCCCGCGCAGCCCAGCTCCCTCTCACAAAGGCGTTATCTGTGCCGGGAGCGGTGCTGCCTCCCCACTGTATTTGTACCTGGGGCTTATTCCGATTCCGAGGAAGTGCCCCGGGTCGGGGAGGGCTCAGCTGGGTAACCCCAAGGTCAGGGGTAATTGCTCTAAAAGGTGGCACATGGCAAGGAATGAGCTCTAATGATTTAGATAGTATCTATTTCACATCAAGAAGTTTCTACTCTGGACAGACCTAATCGAAAGTAATCTGAAAATTAGGGAAAATAAAAACCATGCCCACAATGACCTAAATGCCTATTTCCTTGAATTTTATGCCCTAAATAACCTCATTCCTGGGAAGTTTAATTTTTCCCTTCTGCTAAATATACAATTGCCTGGGAGAAATGATTGGTCACAATCAAGCTTTTTAAAGCTGCAACTGTTAAAATATTATTGTTGTAGTAAGAATTTTGGAGGGGAAAGCAGCCAGTATAGAGGGAAGGAGTGAATGTCCCCGGGCTGTCAGAGAGAACATCCATGGGAACTCTGTTATGTCTATATTTATATATTATTTACATATTTTGGTATTTTATATAGGTATAAATTTTTATATATGTATATATTTTTATATATAGGTGTATGTATATATGTATGCAGTGTGTGTGCGCGTGTGTACGTTTAGATATGAGACGTTTCGTATCCTTAATTTCGCCTCCTGCTTTCACAAATAAATAATGACTTTTACCTTTTCAGAGGGAAATGTGAGTCTTTCTCAGCCTCACATATAGAGGGAGAGTGAAAAACCAAAGGAGAAGCCAACGTGCCCATGCAGATGGTGCCTATGCACTGGGCTGCGGCATGATCGGGACCGGGACAACGTCCCTGTCAGGAGCGATGTCCTCGTGTCCACCGGCTCCGAGCTATCGTCCTCTTGCCATACATATCACAGAACCCCAGACTGGCGGGGGTTGGAAGGGACCTCTGGAGATGATCCCGTCCAACCCCCTGCCAGAGCAGGGTCACCCAGAGCAGGTGGCACAGGAACGCGTCCAGGCGGGGTTGGAATGTCTCCAGAGACGGAGACTCCCCCACCTCTCTGGGCAGCCTGTGCCAGGGCTCTGCCACCCTCACAGTAAAGAAGTCCCTCCTCAGGTTTAGGTGGAACTTCCCATGCTCAAGTTTGTGCCCGTTACCTCTTGTCCTGTCCCTGGGCATCATTGAGAAGAGTCTGGCCCCGTCCTCTTGACACCAACTCTTTAGCTATTGCTGAGCATTGATGAGATCCCTCTCAGGCTTCTCTTCTCCAGGCTCATACATGTGCTTCATGTGCCCTCCCCGGCCTCCTCACCCTTGCGTCTTTAGGCAAAATGTGGGTTACGTGGACTATGTGGTCAGGAAAAGGCTGTTGTATGTCCACTGCCAGATGGGAGATGTTTGCCGAAGGAATGCTGAGGACGTCATAGATGTGCTCGGGTAACCCTGGCAGGTTGGACACCTCCGAGCCAGGCGCGTGCCAGCAGGGTCAGGACGGCTGCCTTTTTTTGCCCAGCCCTTTGTTGCACGTCAGATGCAAACCCGTAAAAGCAGAGGATGCGTGTGCGCCGCGTGTGTGCCTTGCATGTACATTGGTCAGGCATTTCCAGGTAAAGGTTGGAGGCCCTGACGTTTGACCAAGCCATGGGCTCTGATACGTTTGGGCTTTCTGTGCCCTGAGTAATTGCGTGGTGCCTACATTTGTGCTGGGAAAACCCAGGCAGAAACACGTTAACCCTCAAGACAGGCATACAACCCTCCACCCATAACCCAAGAGGTTGTGGGTTTGCTAGCAATTAACATATTGAAGTATTTGTTTGGAAAAGCTAGTGATTTCTTTATGACCTTGAGCCATCAAAGACTAAGTATGCAATTAGTTTTAGCTGCAGCGAAGCAGTTAAAGTCAAGCATGTGTTTTAGTGCTTTGATAAATCAGGGCACAGCAGAAACAAATTTGAAAATAAAAAATATACAGAAAGTTGAGGGGGAAACCGTTTCAGCTTGCAATCATGCCATTTTTACAGGATACTCACGTTACGCGGCTCTTTTGCTTGACGACGGCATTGTGCGCTCCAGTGATGTGATTGCCCGTGCGCGGATAAAGATAAATACGCTCAGCCGTACTGCACCCCTGCACGGATCCGTGCGTGCTCGGCCCAGAGCTATGTCATTCAGCACAGGGGAAGCTGAAGGGCTTTGAAGAAGCAAACCCATGACCTTGTGTTGCCTTGAGGTACAGGTGGAACTCTATCTAGGTTCAATTTTAATATCAATTTCAGCAGAGGAAAATTATAAGCATAAAATGCTTATATGGTTAGAACCATATAACCGTTATGATCATAAAGATGGTTAGAACCATATAACCGTTACAACCATAAATGGCCTTAGGGGTACAAATAGCACATTAGAACTTTCCTTAGAGAATTCCATGGCTGTTCATCCACAACAGGATTTAGACTTTCAACAATTTGTCCAGCAGGCCCAGCGGTGGGCAAGAAGGTGGTAATGGCTTATGTGCTAAACTAAAAAGACCTTGCAAGTCTCCCTGGGGACACTGAGGATCGAGAAACGGAAGAGACACGCAGCATTTTGTCTGGCTCCTGGGGGAAAGCAAGAGAAAAGAACACAGGGATGGACCAACGTGCTCGGCGCACAACGGGAAACCAAGGCAATCCACTTATTTCAGTGATTAATAATTCGCTTGCAGTCTTTTGCCGTGTTGAATGTTACACTATTTGCTATTTCTTCTCACCTGTGTAACGTCTGGGGGCTGTTGCTTATTTCTTTACGGTCTTCCTCATATAAAGTCTCCTGGGCAGCCCCTTCCTTCAGGCGGGGAGCGGGTCGGGATCCGGCACGGCCACAGGCCTGGGGTGGCAGCAGCCACCCGGCTCCAGCCTGTTAGACCCTCCCGCTGCTTTAGGGAAACAAAAAGGCAACCCCAAGGGGTGGAAGACACTGTCTTTTCTTTACAAAAAGAAAGAGAAATTTAGGGGACAATTTAGGGAAGGGAGAGGCAAACGCCTCTGTCTGTCCGTAGTTACACCGCTACGCCTGGATGTCCGTCCTACAGCCTGTGGACCAGCGGAGGATGCTGCCGGGGTGTGCGGTGCGATCCTGCGACACAAAGGAGTGGGAAATGGGGCCATCCAACCACCCTTCTACGTTAAAACGCCTGTTTCTTTCTTCCTCTCTTACCATCTAGGCATCTTGTTGCAAAACATGGACATTTTAAACTATAATTTGCCTTTGCTGAGCTATTGATCCTGATTGTGCCTGAGATTTGGGAGTTTCCCAAATACAATAAGTGTGTTTACATGCAGTAGTCAGAGAGGAAATTACATGTGAAAGCACTCAATAAGGAGATGGTATTTTGTTGCAATTATACATAAGCCTTGTGTTTACATGGGGTTTTTAAGGAGAATTCAAAGCATATCTCCTTTTTGTGATGCATCAACAAGCATATCAAATGATTGTTCAAAAAGCTTGTGCTTTTTGCAGAAATAGAAACCAAATGGCTGAGTAATTTCCAACAGAAAAAAAAAAACCTGCTATAGCAATTCCATGGTCTATTTAAAACTCCTTTATAAAACCTTTTAAATAATAAAACTCTACACTCCCAATTAAAAAAAAAAACCTACTGGCTCTGTTGGTTTCATGTTTCTAAACATTTTACATTGTAGGGCCGTTATATGAACTGCATATTTCCCCCCCTCCAAAGATCGCATGTTGCACTCTTCCTCTTCTGCAGTTGCTCCTCTGGCCTGACCCTTTCCCTCGCCTGGTTTCAGTCCCACGGGACACTCCACGTCCCGCGTCCTTGGCACTGCTTCCCAAGTGACTGAGTGTCTCTGAAGCGATTTTCTTTCACGGCACTTGGACTTTGCTGTGTCGAGGACACGCTCATTGTCACTGGCCGAGTCTTCTGCCCTTGGCTGAGCTGGTGCCTCTGGTAGACAGTCACATGCAAGAATGCTCCTTCTGAACCCAAAAAGCAATGGCTGGAAACTCTTAGTCTGACCCGCTTGTCCTGTCTGCTGCAGGAGAGTGCCCCGAACATAATGGGACCATTCACAGAAACAAGGTGGTTTAAAAACCAAGAGGAGGAGGAGGAGGAGGAGGAGGAAGAGGAGGAGAAGAAGAAGAAGAAGAAGAAGAACAAGAACAAGAACAAGAACAAGAACAAGAACAAGAAGAGAAAAGGAAGACGAAGGGAAGGGAAAGGAAGACGAAGGGAAGGGAAAGGAAGACGAAGGGAAAGGAAAGAAAGACGAAGGGAAGGGAAGGGAAGGGAAGGGAAGGGAAGGGAAGGGAAGGGAAGGGAAGGGAAGGGAAGGGAAGGGAAGGGAAGGGAAGGGAAGGGAAGGGAAGGGAAGGGAAGGGAAGGGAAGGGAAGGGAAGGGAAGGGAAGGGAAGGGAAGGGAAGGGAAGGGAAGGGGGTTGTAAACCTCCAGCTAAGTAGGCACGGTCTCCTTTGGGAAGGGGTGCTTGCAAAATGGAAGCTGATGCCAAAGCCATTCAGGGGACTTCTGTGATTTTTTTTCCTTTCTGTTTCTTTCATGGAAAAGCAGCTCCGGCAGTCGCGGGGTCCTGCAGCAGTGCCGTCCCTGCGCCATGTCCCTGCCCAGCGCAAGCCGCAGCTTGTCCATCCATCCCAAGGCAGGGGCGCTGGGCGCGGGGCCACTCCTGCAATGCACACGGCAGAGAGCGCAGTCCTCGGAGCACGTGTTTGTCTGCGAGCGATGTAATGAATTCATACCTGCTAATTAAAATCTCCCCTGTCATGTTAACTGCCTTTTTGGTGGCCACTACAAATTCTCCTTCAAGTGTCGCACTTGAACCTTGGCAAGTCATAGGCCACGTTCAAAGGACACATGGTGGAGTCTCCGTCCCTGGAGATATTCAAAACTCACCTGGATAATGTTCCTGTGCCACCTGCTCTGGGTGACCCCGCTCTGGCGGGGGTTGGACGGGATGATCTCCAGAGGTGCCTTCCATTCTGTGATTCTGTGATTCTGTGATTCTGTGACACGTCTAATCTCTGGGTTCACGTTACAGAGGCCCCTTAGAAACAATTCTCTTTTTCCCTAACAGAAAGGTCTGGTAATTTAGCCTCAAAACAAACAAGCTAAACACATTACAAACTAAACCCATGATCTTTGCACTCCCATTACAGCAGCAGGCCAGCTAACATCATGCATAAACAGGCAGATTGGCTAATTCTCTCATACTGTAAACAGGATACGTCGGGCTGTGCAGTGGCATGGCACCTCTGTTTTTGCATCTGGCCAGGCCAGCAGGCCGGGATTTGGGGTGGGGGGACGGCGGCGTTGGCTCCCAGAGAGTAAACAGACGGGATTAGACGCAGTTTAATCACTTAGGTGGGGCAAAGTTGCTCGCCAGGTTTGTGGCAGTGCATGCGTGTTTGAAAACAGCTGCCCGAGCAGCGGTGGACTTGTCCGTGCTCCCTCGGGCGTTTGCGCATCGCTGCTGGGCTCAGGAAGGACATCAGTGCCGGGCAGGTCCCGTGCCCGCACAGCTGCTCGGCATTGAGCGCTCTGCACATTCCTCTGTCTCCTGCGCTTTGCTTACCCTGCTTGTGGCCTCCTGGTGACCGATACAGAGCTGCTGAGTCTTGGGGTTCGCTCCTGCTGGAGACCGGGACGTGACCCCTGGGTAGTAGAGCCTGTTGGGCTGGAGCTGGTTTGCGATGACAGCTCCTGCGGGCAGCCCCCCAGCAGGACAGGCTGGGCCTGAGCTCCTGCCCCTCCTTCTATCTGCCAGGCTTTCGCCACGCTCAGGGGATCTGAGCACCTTTGGGAATGAAAGTGCCCTTACCGTACCCGTCTGAGCAGGGTGGGCAGCCCAGGGCGCTCTCCTGGCCCTCTGAGCTTCCCGAGCTTTTCTCTTCCCTTCCAAACGCTTTTCTAAAACCAACCCGAGTCCAGATGTACGTAGAAGCAATCAGCATCAGGCAGATGTAGGTGCACATTTATTACAAAAGCACAGTTTACATCTTCACCATGAAGATATAAATCAGTTTATAACTTCACCAGGTCTTGCACTGACAGCTGCTGCAAGCAAATGGGGTCTCACTCTTACAGGTCTCGTGGTTTTCCCCCGTGATGACGTCTCTGGCACTCATTTCTTCTTGAATAGTGAAGATCCACAATACTCAGCTGTCAGTCTTTCCAAATTTCCATCCCACCTCTCTTTTTTTGACTTCACCTCTTTGCTTGGAGGCTTCAGTGTTGCGCACGGGCAAGCCGAGCGAGGTACCGTTCCATATACCCAGTGCTGCCCGCAGTAAATCAGAGGAAACTTTTGTGATTTAAATCTTCTGGCATATGTTTCTATGTTTAATGCTGTTTAATGAAAGCTGCTTTTCTTACGTGCATGTGTACACACACATTTTTAGCCATATTTTTCCAATTACTTTCACACAGCAGATCACATTCAAACGGGATGCTGAGACTGGACTTCTGGTAGCTAAAAGCATATGGACCTTTTGCACGCACTTGTGATACGCTAAAATTTTTTCGTTATTGACACAGCCACCTTGTTGATAATTTTCTTTTGCAAGGGAAGATGTAGAGGCCTGGCTGTTTAGATAAAGAGGAGCTCCCATGTAGTGCCAGACTCAAAACCATAATGTTTCCTTTGCTGTATATCGGGTCATTTCTCCGGGATGGCGCAGTGACCTGCCTCAAAATTAACGACTGCTGATACCTCTACCTCTACTTGACCGAGGCACAGCCCACAGTGCAAGGCAAGACCTAGAGGGCGCTTCCCAGAGGAGACACAGTGCCACCTACTACCTCACTGGAAATTCATGGAAAAGCACAAGTCACCTGGGTAGTCTTGGAGTGCCAGGCGTTTGCTGGGATGGAGCAGCGCTCTTGGTTTTGGAGTCACTTTAGCAACCCTGACCTCTGAAGAAAGGACTTGATGGTGGTGTTTATCTGTGTCTAAGCACCTGCAGAAGATGACAAAGCAGCAGCTCAGGGCAGCTGATGGAAGTAGCAGTGACCTGTGGGTGAAGACAACATGTTTTTTTCCAGATCCATTATTTTTCCTTTCCTCCCTTCCCTTTTTCCTTTTCCCCAGAAGATCCCTACGTTGTGGCGACTGTTTCCAGCTGAGTGCAAGTTACCCACTATGTATTTGATTCTCTTTTAAGCCATCTCTAGACTCAGCTTCATTCGCCCAACGTAGAGGTACAGCGCAGAGGAGACATACCGGGATGGGGCTGACAAGCATGACCCCAGCCGTCCTACCCCAACCGTTGGCCAAGCGGCGTCTGAATGACGAGTGCCTGCCTTCCTTTGAACCTGAGACGAACAGAAATGCATGTGCCTTCAAAAGAGCTGTGCATCTCAAGGGGAGAAACATTTTTCTGATTAGTTTCACGTTTATAACTTTCAAATTCAATCAGAGAAAGCTTTTCTGTTCCTTAAAAACCAGACTTTTCTGATCATCCTCTTCCTCCACTCATGGCCATTTCCGAGGCGCCAGGAGCACGCTGGCGAATGTTGCCGCTGTGGAGGAAGGGGGCTAAGAAGTACTTGGCAGCGTGGTCTCTAGAGAAACCTCATGCCAATAGCGTCCACTTTTAATTTTTGTTACCTAAATGGATCCCTTCCGTGGCAGTCTTGCCCAGGGCCAGACGCTACCCCATGCTGCTGGGGCAGGGGGGTGGCTCTGTGGTGGAAAGGCACTGAAAGCTCTGTCCCCTCCCAAAAACCCCCTGAGCTGTGGCCTGGCATCCGGGTGCTCCGCTGGGGTCCCCTCCGTGTTGGGTCAAGGACCATGCGGGGCACACCACGGCCACTCTCCTGCTGTACCTCACAGAAAAAATGACTGAAGCGCGGTTTCTTGTGCAGCAAATGCAAGGTTTTTCTTTTCTGCTGGGGTTTTCATACTCTGGTCGCCGCTGAGACACTCTTCTGGTACCCTGCATGGCCACAAAGTGCTCTTCGGGACAGGCGGGAGAGCTGGGGAGCCGGCGCCGGGGAATGACGCTGCCCGCAGCAGCACTCGCAGCTCACGGCTCTGCCGCGCGGAGTCGTCTCTCCCAACCTCCAGCCCCCCAAAAAAGCGCAGACGCGATGTGTTCCTTTCACATCCCCCAAACGGAGAGCTACATCCCAGGCGCAGGTTAATACCCCAGTTTTCCACGCTGTTAAAGCTCCGGGAGCATCATTCCGACGGTCAAAGTAAGCTGCTCAGCCCATGCCATGTTTGTCTGCAAGGAAATGGGATGTTTATGTTTATTCAAATTGATACTGATGGATTACACTTTTGTTCCATTTAGCAGCTGTTTGGACCGTTTCATACCACAAAAGGAGATTAAGATCCAAAGTACTGTAGGGGTGTGTTAGGAATAACAGCCGTTTAATAGCAATAACAATGAATAACAATTTGAAGTATGGTTTTTAGCTATTGTTATGTCTAAGGTCAGTTTGTTTTTCACATACATAAATACATATATAGAGAGAGAAAGAAAAAAATAATATATATATAAAGGAATATACCTAAGGTCAAAGCGATGTCTTTCTGGATAAAACCCCCCAACTATTCTAGGTTTCTCGTCCTACTCACGCATTATGGAAAATAATGTTGAGGAAGCAGTGCAATGCGTCTCGTGAATCCGTAGGTAGATCTGAGCTGGGGACTCCCGCCGTGGGGCCGTGCAGAAGGGCCGCAGCCCAATCGCACACGGGGCCATCAGCCACGAGCACGTTGGCTTGCAGCAAAACTAAGCCCGTTTTTCGAAAAAGACTCTTAAATACCGTGTCCTGCCAGTCCGCCTTCGGTACACAGAATTAGCTGCTCGTTCGTGGGATGCTGGCAATCACAACGCTCTGAGGAACAGCAAACCTTTAACCAGCAGCAGCGATGACCCTGCTCTCCCTTGGAATCGCTTCACGGACAACAAATTATTCGCGTCCCTGCTCACGCCTTAGGGCTGCAGGGAGAACCCTGGGTAGGCTGCGGGAGACGCTGCCGGGGCTTCTACTCTCCTTCTTGGATCTGGCACCTAAGTCAGGGTCCGCCTTGGGAAAGGGGCTTATCTCACCCGGCACAATGCAGAAATGGGGAAAGATGCCTGTATTGGAGGGGGGCAGGCACAGAACGGGCTGTTTGTTTATGCCTACGCAAAGCTACACTGCGCCCACGCAGCAGGGATAGCGTGACGTCCCGGCACAGAGGCGTGTGTATGGAGCGCCTCGCCTGGCCAAGCACTTACTCACCATCGAGGGCCAGAGTGGAGACAGTTTTCAGAAAGAAATATCCCTTGATTTGTGCTTAAAACTAAATTGCTGCTGACAAGAAATAACTATAATTAGAGTCTGGTTCCTTGTCATTATTGGCTAGTGCAGTGAAGAAGATAATAGCTGGGGAAAAAAAAGCTTTAAATGTGAGGCACTCTTTTTTTACAACTACTCTAAAATGAGAGCATATAGAGAACACCGAAACATATGACTATTACATTTTAAATGACTGGTTAAATCCAAAGAAAAAAGTCCTGGGTTCTTACCCTGTCTGACAGGTGGCTTACTTCTGAGCCCACCTCTTAATCTCCCAAGTCATGTTTTCTTTCAAACTCAGTTATTCCGTTTTAAAAGGAGATTGGGTTATGGAGCACAATGTATTATGAAGCGTAGAGCGCGCTGCTGGCAAATAAAATATTTTAAAGAAAGAAATTGAGGATCAATTTGCCGACCCGGTGACACTGCAAGACATACCCACTTCAGAGTTCCGCGAGGTCGTGGTTGGATAGTTTCTCTATATTTGCAGCATTTCACATGCACGGAATTGCGCGCAGCTAATGAGCCAGAAGAGGATCTGTTGGCAAGACCCCAAACGTATCTCTCATCGCTTTCCCTGCTGCGGCGTTCCCGGTAGCGTGTGTCACACTGCGGGGACATCGCGTTCCGGGTGACTGCGACTGCGCGCGCTGCTGGGAGCGGGATGGCCTGCAGCACCGTAACGAATGAAGGTGATCGTCCAGTGGGAATTTCCTGGGAAGCCACCGTGCCGATCATACGCAGTGAGGTCTTGGGGCTCAGGCTGAAGCTCTGCTCCTTACACGGTCTCTTACCTGCCTGTTTAGTATCATATTTATCGTGCTCCTCCTTGCATGCACGGGGCAGCTCAACCATCTGAAAGGACTCTATGTTGCGTGACCTTTCCCTTGTGCTGGCAGGTGCACCCCATTTCATGGCAACGTAGGAATATGTGGCCTCCACTTCACAGGCTTAAGTAGCAGTCAACAAGAAATTATATTGATGAGAGAGCTTCTGCGGGCTTCTTCCACCCTTCTCCTCTTTATTGCTGGGAAATGCTGCTGGAAAGGAGCACACGCTATAGAGGTGCCACCAATGTACGTACCCTTCTGGGGGAGGCGCAGCAGTAGGAAAGTGATGGTGGTGGGATTGTGACCTGGGAGTCCTGATGGACAACGGGATGACCGTGAGCCAGCAATGTGCCCTTGTGGCCAAGAAGGCCAGTGGCATCCTGGGGAGCATCAAGAAGAGTGTGGCCAGCAGGTGGAGGGAGGTCATCCTCCCCCTCTGCTCTGCCCTGGGGAGGCCACGTCTGGAGCACTGTGTCCAGTTCTGGGCTCCCCGGGTCAAGAGGGACAGGGAACTGCTGGAGAGGGGACAGCAAAGGGCTACCAAGATGCTGAGGGGACTGGAACACCTCTCTGATGAAGAAAGGCCGAGGGATTTGGGTCTCTTCAGTCTGGAAAAAAGACAACTGAGGGGGGATCTTATCAACGCTTATAAATACTGAAAGGGGGGGTGTCAGGAGGATGGGGCCAGGCTCTTGTCAGTGGTGCCCGGGGACAGGACAAGGGGTAACGGGCACAAACTTGACCATGGGAAGTTCCACCTAAACCTGAGGAGGAACTTCTTTGCTGTGAGGGTGGCAGAGCCCTGGCACAGGCTGCCCAGAGAGGTGGTGGAGTCTCCGTCTCTGGAGACATTCCAACCCCGCCTGGACGCGTTCCTGTGCCACCTGCTCTGGGTGACCCTGCTCTGGCAGGGGGTTGGACGGGATGATCCCCAGAGGGCCCTTCCAACCCCTGCCATTCCGTGATTCTGTGATTCTGTGGTTGGCAGTCCACCTCCAGCAGCGGCTCTGATGGTAGCGATTGCAGTGCCACGCTCTGCCCTTACCAGGCCAAAAAGCCCTGCACAGAACAGCTGGCAGCAGATGCTCTCAGGCTCATAGTCACTCCTCCAGAACCCGAGGATATCCATTTGCAGACAGAGAAAGAGGCATGCTAACAGTTCCCCAGCCTTTTTGTCTAGTGCAAGGTAAGCATGAATCAAAAAACCACTTGCTGCCCAAGTTTTACAGATTTATTTCTCCCCCTGCTCCTCATTTAGCAAACCAACGTTGTTAAAACACAGGGAAGTATTTCACGAGGCTCTTGTTGCGTAGTGATTGAGTTGGTGTTGCTCTCGAGTAAAAATGATAGACGAGGGAGGTCAGAATTGGCCTAGGAAGGGGAGGGCTGTTTTGCCATCTAGTTTTGTGAGTTACAGGTTATCCAGCCTTGCCAAAGCAGAGGGGATGGAGGAGATTAACTGTGGTCTTTGTCAACAGTCATCCGGTTATTCATGTTCCTTAACGTATTGCTGAGAGATTAGTGGAAGGTTTTGCAGCGAGCGCTGTACAGAACTACGGTATCAATAGCGCTACACAAACTGTGAGTTTCTTTTGACAGTAAAAGCAAAATCTGCAGAAACAAAGGAGTCTGCCCTTTTTAACGCTGGGCACCAAAATAATGAGGACTTTTGGTTTACTTGCTCATTAGCTTTTATAATAGGTGACTTGATGTTCTGCGTAACAAGGAACATGCTGAGAGGAATGAGCCATGTTTTCACTGATAAATGCCATCCTTCCTCCCGTCCCCCTGGTCTGCTCCGCGCTCATAGCTCAATAGCTCTGGCCAGCCAGAAGAACTGACGAAGGCACCCAGCTCTTCGTCAGAGCTCGCAGTGTGCCCACACTCCCCGTTCCCAGGAATTTCACTGTACGTAGCAGGATCATTAACCTTTGACGGCCTGAAAACCTGCGCCCTTGCTCTCAGACCCAGCCTTACCCCTGAACCAACCCACCCTCTCACCTTGCTCTTCCCTTCTGCAAATGACAGCTCCGTGAATATCCTGTTGTTTGCTTCTCCCAGGCCATCTTTTTCTTCCTTTTATTTTTTTTCCTTTCTTGCAAGCTCCTTTCTGCACAGGCAGTACCATTCCTGTGACAGTCCTCCCTCCGAAAGGGCTGTTTTGACATTCTCAACGTATCGGGCTCTTCCTAACAGATAGGGTAGGAAAGACTTTTGTGGATTTTTTTGTAAATGACGTATTAAAACAGGCAGCGCACCATCTATTCACGTGTGAGACTTACCAATGTGAGATTTTCACCTGCTTGCTTTGTTTCTCTCCCCTCTCCTTATACAAGTAGAAGGTTAGCCACCTGGGGTGATGGCACCAGACCCTTACAATGCATGCGGGTGGTCTCCAGAGAGATCTGGGAAGGCCTGTAATTAATTAGAAGAACTTTTCTGTTGCAAGGATGAATTAGATCTTGCTCTGGAGAGCAAGAGGCTGACGGCTGGCAGCTCCCTTGATCCGAGGCCACCGTGACTCTGGTAATGCGGTGTCAATAGTTCACAACGATGAGAGTTTGGAGAGTACTTTGGGGAGCACCCGCTTGGCTCGAATGTAAAGGGCGACTCCGAGAGCGGATCTTCTCCTGTCATTTCTATGGATTTAGGCAGTTGGTGAGAAGGCAGCGCGCAACACCATTGGCAAACGAGCAATCATCAGAAATGCTTGCCACAACAGCATCTCCAGGAGACGTATTTTATTACTCGTGTTCATATCACGTCCTATGAAAAGTCGGTTTGAGGCTCTGGTGAGGGTCAGTTTTATCGAGAGGAGAGCACTAAATGCAGAGCCAGGACAGCTCTAGCACGAGAAGGGTGCTTGGGCTGCACTAAGAGGACACTCACTGCTTTTTCTCACTGGAAAGTGAGATACTGGTCAGAAGGAGAACTCATCATGCTGTGTGTGCTGCTACGAGGATGAAGGGTGAGCGGTCACCCAGCGTGGCGCTATCAGGACAGCTGCTCCGGCCAGCAACAACACGTGCAACACAGGACCCTACTGCCCCCGGGTCTGGGCTACCTAGACTAAAGGAACCCAGCTAACCACATCTTTAGTCCTACCTGAAAAATACTCAGCAGGGCTCTGGAAGGAATAAAAGTGCAAAGTGATAACTGGGAACTCAATGGAAATATGCTGCGGCGTTTTGAGAAGCATCGGACATGAGGACTGAGTCACCTTCATGAGATAAACCACCGTCTAAACAGGCCCCATCTGCTGTTGTTTCCTCTTCATACGCTGCTGTAGCCAGCTAAAACATACTGAAAACAAATATCAGAGTTTCTTAGTTGATGTTAATTGCTTTGCCTGGATGTATTCACCTTCCTGTTCAATTTTAAGCATCGGACAAACAAACTCTAGTGTTAATCTTTTCCTTTTTTTTTTTAATAGCAAATGTTCCTTTCTGTTCCTCAAATCATATTTGTGACATTGTGCAGGAAACGGAGAATCACAATGCTTGTGGTGATTTACAGGGTTTTTTTCCCCATTGGACATAGCTCACGAGCTTCTAAAAAGCTGCGACTCTTAAGGTCACACATTAGAAGCAGAGTTACTTTCTGGACATTTGTGGCTAGTGCAGGCTTTCGTCAGGGCTGGAAGCTGGTGGCCTAAACAGCAACCAGAACCTTCCTGAAACAGCCCTGCATCAGGCAGGAGATTGTAGCCGGAGAGTCAGAAAAGCGTTAATGAGCATCATGGATTAAATTTGTCTGGGTGTTAGAGGGGCAAAAAGTCGATTTACAGCTGTTTTCAAATGGCTCGGTGATAGACAAGCTACGATGAAAGTGTCTGGCAATGAAACAGTGTCTCGGAGAAACTGAGGTGCGCAGCCAGAGAAAAAGAAAAGTTTCCTTTGTCTCAGGAGCAGAAAAGTCACCTAATGTGATGAAGGTTTAATCCCTGCAGATGGTCTGAAGCCACAGCATCTTTATTCTCTTCTCACTAGCATCTGTCAAAAAGTTGTCATCGCTGCTTATGCCAAATGCCGGACAGGGAACAATTTGTGTAAAACCTGCTCAAGATAACAAGCTCGTTAATAGCTTATATTCTTTGTAAGCGGCCAAGGTACACTTAGCTGTGACAGTTTTCTTTCAGTGGGCTGGGGAGCTGCTCTCAGCTGTGACAGGGCAGAACGGGTGGAATGCGGGGAACAAAAGCCCCACACAAAGGGAGCACTTTGGGTCTGGAACGTGTCTGGCTTCCCCCAGCTTCCTAGAGGCCACACAGTGACGGGCGCACGGTGAGATTCTCTAATTAATATTTCATTCTCACAGCAAGTTTCAAGTTATCCCTTGAGAGAAGTTAAAGGTTTGCACATTTTGAGGCAAAGTAACGAGGCTGGTGAGCTCGAATTAAGAAAGTATGTTGAAAGGAGCTGTTACAGTCTTTAACCTTGGGCAAGGGACACGTAAACCATACGGTATTGGTGCACTTTTTTATTGTATGACTTGTTCTATGTCCTGTTTTACGGGCTGCTCCAATAAATTTATACATAAATGCTGCTAGGAAACGTTCACCCCCTCTTCCCTTTCTACCTCCTCTGGACCGAGGCATCTGCTATTCCATATTCGGCGGAGGTGTTTGTTTTCCAAACCAACCCACCAAACGTATTTTAAGGCAGCAATAAAATAAAGTGGCTATGCGGCTGGAACTGCTGAGTTCAGCAAAGAAAAGTGAAAAACTGGCCAGCGGAGGAGAGTTTCTGCTGCCAGCACGTGCAAAGAGTCTAGATAAAGGAGGCTGGTGGTCATCCAGCCTTCGCAGTGAAGAGCCGCGTGACAGATGTGTGTAGGGCTGGACAGATGTGGCGCACTGGGCACTGCAATAACAGAACCACGTCAGTCAGTACCAGCAAGGTTGTAACCACCTAAGTAGCTCGAGGATGAAACTGCGTCACTCATCGCAGGCCTCAGCTTTTGAGTTCTCTATTCAAGGGAACGGGAAAAAGAAAGGCCGCTTGCCGGCAAAGCAGGCAGAAGCGATTCCCCTGAAGTGCCCCAGCAAGCCACTGGCCAACCTGGGAATACCCTCCGGCTTTCAGCTGGAGCCAGGCAGCCCAGCAGCACCCTCCCACCTTTCGCCTGGCGCCGGAGCCTGCTTGATGCTGGCCAAAGGGACGCGCACGGGCTGTAGAGGGCAGTGGCTCCCTGGAGCTGAGCCGGAGGGTGGCCCTGCAAGCCTAGGTTGGCTGGAGCCATCGGATGGCTACGGCGCTGTGTCAAAGCTGAGCGGCTCCAGCCAGCATTTCCTCATTCGCTTCACCGCGGGTTATTGCTAGGCAGCAGTCCCTTAATCCAGCTGTAATTCCTCAGGATACAGCTTGCTCGAGAGAGCAAAGTAATTACTGGTCTCAGACTTGTAAACTGGAGGTACAGTAAGAAAAATGATGCCACTATGTGTTGAGTGGTTTACCTATGAGCTTATCAGGTGCAATTTGAAGAAAGCCCTCCCTGGCTGTGCACAGAGAGAGAGAGAGGCACTTAATCCATCTAATGGCTCCCATGACATTGATATACCATCTCTTTCATTGCTGTGTTAAGGACCTCTTGAGCATTCTGCTCATGCATCACTGGATGACATTATCCTGGAGTGTTATGGCCGCACGCAGGTTAAAAACGATGCAGTGGTGTCCCAGGGGAAACCAGTTAAATTATTGCCCATTCACCACGGCAAAGCCCAGACCCCGTAGAGAATCCCTTGTGTGGAGCTCTGCTCATGCTATTTGCCCGGTCCACTGCAGCGGGGCACCTCGCTTACAGGAAGCATCTCACCTTCACGCAGTGATGTGTAGCGCTGCACCGTCTGCTTTGAGAAGTTCTGCGAGACGTTCCTACGCAGCAGCATCTCGTTTGTTCGGCCTGCCAGCAAATGAGGGGGAGCATCGGCCCGCTGGGGCAGGGGGGTACATCATGGTGCTACAAAAGAAAGAAAATAGGCAGAGAAGGAAGGAAGGACAGGAATTTGGGGTGGTCGGGGATTTCTCAGTCGGTCTGTGAGCAGCACCACGTTAAAAAGGGCTCCGGCTCTGGGAAAGGGCTATGCGTGGCTATGTGTTCCACACCACAAACGCAGGGAAAATAAAACCTCTCTGAGACAGATGGGCCCCGTAGTGTAAAGCGGACCAAGAATGAAGAAGTGTGGGAGGGACTACACAAATGGCCTTGCGCTAAAAGTCCTCTGGTTATGTCATAGAAACCAACAGACAGACTTTGTTCTACCTTCCCGATTGAAGCATCACCACGAACAGGCCCTGCGCACCCGCGGGGTCCTCCCAGGGCTCTGCAGCACACGCGCAGAGTCTTTGTGAAGCGACGGCAGGTTTTGCATGACCACGAAGCAGTGTCTGCAGAAGAGCTGTGGCCACAGCAGGGGTCTTGCCCATGGTGGCCACTGCCCTCTCCCAGCTAACAGCGAGCAATGAGTGACGAACACCACCGCGCTGCGGGCATGAGGCTCGCGTGCAGGCCAGGACGAGGAGCTGAACCGAAGATGCCCCGGTGACCTCAGGAAGAACGGGTGCATCGTGTTTTCCTTGGGCTGCCAAAGAAAGCTTTTTAAACAGTAAATGAAGGAGCAGTGTAAACACAAAGCCTTTTAAGACGTGTCTCCTTGTCACGTAAGTGACCGCTTAATTAATTTGGTGGAGTTGAAGGTGAGAGGAAGGCTCATGGTCTGCACATGGTGTGCAAACGCCTACCAGTGCGCGAAGGGGCGAGCCAAGGGGCGAGCCGAGCCGTGGCTGGCAGCTAGAGGCTCTTGCGTGCCTTTCTCCGAGAAGCGCGCCATGGAGCTAAATGTTTAGTAAATACAGTTAGCTGAGGGAAAGAAGTATGTAAAGTTTGACAGAAGAGCGACCTAAAAATGGGCCTCAAAGTGCGTCTTCCCAGCAGACTGGAAACAGAAGGAAATCTAATTAATTACAATTATTACACTTTCAAGAGAAGAGGAGAAGCAGACTTTCTCTCCCGATATACAGAGAACAACTTCAAAACTGTTTACACAAATGCTGTGAATTCTGCGGGGTGGGCACTACAAATCCATGTCAGATGTTAATGGAAAGAACGGCGCTTGTAGTGCACGATGGCACCGTGCCACTGTTTTAAGTAACAAACACGCTCTCCGCAGCGCAGTCAGAGGCTGCCCCGACCAGAGACGAAAGATGAAGGCAGGGTCTGCAAGATTAACATCAGGCTGTGCCAAACGTCCGTTATTGAATGATTCTTGTCAGTTTAAAGGCAGAAACAGTAGAAACGCACATGGTGTTAGTAATCGTTTAGCAAGAGCGGCCAACGGCCTCTCTGCACACACATGTACAGAAATTACCTCCCTGGCAATGGTATCGTTTGTATATTGAGCAATAGATTTATCGATTTCCAGTTGCCGGTCACTGTAGAAGTAAAACTTAAGGTGCACTTATTGTCCCTCCTGCAGGTACCTCCACATTGTCAAAAACCCTCCCCCAGAATTACGAAGTATTTCACCTGCATTTGCAAAAGTTCCCAATGTGGCACCCATTAAGCATAGTGAGGCTGCCCGAGGGTGTTCGATGTCCTCAGCCAACTTAGCAGGAGTAAACGCGAACGCTCTGCGGCCTCTTCAAATGGCTCTGGGGAACGCAACGCGTACCCTTGCTGGGCGTGGAGCCGAGCGGGCGGAAGGCAGCAGGATCTCCGCACAGCTCATCTCGCAGGGAACGTTCGGGGCAGCGCTCGCCGAGCGGAGCAGCAGGGCAGAGGGGGGCCACGACGGTCCGGGGGCTGCTAGACTAGTCGCGTGCTGACTGCAATTGCACAGTGTGAGATATTGTAAGGGGGGGAAAAAAAAAAAAAAAAAAAAAAGTGACTTATCTATCCCACCGGCACCCAAACAGCTTTCACTCATGCTTGCTCCAGGCCTGCTGGAGAGCCCTGCTGAGGCGCTGGAGAGAGATCGGAGCTGTGCCAGGCGCCCTTGGTCTCTACTGTCAGCACGAGGCTGCTGTGTTGATGGGAAGCACCGAGCCAGCCAGAGGGTAAATTGGGCTGCCCCCCCCCGGCCCCCAACACACACACACCCCCTTTTCCTGTCTACGCTCTAGTTTTTATATTACATTTGTGTAGGATAAGAACTTGTCAAATGCAGAGCCCTCTGGAGTTTGTCCAAGAAGGGGTGGAGGAGTTGCCTGGAAATGGTGTTAACTGGCCAGGGTCAGCGGCCCATCTGTAGAGACAAAGACGCTATTACACCTCTACCAGCCATGCGCAGGGAGTGCGGGGACTGAGCTACGCCCCCCGTCAGGGTTGGAACACACGGACGATTTGGGGGCACAGAGGAAGGGGAAAATCCTTGCAGGCAAAGGCAGCAATAACAATTCAGGAAATAGGCAAGAGATTTGGAATGACTGGACAGAATCACTGACTGAGGAATGATTTATAACAAGCCGCTGCATGTTCTTTCTAGGGAGAAGACTGAAAAAGCCAAGATAAACCAGGAGGAGAACAGCAAGAAGCCTCTAGCAACCCAAGAGGCCAGCAAGGCAGTCCTTTCTGAAAAGTCATCATGGAATTACCCGAGAAGCAGCACGTGAAGGATGTTTGCAGCACTGGCCTCAAACCTTACTACTGGCTATGGATAAGGAAGGGTTAGAAATGCTTTGGAAAGTGTAAAGACACTGTTCAAACTTCTGATGGCCACGCTGCATGTATTGGAAACCGCATTGTCCAACAATTGAAGTTGCCCCTCTTGCTGTGGTTTGGAGGTGCGTCTGGCACCCCGGGCCAGCAGGCAGGCCAGGCTGGCCAGTGACCCGCAGCAGGAACGCACAGGGGCTGCCTTGCCCGTGGACAGCCCCGGGCCTTTGCTGCCGGAAAAGCCTCTCTGCTTGCCAATGAGGCCAGCTGGAGCTCTTGGTTAAGATGAAGCCTTTGGGCTCTCCTGTCCGTGCTTTCTAAAGGCGTCCAAAGGGGACTTTGGAAAAGCCAGGTTTGCCCCGGCTGAACCTCAGGGACGTGGGCAGTCAGGTTCTGCACTGCGTTGTCCCATGCCAGCCCGGGGCTACTGCAAAGGGGAGCTGGAGCAGCAACTGTTACCCCTTGTCACTGCACGAGGGCTGCAGCTCTGTGCCGGTTTGGCAGTGCGCAGGCTCCTTCGGGCTGTAGCAGCTATGCTCTATCATCGCTTATTTCTAAGGGTGTTTTCTGCACGGAGCGACCCAGAGCCTTGCGGTGGCCCCCTCGGGCTGCTGGTAGCTGTACACTGGAAGGAGTCACGGGGCATCCTCCCCCCGCGCTGCAATAAACCTGGTAAACAAAGGCCGAAGGTGTCACCCAGCCTGGGGAGGTGCGAGGGGGTTTATCACGACAGGGACCGTTTCCTCGGCGGTGACTTTTTCTGAACTGTGAACTCCCCCAGCTGGTGAATGCCTGCTATTACCGTCAGACACCTTCCCTCCGCCCCGAAACGTCTCTGTGAGGGACACGCTGCAACACCAACCCCAAAAACTCACCAGCGTTCGGGGCAGGCTGGTCAGTCGGAAGCCGGAGGGGACACGGGAGCGATGCATATCTGCAGGACGCCGCAGCGGCGTAGCCGGGCAATGCGAGCGGGGCAGCGGCACCGCCGTCTCGTCTGCCATTTGGGACGGGGAACAAGGTCAGCGTGTGTTCACAGGTGCTTGGTGGGGTCTGTCTGCCTCTCGAAGTCTGAGCGCTGTGGGATGCTGGACGGGAATGTGGGAAGAGCCAAATCCCCAGCAGCCGCAGGCACAGCAGTTTCTCTATCAGTAATGCTCTATCAATATCCATGAGGGAACACCACACTCGGACCACTTCAAAGCGAGACTTCAGAGAACACAGCCACAAAACCTGGCCTGCGCCACGCGTTTGAGGTCGCTTGCACATTCTTTTGGCCTTTGTACATGAGATTCTCTATACATAACAGATCAGTGACCATCCCTGATGGAGCTTAAAGCCTTCTTTCATAAAAGTGTCAGGAAGGCGGCTGCACGGCATAAATGGGAAGGCGGCGTTGTATCAAAGGAATTGCTTAGCAGCACTCACCCTCACTTGCTCTTAAAGAAGCTGGTGGTGATGCAAGGGGCCAAGCCAAGGCAGGAGTTTGCAGCCAGCCAAGGTTGTACTGCTCGTCCACCCTGCGTTCATGTGGGCACCAACATGCTCTAGCAGCTATTGGAGATGGAGGTTGCCAGGAGCCGAAACACCCTTCAACAGGAAAATGAAACCCTGCCTTTTTGACTCTAGGTGAGCTTCTCCCCAGCTCGGTGAGTCGATAATTAAGATGTTTGCTGGCAATACGCCCACAGGAGTGGGAAGGGGGGGGTGCGGGGATGCAGGCAGGACACATCCCTGCTGGCAGTGGTTTCTCCACTCTTGGAGGGGAAAGGTGGGATCTAGGCGGGACTGAGAGCTCGCTTAGTGGGAAGCACCATTTATCAAAGCACTAGCATTTTTGCCCGTGGCTTTGTAAGAAGCTAATGGCCAACATCATTGACTAAGTTCTCTGCTGGACAGCAGTGAGAGAGGACCAACCTGCTGCCTCTTCCCGTACGCCCACCCAGGGCCACCCACAGGAACATTCCCATATATTCTTCCCATGCCGCCCTTGGCCAAAAACTTACCCTCGGCTGACAGCAACTTCTCAGCCTTCCTTCAGGTCCCTCAATCCAAGCGGGTTCTCGGAGCCTTCCCCTGGGAAACACTGTCTTCATCCACTGACCATGTCACCACTGCCTGCCTGGTTCGAAAGCTGACAACATCAACTGGGATCAGGTTTGCAATGCCTCAAACTGCAAGTAATATCACCAACCACCTCTCCTGTGCGCACCTGGCCTTTGCATTTGCCTGCTGTGCGCCACCGAGACCCACGACAGACACACGGTGTCGGTATTTCAGAGGCAAAGCCTCCCAAAAAGTAAGCAATCCCTCAACAGCACGCCCAGCCTTCTTAAGGAATTACTTGCAATGAAGCTTCATCAAAGGGCGACCTGTTTGAAGAGATGTGGCCAGTGAGAAGATCCGTCTTGTCCCATTGTGTCGCTGTCATCTAGTAACCAAACACAACATGATTGGGGTTCAAGGTCGCATCATGCTTACCTCCAGGTAGAGGACTCTGCAACGCGAACCTCGAGCCTGCCGGGGCTGTCAGAAGGGGTAACAGGTAACTCTGTGCCGGCTGTAGTTGGTTCGTGTCACTGCTGGCAGTGTGGCCAAGAGCTAAGTAGCAGCCTAGGTGTGGGCGATGTGAACGGCCTTCTGTTAAGAAAGAGAACTGCAGGAGCAGCACATGTCTATGGGTATAGAGGTATATCTCAAGAGAGGTTCAGCCACTCTTGTGATAACCAAGGAGTATTTGGAGAACAGCCCAGGGTCAATCCGGAGAAATGGCTCAAAGGAAATGGTGAGATACCTGATGTTTCAGTGTCTGAAAAGAAAGGGAAAGCCTGTAGCATCTGGTGACCTCCAAGATGGAGGGAGGAAGCAGAGGGAAACAAGTATTTTTGCTTGTCCAAGGGAGGTGGATGACGAGAGCAGTGCTGGCCGGCGGGCAGACATGTCCGGGTGGACCATGGGGTATCTTACCAGCACACTCAAGGCCGTGCCAAATTAGCCCGGGCTTCTTGTGGTGCTACAGCAAGCAGAGGTCTTGGTAAGGGTTTTGGGGAACAGATGGGGCGCTGGCTTAGCACCCTGTGGTGTGCTTGTCAAGCTCCTGCTGAGGAGTGGGCCGATGAGGGCAGAGGACCATGCCGGGCTGTCTGCCCGGCTTGACCTGCTGCGGGTCCCTGCCCGCTCCTCCCACCCACCCCACGGCACCCCGCGGCTGCCTCGGCCCCCCCAGCCCAGCACCGCCCCGTGCCGACCCCACAAAAAGGCCAGGCCCAGGCGGTTGTGTACAAAACCTGAAATAGTTTACTTTGCTTTCTTTTTTTTTCTTTTTTTTCTTTTTTTCTTTTTTTAAACTTTGCTCTAGGTTTACTTAGATTTCGTGAACTCGATACAAGAGCATTTGATATGAATCGGTAAATAAAACACCGTCATAGATAGATAGCCACGATAAACTTTGTTAGAAATGTACATGTCGCGAAAAAATAATAATACTAATAATAATAATCATAATAAAAAAAGCCGGCGCGACGCCCAGGCCGGCGCGGCCCTCCCGGCCCTCGCCCATGGCCGCGGGTGGCTCTGGTTCCCCGCAGGCGCCGCGCCCCGGTAATGTGTGTATATAAACAAAGCCCATAAGAAATGTACAAATATAAAAAGCTACAAACATTAATAAATTACATCGTCACAAAACACGGAAACACTCCACAAGGTGCTAGTAAAATAACTCGTCTCCCTCCTCGTACAAGAAGTTACGCAAAGAGCTGGTACCAGCGGGCGGCGCCCCGGAGAGACTTTCCCCTTATAAAAAACCGGTGGTGGTTATTCCAAAAGCTATGTACAAGCTACATTCTAGGAAAAGGATGCCTCGGGAAACGCGGCTACACGGGGCGACAGGGGGGTTGCCTGAGAAACGCGCCCAACGCCTCACAGCCCAATGGCCGCCGCCGCCGCCCATCGCCTCACGGCCCAAGGGCTGCCGCCGCCCAACGCCTCACAACCCAACGGCCGCTACCGCCCGCCGCCCCACAGCCCAGCGGCCCCCGCCCCGCCCCGCCCCAACGGCCCCGGCCCGGCCCGACCCGGCCCCGCGGCCCCCGCCCCACACGGGCCGCTGCCGCCCTCCCTGCCCGTTGGCCGGGCGGGAAGAGGCGCGGCCCGGCGCGGCTGCCGCCCGCCTCGCTGCTGCTGCTGCTGCTGCGCCGGTGGCTCCACCCGAGGGCCGGGCCGGGCCGGGCCGGGGGCGGGGTGGGGGGGACCGGCACGCTCCTCCGCGGCCGGGATTAGTATTAACTTTTTGCGGCTAGTCACTCTCAGCACTCTGAGAAAGGACATCTATATTAAAAAATATTTATAGCAGGATTCTGTACACTCCGACCGCTGAAAGTTAACGGGATTATTGTGGTGGTGGCCAAGAGTCCAGCGGCAGCGTCCTCGGGCTCCCGCCGCCGGGCTCCCGCCGGCCCGGCCGCTAGAGCAGCAGCTTCCCGTTCCTGTGGATCTTCAGGATCTTGCCGAGCCGCTGCTTGGCCGTGGCCATCCCCTTCTTCGTGCGCTTTCCTGGAAGAAGAGCGGGGCAGCGGGGTGAGGGCCCGCTCCGGCCCCACAGCCCCCCCGGGAACGACCCCGCCGGCCGCCGCCTCCTCCCTCCGGACCCCTCCAGGCTGCCCGCGGCCAGCCCTGCCCCTGCCCAGCACCGCTCCGGCGTGGGGGCTCCCCTCCAGCCACCAGGCAGGGCTCGGCGGGGAGCTCGGCACCACCGCGGCCCGGCCACGTCCCCTACCCGCACCCAGGGCCACGTCCCTCTGAGCGCACCCGGCTCGGGGTGGAGGCTCATCCCATCCCCTCTCCGCTGGGGCTCCCCCTGCCTCCACAGTGCCAGCCCTGCTGCCCTGCGTCCGGGCTGACGGCTGGAACCCAGAACCTCTGCAGAGGCACCCCACAGCTCCTCGCACCCGGCAGGCTGTCACCGTGCACCCGCACGCTCCCCAGGGACCTCTGGGCACCTCTCTGCCATCCTTGAAGGGCAACCCGCGGCACAGGGATGCTGAGCTCGCACGCTACCATGAGTCCTGGGCCAAGCACTGCCCGAGGATGCCTGGTCCCTTGCCCTCCACACTGAGACCAACCCACCTACCACTGCAGCTCCACATTTCTTCTTGCCCTCTCCTCCCCCAGCTCTAGAGACCACCTGCATCCAGCCTTGCAAGGACACTGAAAAGACTGACACACAGGCACACACACACAAGTGCCGCGCACACACACACATACGCTTCTTCAGGCTAGCACCAAGGCACTACAACGCACCCAAAGTGGACACCCTTCCCTGTCCCGATGAGAGGACACCACCACCACGAGTCGAGGGCCTTGCTCGTGAGCCGTGCGGTTCAGTGAGGTCTGTGCTCCCTGTGTATGCGTCCTGGGACCGGTGTGGCTACCGCAGCCGCTCACTGTCCCCACCGCTTGCCAGCTGCCACCTTACGGCCAGAAACTCCCCTGGTCACCAAGGCACCTGGACTGCCGGGCACAACACAAACCCACACAGCCTTTTCTCTTCCCATCATGCTGCCGTTGGTGCACTCTTGTGCGATACCTGCAGAGACTCAGCTCCTCTCCACTCCTCCCATCTGCATTAAGTGCCCCAGCCTTAAAGACCATGACAGTGTGGGTGACACGTTCCATGGGAAGTTTCCTCATTTCTCATCCTTTTGCCTCACTCTGTAAGACTGAGAGACCGTCCCTGAGGAAGTCCTAGAGCTCCCTAATTCTGCTTCATCTTACCATCTCCTTCCACAGACCCTTCATTCCCGGTAATGACCCAGCTGGTGGTCCCCAGGCTCAGGACTCTCCTGTGTTCCAAGCAGAGAGATGCCCTGAAGTCCCCTTGGTGCCCTCAGCTGTCCCAAGACCCTGCACAGGTGGCCCTGAAAGTCCTCGGCTGCCTATGAGGTCACTTGCTTTCTTGGCACATGGCTCCTTCCCTCCTTTGAGGACTGAACTATATACCGGGCAAGGTGTGATCCACATGCCTGGTCAGGCTCCCTTCACGATGCCCTGGCTGAGCAGCCCAGCCCACTGGCCAGACTGGGGTTCAGCTCCATTCAGCAGTCCTCTTCCCATCACGTCTTCCACTGGCTTGGACCTGTTTCACTAATGCCACCATTTCACCACAAAGACACAATTCCAGGCAAATTCGTTCATTGCTCTCCGGTTCTGCAGCCAGCCACAGGTGTTACCAGCTCCTGGAAGGACCCCGGCACCTACCACGGGCTATGCATGTCCTCCTGTATGGCCCATTCAAGCTGCTCTGATGTTTTACTGCTTGGCAGGACACCGTGCACTACCTCTAATTTACTCCGCTCAAACATAGGGGAATGCAGGAAAGCTCTGCCACGTTGCCTCACTTTTTACATCAGGGCCTCTCCCAGTGGATCACACACTTTATCTTCATGCTACACGGTCCCACATCCTGCCTCTGTCACGCAAGGTTCAAGCAGCGAACAGGAGGTCCTAGCCCAGAACTGCAGGACAGCCTCAGCTTTCCCTACGGCAGACAACAAGAGACCTCTTCCTCTCACTTGGCTTTGGCTGTGTAGCTGCGTTACTCCCAAGTTTTGACATTCCTCTGCTCCCTTGTGGCAACTCTCAAGACAGGTTTGCAGATTTGCTGCTCTACACCCGCTGGGTAGGATGTCCTCATGCCCGTGTCAGCACAGGTATCGGTGTACAAACACCACCCAACCACAGCAGCGCCTGACCTAGCCCTGGGCAGAACAGCCTTCATGGGCGCATCTTCCCCTGGACAAGGCTTCACCAGCCAGGCTGGACTGAGACGTGACCACTGCAGGTGTTCCTCAGGAGCCTCGGGGCACGCTCAGGAGTACTTCCTAGCATGGGATGCCTCACACCCTGCAACAAACAGCCCAGCAGCAAAACGCATATTTGGGCCCACAGTGCCAGGACAGGCCCTATCTCCGACCAGATCTGACCTGCCCAAGCACCTCCACGTACCCGTGAGAGACACAACATGTGAAGGCCCTGCAAAAGCCATGGATTACACGACCAATTCACCCTTCCCCATTCCTACACCATAACCCCAGACGTTTCCTGGTACCTTTGGCGGAGGCATTGTTCTGCGAGGATGATGAGGGTCTCCTCTGTGTGAGGAAAACACCGGGTGCCATCGGCTGCGATCCCCTGTTAGGCTGGGCGACCCCAAAGGTGCTGGCCCCTGCGGTGTACTCGTGATCTGTGAGGCTGCTGGCATGTGACTCCAGCTTCGGCTCTGGCGAGCTGCCTTCCTGAGCCGGTTTGTTCGCGTTGTTGGTTGACAGCTTCTTTTTGGTATTTTTTTTCTTCTTGCCTTTTTGTTCCTCCTTTAAAATGACAAACATGAAGCTCAGATTAATCCCCAGAAGACCTTTAGCTACGGCAAGGGCCAGCGGCGTTGTTTAGGGTCCTGATACAACGAAAACCTACGAAGTTTGCCATGTACAAACTGCTCAGGGTCTGTTCCGATACCATCTCGCTCACAGCTCGCTCTGCTGCGCACACACATTTGCCTTTCTTGCATCTACGTCTGCGCTTTGTGCAGAGCCTCCTTGTGTGTTAACTCTGCGAACACTGCGGCGAGTGGGAGCCAGCCAGGACCAAACTGACCCTGCCTTGGGAGACCAGCGTGGTTTTGCATGAATAAACCTTTCGATGTTGCACAAAAACTGGCACCTCCTATCTTCAGGTATCTTCATACACTGTCACAATAGCATGGAGGATATTAAACATCCCACTGATTCACAGGCTCTGTCTCCTGCTAAGACACACACAGTACCTCTTGACCTGTAACTGCACTTACATAGCAGGAGAACAGTGGTCTGCCACCACCCTGTTGCCCTTGCCTACCTTCAGTCCGCTTCTTGAGGGAACCCTGCTACCATCTTAGAGCTCTTCTACTCAACCGTCCGCACCACAGAAGCCCAGTGCCACCAAAACCTGCGTCTCCAGCAACTTGCCGAGGTGTCTCGCCAACCTTGCTCCAGCAGACCTTGTCACCTTTGCGCCTCACAGGGTCACGTTTGTGGCCTATGTGCATTATGCACTTAGCATCTATCTGACCTCCCCAGAGACCAGACGCTTACCAACACCCAAAGTGTCTCAATATCTTTGCTGAACTGACCCATAGTTACCCACGGTTCACCAAATCTTTGGAAGTAAATCCCTGTGCTTCCCAGCAGCCGATTTCCACAGACAAGGCAATCACACCAGTCAGACTTTCAAATACACACCAATACGGGGTTCACGCACACTCCTTTTGGGCGGCCTCCTTCTGTCTTAGCCCGGCAGCTACGCTCGCTCGCTCGCACTTCTCTCCACTTCTGATACACTGCCTGCTCTGCGCTGCAGCGTTGTCCCATTTATTTCCCCCGAGACTGCTGAGCCTGGTGTCACTGGCATGAATAAAGACTGAGGAGGACTGGCACTGCACTGTCACTTGGGCATGACTGCTGCTGGGGGAGAGGGCTTTGGTTTCCTGACAGTACTTCTCAAGTAGCCTCACCTGCTGTGACAACTTTGCGGCAGCAGCGGCGAGTCCAGTTTCAATGGAGGCGACTCTCGTGCCCTCTCGCACCGGTCTGTCTTGTCGAGGCACCGAGGGGCCAACTCGTGCTACAAGGAAAGCAGATGAAGGTGAGACGTGGGGAACGTGCCCATGTGAGCACCACAACCACATACTGGGCAGCGAGGCCCAGGGAGCAGGGACCACACACTGAGCAGGGAGGGCCAGGGATGCCGCAGCCTCTGCCCGTCCTTCCCCGGGATGAGTCCTCCAGTTACATTAGCTCAGGGAGATGCTGCCAATAAAGCTGTAACGCAGCTGAGCGACTTCACTGGCAGCTACAGCCACCTGAAGCCAAAGCCCCAGGAGGTTTCTGCCTCCGTTACAGATATGAACGACTCCAGCATCATTTCCGAATGAACAGTGTTCACCACCCCATCAGCTGCGGGTGGGCATGCAGTGCCACAAGCTGATGAGACATGGGCTGCTTGTCACGCACACAGCAAGCCGTGGAGACTCCCCTATTAGTGGGCCACGTCAAAGGGGTGTAAGGACCCCCCGGCCTGTCACTGCTTCTGGTGAGCTGCAACAAAAACACCCGCCCAGACCACCGCCTTTGGCTGAACCCGGAGGAGACCATTTCCACACTCTCTCTCATTTCCTTTTACACAGTCAACACCTAAAAGCCATGGCTATTCAGCTGTCTGGGGATACCACTGCTAAGGTGGCCACCGATTGTTCCATCACCAAAAGCCTGAAGAAAAATAAACCAACAACCCACCCAGGAATGACTTTTTCCTGCCATCTGTTTGATGGAGGAAGGCTAACACTGCTCAGCATGAGTCCCAGTGCATGGTATCACCTCCTACTGCGCTGGAAAGGATTAATCCTTCACACGATAAAGAAATCGCTAGTTGTGGTCTTACAATTTCCCGCTCCTTGAAAAATGGCGGTTTTTTAGTGACCTGCACAACTTAGCCTGAGTCTGGGCAGCACAGACCACATGGACTTACCCGTTGGACTGTAAGGGGCATCATCTGAACTTTTCCTTTTCTTTGATCGGGATTTGAATACTGGATTATCTTCATCTGATTCGAGAGAAGGGTAAACTACAGTAGGAAACAAAGGCAATAGTTTCAGTGTAGGAAACAGCTCTGGCCTGCAGAGAGGCCCACTTACAGGTGCGGTGACTACGGGCGTCACAGTTAGAATAGCGAGGTCCCCCAGAGGTACCTCTGAGGGGTGACACACCTGCAACGCTCAGGGGACTGTCTCCTGCTCTCATCCACACACTACCCTAAGGATACACAGTGAAACTTCTCAGGAAAAATTAGTCTTCCTCTTGTCTGTGGAGTGGCAGCAAAGCTAGAAGAGATGGGAAGCGCTTTCCTTATCCCAAGCTAGACTGGTACTGGAGACACGTCAGCCGACCGCTCCATTCCACACCACACCTTCCTGCCCGAATGACTCCCACGCAGTCAGGCAGAGAGAAATTACACACGGCTGTTTACGCAGACGGTGAAAACTGCTCTCCTCGACTTAGGTGTATCCAAAAGATGAACATGAACCATTCTATCAAAGGACCCTTTCACAGGCGTCTGGGATAAACACCAACTTATCTGTCTAAATTCTGTCCCAACCTTTAGGATGAAGTTTCTGTTGTAGTTTTTGGGGTTTTTTTTCACATGCGTTTGACTTTCTTGCCAGTTGCCATTTGGTACATCGTGGTGATTTTGGCATTACTGTGGCATTTGACCACTGACACTAGAAATCTGCTGATCAGATGCAGCACAAACAGAGCTTCTGGAAACCAAGCCTGCTCACAGCAAAGACTCTCCGTTCACCGGCAGCACAGACACATGATGAACAAATCCACCCCTCGGTAGAGCGGAGCCTTGTTCACGCGTGGCATGTGTCTGTAACCCACAGCCCTGTCCAGCAGCTTCACGGAGCTGCCCGTTCCCAAAGCTCCTTCCAGCACTATCACTGCATCCCAGCGCGCGCAGCGCATCCCGAACGGCTGGGCAGCCGCCTTCTGCGACAGGTCACGGCAGCTCCGTTCTGCCTCGGCATCTCTGTTAATAACATGACAACACACACTCCACTTTGCCAGTCGTAACAGATGAGTTCTGATGGCCACGCTTGCCAAGGAGACTTCAACGCACACACACAGACTTTCGTGTTATGCAGCATAAACCTCTACCAACTTCTTGCCCTCCTTGGGGCTTTGGGCTTTCCAGTCTCTATCAGCCTTCACATGATTACTTTTCTTCATTTCCTCACTACTTATATTCAAAAAATGCTCCTGCAGATTATAATGGCAGAACTGATGGAACTGGTGCAAACTGGCTTTGTGCCCACTTCTGCTTCAGATGCTTGCATTCCCTGCCAACACTCAAAATACCACTGGATCCCTTTTCCAAGTACAAGTTCAACTTCTCACTCATCTTAGCTAGACATTTTATTGCTGTTGTGCAGACGAGGATATTTCTGTCATAAGTACCAGTACCTGACACACGTTTCTGGGACAGTTTCCCGTTTCTTGGCTGACTGCTGCAGTTGCAGTGGGATTCCACGCCTCTGAAGATCTTCTGACTGTGACATGCCTCAAATACAGTCTACTTGGATGGCCACATCACCACCAGCTCTGCAGTCGGCCTACCTATCCCACGCTGTTTGCTTAATTTTGTCGTCCGGACCTTTTGTTATTTGCACTCCTCCTTACCAAAATACCCAGCAGATTTCAACGAGACAGAAAGCGAGCAAGCCAATCATGAGAAACGTGGTGGGTATTTGCAAACATGCACAAATACGTACATGCACACCCAGGCACACACTCGCTCACACTGCTTCCTTTGTACTTACCGTAATCGGAATCTTTAAAACAGGCATCTAAGTGGTCCTGATCTTCATCGTAATCTTCGATGTCAATACTGTTCTTTGTGCTTTTCTTTAGTAACCGTTTGCCGGCATTTTTGTTGCTGCCGCCACCCGTTTTTTTAGAGTTTTGTGTGGAGAGGGAGTTATTCTTCGCCTGATTGGTACCCCACGATGTCTGGAGGCAGGACTCTGACGACTGGAGGTTTGCCATCGATAGCATGCCCTGGATTGCTTCTTGCGTGCTGGGTGAGGCAGGTGGCTGACTGCAGGGAAACGGTGAGAAAGTCAAGAGCTATTAGTAACTCCAGAAAAACAAAACCCCCTCACAAACAGTTGACTCCTTTCACTGCCCAGTGTCGCTAGAAGAGATTTCCTGATTACCGCCCTTTGAGCAGCTGAGCATGCCACAAGTGACACCAGTTATTTTTAGGCTAACAACAGCAGTATCACAGACAGCACGTCGGATTTGGGGTTGCTGTCCCAGAAGTCACAGAGCTGTGCGCCGTGGGGCTGGGTGTGTGATGGGCAGCTCCCTGGGGGCCACTGTCACTGGTGGGTGAGGACAGGGGTCAGGTAACTTTTCAAAGCCCAGAGCAGCACTGCCAGTAATGCAGTGTCTCTACTACCAACTCTGAGGGCTTACGGGGCAGCACTGGAAGGGGGTGTCGTGGTGGGCTTCTGCTACATACATGGGCTGGAGCACCTCTCCTATGGAGACAGGCTGAGAGAGTTGGGGTTGTTCAGCCTGGAGAAGAGAAGGCTCCGGGGAGACCTTACAGCAGCTTTCCAGTATGTGAAGGGGGCCTACAAGAAAGCTGGGGAGGGACTTTTTACAATGGCATGTAGTGACAGGACAAGGGGCGATGGCTTCAAACTGAAAGAGGGGAGATTTAGATGAGATTTCAGGAAAAAAATTTTCACTCTGAGGGTGGTGAGCCCCTGGCCCAGTTGCCCAGAGAAGCTGTGGCTGCCCCATCCCTGGAGGGGTTCAAGGCCAGGTTGGACGGGGCTTGGAGCGACCTGGGCTGGTGGGAGGTGTCCCTGCCCAGGGCAGGGGGTGGAACGAGATGATCTTTAAGGTCCCTTCCAACCCGAACCATTCTGTGATTCTATGATACTGTTAAACAAGCAGAGGAAGAATTTGAAGAACTGGAAGGAAGCTCATTCATCGTCACAGGTCACATTTCTCACCGGGGACTGTCACCACTCCAGGATCTGCTGGAAAGGCAGCATGGTAGGGCAGAAGCAATTCAAGAGTTCTCTGCAGTGCATTGGGAGGGTTTTCTGATGTGGATGTGGGATGGGTTGATTATGGGAGCTGCTGGAGAGATACGGATGGGTGGACTACAGGGTGGGTGGAATCCTTGATTTCATTAAACTTGCTTTTTGGCGCTTTATTGCCAGTTCTCAACAGGCACTGTGTATCTACTACAGAAAGAAATACATTCCTACAGAATAAGCCGAGGTCAAATGATGTGTAAATTCTGACCGGCGTGTACCCTTAGTGAGGTGGGAAAGCACGCTCCCCACGATATAGAAGAATGTAGAAGAACAATAACCTCGCCAGAGAACACCAGACATTAACTCTGCAACAGGCAGAACACATCATCAAATATTTCCAGAACTTTGGAGATCGGGCAAATAGTGAAATGCAGAAGAATGTGCTGTGGTAATGATTTTTTTTAGTTATGCAACAGAATCCACTAACACGCAGCATTTTCCAAGTAAATTAGCAGTACCACACCACTTTCTCTTATTTGATCTTAATTTAATCCACTTTAAACCATTACAGGACTCCAGACAGAGTAACGTACAAGACATAACGAGAGTTTCTGGGCACTAATTGCATTTATAAATAATCCTGAAAATGAGTTAAGACTGGTGTTAGCAGCTAGCAACTCAACAAACAGAAGAGCATCGAAAAACTTATTTAGGGAAGAGACATTTTAATCCCCCATTATCATGCCAGATGCCTTAGCCTTCTCCCTGTCAAAGGCATATTTTACATCATCTATAAGAAATTAAGGTATTTTCTCTCAATTTTTTCCCCCCACCGTTTTTGCAACCACTGGACTCTCAAAACACTGCAAACAGACCATCAAACACTGACCACTAAACGGGCAAATTAGAGAGGAACTGCCTTAAGCAACACAAGCTTCGACAAATAAATTGTGGAATATGATCAAAACCAGCGGTTTTGAGAGGCAAACCACAACCTGACCGTGTGGGTGAAATGTCTCACAGAGACAGAGCTGCACATGGGGCAAAGTGTTTCTCATTAGGGCATGTGCTTGCCTGTACTTCCATTAGAGGTATTGCAGCTTCCTAAGCCAACAAAAATTTAAGAAGAATCAGGAAGCAATTTTTAAGCTCTGGAAGGCCATATCCCCTTTCTGTAGCTTCAGCAACGATTTTAAAAAAAACCCAAACATTTATGAAAGTAAACTACCTGTGAGTTACACTTATGGCTTAGGAAACATGTAAAATGAGAGCAGGAGCAGGAGCAAAGCGGCTTCTGCCCCTGAGCTCCCTCCCCAGCATCTGGCTGGCGAGGGCCCTTCCAGCACCCAGCGCGGCGGCCCTTGGTGACAGCGCAGACCCTGCCGCCGCTCTGCAAATCCCGCAGCCTTGCTCTCCTTTCCTCACGCTAAGAAATGACGTTGTGGACGAACAGAGAAAAGGACACTTTAACAAACTGGCCGGTAGCACTTCGTGACTTCTGCAGTGGGCTCCGCTTCAGCATTTTGCACAGCCTCCCTTTTCAGGGTTTTATTTCCTTTTACTCTTGTAAGGACAAGGACACGCGATTAGAGAGATTAGTTTCCTGCACTAACCGTTTGCTGCCTAGCAAGCACCCGGTGATTTTCAGCTCCACTCAGGAACTGAAAGAGGCCCACACTGGAAGCTGCCAGGTTCCCCTGCACCACCCAGCACCCCGCCAGCAAACTTCGGTGCAGCCCCAGCACCGTCCACAAGGCAAAAGAACCACTCGGATGGCCAGAAAGGCACGGCCAAAGCAGCGGTGGCCTCCCGAATGACCCCCAGAGCTGGGCTGCAGAGGAGGACTCAGAAGTCGTCCCAGCCTGGCTCCCACCCGGAGCCCACGCTAAGCCAGTACAGAGCCTGACGGGCCCAGCCTGCACCCGTGCCGAGCAGCCTCCTTAGCCACGCTAACGAGCCACGTGCCTCATCATCACCAGCAGCTGCCTTTCTCCTGCTGCTCCCCAGAGCTGAAACCGGCAACACGTTTTCACGTTATTAACAGAGAGAAGCACCACAACAGAAGGGAAAATCTGCTGTTAAAACTCGTCCCAAATAAAATCTCCCCCAGGGCCAACCAGCCGGGTGGGGACAGTGCGATGAGGAGCAGGGAAGGGCAACTCAGCGGGAAGCAGGGGAAGAAGACACTGGTCTGTACAGCACAGACGGCTCTGCGCCCCACGCACAGTGCTCTCTGCGACTATTTGTTGTGTTGGGTTTAAGCCTCGGGGCCTCAGTGTCCCAGAACAGCTTGCCGTTGCCAGCAGTATCTTTGCCAGGGAGGAGAACACAAAGGATCCCTTCAGGCTAGGCTTTGGGGCTTTCACATTGCCTGCGTGTCCTGCCTAGCCTCGACAAGAGCATCCTTTCCCTGACAGCATGTTCCAGAGCGGGTGGCAATAGGCAAACAGCCGTGATCGTGACAAGAATACACACGATTCAGCACAGACTAAGGGTTTACTTCCTTAGTTGAGGCTGGCCCCTGCGCTGCCTGGGCACAGGAATGATCCCAACACCCTGACGCGAGGAGAGGATATCACGCGGGGAGCTGGCGCCTCATTTTTCACAACCAATTCTACTACTGCCATCTCCCTCTCAGCATTCAACATCCCTGTGCAGATCACCCCCTTCCTTTCATAAGCAATTCCCAAGCCTTTCACCTACACCCTCATGTCCAGAAAATGAATTTATTAATTTCAGCAGAATATTACTCATTGAGGGGTGGCTTCTTCCCCATTCTCCCTGCTGCCTATGCAGACAGCTGGAGGCTCCGCAGGGCAAGGCGGAGAGGAGAGACAGCAAGCTCACTAATGTCTCACCTCGCCTCTGATTAACTATCGCCCAGTCTCATCTTAAGATTGAGGGAAAAATAGGCAGGGGCAAAAGAAAGTCACAGAAACCACTGAGCGTTTTCTAAATGGAAATAAGAACTAACCTGAAACAAGAACTATCTCATGGGGTTACAGAGAAGACAGAGCCAGACCCTTCTTGGCGGTGCACATCAATCGGACGAGAGGCAGTAGTCCCAAGCTGCCGCAGGGGAGATCCCAACCCAAAGAAGAACAGGGCAATACTGAGGGTGGCCCAGCAGCTCACGCAGAGAGGCTGTGGAATCCCCAGCCCTGAATATACTTAAACCTCACCAGGGCCATGCCCTGAACACCAGGTCAAACCTTGCAGCTGGCTGTGCTGCTGGGCTTTGTGTCAAACCTAGGCAGCTGCAGGAGGTAACTTCCCAAGGTCCCTTCCATCTACTGTTCTTCTTGAATACTTCAAATAAGAACCACTGAAAAACAGCTGTGCCTGTAAGGGGAAGGCAATAAATCACCATCCTCTCTCTGTGATAGTATTTCCCTGCCATTTCTGCATTTCCCCTCACCCTACCTGTGGCCAAGTGCAAATGAACCACAAAAAAGAAGTGGAGCCAAACAGTAATGACTTATCAGTATTTTTGAGAAGTGACAGTTGTATAAAACTACAGAACTCAAATAATTTCAAGTACAAAACCAGTATTTCCTTCCATTTTGGAATCAGACCTGGCAACAACAAATAATTTTGCTCAGTTCAAGGTTACCAGTCCCCTCCAAGCTTTCTCCCGTATTCCATTTCAGTTCCTTCAGAGTGTTTCCACATTTACGGCAGCCTTTCTGCGGGATCTCTGTCATTATCTGTCCCCATCTCACTACCGTTGGCGCAAGTACGGGAGACGCAGCTCTCTACAGCCATCTAGGTAAAGCCATCAAGGCATTTGGTTCGGTCAGCTGCAAATGACACTCCAATATTTTACAGTTTCACACAATTCAGACAAGGGCATTATCACAAAAAGCCCTGACCTGCTTCCTCTGGTACTGCTGGGGTCCAGCAGCTCCGGTGCCGGTCTGACAGGGCTCCACGATTCCCACTTGAGAGCTGGCTCTCATCCCCACAGACCGCTGTGTGAGCAAAGGAGATTCCACAGGCCTACCTGCACTACTGCTACCTGGAGTATCCAGAACATACATACATACATACATACATATATATATATAAAAAAAAATACATACATATGCCTACCCTTTATCTGCCTTAAAAGTAGGGAAAGATGAAAATTGTTCCTGAGAGTCAGACACAACCACATTGGCATTAAGTTGCGACACAGTATGTTGGCGTATCATGTTTCTCCTGTTTTGTTTTTTTTTTTAAAAAAGCACGTTAGGGCCATTTAAAAAGCCTAGCATAATTATGAAACGAAACATAGTAATTTCATTTATCGGGAGCTTTTTTCAATCAAGCTGCAACGCACACTGCCAAAGCCTAATTGTTTATACAAGAGCCAAAATTGATATGACACATTCCCACTAAACTACCACACACAGTGCAGTAATTCATGCAGAGTTTGGTTATGCGACTGCGCTTGCGACTTTGATTTCAGAAACCGCAAAGTCTACAAACACACTGGGTACAGAGCCCAGGCTGAAGGGAGGGAAAATGAAAGGCCTGAGTCCTAGCCCATTGCTGAATGGCAGTTTTAACCCATTGCAGACAGCAAAAGACACCTCCCAAGCAAGGAAGAGAAACTTCGAGGACCATTTCTTTAACTTGCTTTCTCTGCATCCCCCTCCATTTCTGCACATCGTAAGCAGGTGGCAAAACATGTCACAGATGGAACGGTTACTAGTGTAAATATGGCCAAGGCAGATTTCTTTTAGTTCTTACGATGGTTGACAAATTTTCTTATTTTATACCAAACTTCAAGCATGGGAGTCATATTATACTGGCAACTTTATTCCCAGAGTTAGGTACACCTACCTACCTGCCGACGTGTCTAATTACCTGCCAAAATGTAAGCGTAAATTTGACACAAACACTAGTTCCATTATGCAGCGTAACACAGAATGGAAAAGGAATTCACAGGAAGAGCCAAATAAACAAGAAGTGCCAATGCAGTTATTTTTTTTGAAGAGCAGACACAGAGATGGGGACAAATCTCAAGAGATCGGGAAAATCTAGAACCACTGACCCACCTGAGCTCAGACAACAAAAAATATTGCGTTTCCTGGGAGCTGCAGGCACATCGGTACCTCTCCCCATACCCTCTGCAGCCCCAGGTGGTGGTTCCTCTCCCCATACCCCCTGCAACGCCAGGTGGTGGTTCCTCTCCCCATACCCTCTGCAGCCCCAGGAGGTGGTTCCTCTCCCCATACCCTCTGCAGCCCCAGGAGGTGGTTCCCCTCCCCATACCCTCTGCAGCCCCAGGAGGTGGTTCCTCTCCCCATACCCTCTGCAGCCCCAGGAGGTGGTTCCCCTCCCCATACCCTCTGCAGCCCCAGGAGGTGGTTCCCCTCCCCATACCCTCTGCAGCCCCAGGAGGTGGTTCCCCTCCCCATACCCTCTGCAGCCCCAGGAGGTGGTTCCTCTCCCCATACTCTCTGCAGCCCCAGGACGTGGTTCCTCTCCCCATACCCTCTGCAGCCCCAGGAGGTGGTTCCCCTCCCCATACCCTCTGCAGCCCCAGGAGGTGGTTCCCCTCCCCATACCCTCTGCAGCCCCAGGAGGTGGTTCCCCTCCCCATACCCTCTGCAGCCCCAGGAGGTGGTTCCTCTCCCCATACTCTCTGCAGCCCCAGGACGTGGTTCCTCTCCCCATACTCCCTGCAGCCCCAGGAGGTGGTTCCTCTCCCCATACCCCCTGCAACCCCAAGGGGTGGTTGGCTGTTTTGATTAACCACCCCTTGCAAGGGGGAAGGCAGCAAAAGAGGAAAACCAGGGCTAAACCGAGATTAGATCTCTTCCCTAGAACAAAGCAGCCTTGTCAAGATAAGCCTTCTAAAGACAGGTCATGACTATGTTACTTCATTTTAAAATCATTGGCTTTTTTCATCCCCATTAGGAATGACCAGAGAACTCTTACAGGAGACTCCGCACACACACCTCTCTCCAACACAGAGACGAGGATCCCCGTCACTGTCCCAAACCCTACGTGCTGATGCACGAAGGCAAGCCTGTCTCTCCCCGAGCTGCCTGGCACTTTACAACTGAGGCACCCTGCATGAAGCCTGTCTGTGTAACATGCTTCAATCTCTTGCATCCATCTAAGCTGTGAAAGAGACAATTGCCTAATAAACTGAGGAAGGTTGAACCAGAAGACGTTTCTGGTTCAGCAGCGCTGCCTCCTTTAGACTTCTCTGTAGCTCTGTCACTGCACTGTAACTTTAAAAGATTCCATTTTCTCCATTTTCTCCCTCAACAGCAAAAAAAACTTCTCTTTTTTTTTTTTTAAACTGACTGATAAAACTTGCTTCTATGGTTTCCCTTGGTAACTTATTCCATATGCTCCCCTTTGACCACGCGGCATAACTTTTGGAATTCTCAGTTATGGCTTTTAACTTCCAGTCTTTCCCAGTTTAGATAATATCTTCCTCTCTTAGGGGACTTTCTCATTCCACTTTAACGGGTTGCAAAGTTGCAAGCTGCCCTTTTCCTGGGTCACGCACACCCAACACCCAGGAAGGGCACAGCCCGAGTGAAAGGGACACCACCATTCTCTTTGCCCAGTCTGTTCTCAATGCTCCGACCACTCCGACAGCTACTTCTACTTCCTTGCCCAGGTTCTGGGGCTTTGTGTAACCAGGGCACGCCTGGAGAAAGCCGGGAGGAAAAGGATGCTGTTGGGGTATCCCAGCAACCACTGAATGTGGTATCTGGCTTTACTACTCAAAGCAGATCGATTTTGCTGCTTTGCACATATAAAACGGTGCAACGCACCTCTTGCTTCCATGCAACACCTGCTGGAGGAATCTGGAGTAGAATAAATGCTGCTTCAAGCAGCCAGCCTGGAGAACCAACGTGTCCCACCTGCTTGGTGAAGGTGGTTTTCAAATGAAGGCAGAGCGGAGATGGAACTGGCTTATTAAAATGCCAAACAAGAATAGCCTTACAGCACGTTTCACATCATTTCCCGTACCACCACCTCACCTTTCAGAGGACAATTCCTTTATTTGCACAACTGGCATATTTAGAGGCTAGAAACTTACGCCAGGAATTTACAAACAGCCCGCAGCTTCCAAAACTACCAAGGCTGTGGTCCCTGCGGAGGCATGGAGCGTGCCTAGGTGAATACCTCTGGTTTTCCACAGACAGGGAACAAATCAGTCAGTTACGACCGCAGTGAACCAGCAGACTGCTACGGAGCACAGGGCGTACGACACAGCAGTTCCTGTCTGCAGTGCCATTCTGTGCATGGAAGCCAGACACTCAGTTGACATTCCCCAAACCTCTTCCCAGGGATTTGTTCCTACAGTTTGAGTTAAGGAAGACATTTCCAGATGTGAAGAGTCCCACTAGCTCTTTTCAAAAGGACACACATCTGTTACCTAATTGCTCTCTCAGTGTTTCAGATCAGACTTGGCCTGTACAGAGCGGAGGTAGTGAACCCATACCTTTGTTTTGAGATGGGCCCCAATGAAACCCTTGTCCCAGACAGTCCTGAACTGCAGCATTTGAGTCTGGGAACCACATTTTCCAATTTTACATTTCTGTTCACTGGATTACCAAAAGAGGAAATGGTCTGAAGCAGCGGCAGGGGAGGTTTAGATTAGATATTAGGAAGAATGACTTTACTGACAGAGTGGTCAGGCACTGGAACAGCCTGCCCAGGGAGGGGGCTGAGTCACCATCCCTCGAGGTGTTTAAGAAACGTCTAGATGTGGCACTTCAGGGCATGCTCTAGTGGCAGAGACTGTAGGGGTTTTTTTGTGTGTGTATGGTTGGACTCGATGATCTCAAAGGTCCTTTCCAACCATGAAGATTCTATGGTTCCATGATTCTACCTAGTGGTGTACCTTATTAACCATATTCCAAAACACCCAGCATCAACTTCAATGTCCACCTACAGTGGCCTCATACGAAACTCAACCAAGCCCAGGCAAACACTTCTATTTTAGGTACAGAAGTACCCACGAAAGAGTTTTGTTTTTTCCAAGCCATGTGCTTTGGTGGGGAGAAGGATGATGACCAGGGGTGTGTGGGAGGGTAGACGGTTTCCTATTTTCTTCTTTCAAACATTCAATATTCAGGGAACTGTGTGTCACCTTATGGAAGGAATGCTGGTCATTTACATTACTTTATTACATTATTACTACATTAAAAAACATTATTTGTGCCCTCAAGTTGCATTCACTGAGCTCTCTCCTCCTTTTGAATGATTCATCTATTAGAATATTATTGCTAAAATGGATGTTCAGCATTTACAGATGTGAAATGCCTCTATTGGTTTAAATTATACCACCAAAACCTTTCCCACCCAGTTTCCCACCTCTCCCTCCAGATCACAGGATAAAGGAAGAATTTGCTTACGGGAGAAAAAGCAGTGACTGAGCTGCAAAATTCATTCTCACTCACACACACACAACCACAAAAGAACAATTTTTGATTATGTGTAAGAGTAAAAAACATCCCTTGGTGCATACCTGTTGGTGTTATACTCTAAACCCCCAACTTCCTTGCTTGCCTGCAAAAGATCAAGAATTCCCGCTGAACTTCCACTCTCTTTCTTTACTTTGGAATTGCGTCCTGGCTTTGCCTCTGTGTCAATGTGAAGCAAATCTTCATCTGACGAGTCATCGCTCTGCAAAAACAAGGAAATGGCTCAAACAAAACAGAAACCCACTAAGTTAGTCAACAAGAACAACACCATGATTTTTGCAGCCTGCTGCTCCTCCAAAGGCTAGCATTTGTAATTTGCTTTCCTTAAAAAAAACCCAAACAGACCAAAAAAGAAAAAAACCCAAACCAAGGTACACAGTAAAAATCTGTTCCCTTGCAGCCTGTAGACACGGTAGATTTTTCTTTCTCCTTACAACCCTGGAGAACCGGCTCTGAGACCTGATCCTGCGTACGGGATCAAACCACCCTAAGAGCGGTGTTGCCGGGTGCTGTGTTGCTTTCTCAGCCCCTGCTCCTGTTCTTGAGACCACGACCCACGTAGCAAAAGAAGTGGCTGTGTGGCCGTGACTCTGTCAGCCCAGGTAAGCATCGGGGCGCGGGTCTCTGCCTTGCACGACTATTAACATAGCCAAGCCAGACACAGGGACAGACCCGCTCCTGCCATCCCTGCTGCAAGGGGACAGGAAGATCTGACAGAGGAATGGAACAGACGCGTATGAACAGCAGCATCTGAGACCGCTGAAGGAAGCTACCTGCATCTAAGTATCCTTCCGGGGCTGGCACCTCTACGCACTGTGGTCTAGGGGATAACAGAACAGTGTTTTCCCCCTCCCTGTCCTGCTTTCAGGCCTCTAAAGCCCCCGTCCTAATGCTTAGCCTGCCAGTTAGTGCCCTCTCCAGGAACTGGCCTCCCTCCTTAAGCTCCTGCACAGTGACATCCCAGCACGTTTTGCCCTGTTTCCTGTGCACTGGTCTTCGGATGGCAACTACTGACTCGCTCTTGAATATGCCTGAGCCAAACCAGGATGAAAAAGATTCCCTAGTTCTTCGGGTCAAACATTTCAGTCATGTACGGTTCTGCGTTAACAAGCTGGTTTGCTTTTTCTGACTGATTCAGATTTTATAATATGAATTTGAATTAACCACAGTTGGGCAAAACATTTAATTTTAACGTCATTTAATGTAATTCGATTTCCAGCAGACCTTCAATGCCACCACAGAGCAAACTTACGGCTGTGCTTTCAGCGTCCTGGAGGCAAGCTATCGACAGGCACATTGACACTGCCGCAAGTCAGGGACATGCCGAGGTCTCTTGCAGAGCCAAGGGCATTCTAGATGTAAGTCCGTAATGGGCAAAGGGAGACTCTGCTAAGTGATAGCAAACAAATCCTTTAATTGCTACGTAATAGGTATTGAGGGCTTCTAGTAACGTGAAACGCCAAGTGACGTGAGTTCAGCTGTATTAGCATTGCTCCGAGATTCATCTGTCAAACACGAACATGGAAATTTAACGACCAGTGTTCCAAGCACATGGAAAGGGGGGAACAGACACTGGTTGGGAGCACAGCTCGGGACAGACCCCTCTGCCTGTCAGCAACGTCACACCAAGCCAGGTACGACAGAAAACTCCCTCTGATCCTTCCCATTCCTTCTTATGGCCTGCTCCTGCTCTTGTGTCATACAACTGTCACGGTGCCCACGCACCCTTCCCATCAGGCCTGACCATGTACAAGGAGCTGAAGCCACAGCACCAAATTATGCCTGCCCTGGCAGTGGCTGAGTGCTCCCTGTTCTGGGCAGACTGTGACTGCAGGATGAAGGAGAGCATGTGACAACAGCCCGGGAGAAGGCTCTGCTGCTGTCATGACAGTACTGCCCACGTGCTGTTAGAGACGTACAACGGGTGCCTGCTTGTGACAGGTACAATAATAACCATACCTTGTATGATACCGACTCCACCTTTGGCTTCTTAACAGGAGTGTGCTGCAGAGTGTCTTTTTTATCCGATAAAACTGAATTAAAAAAAAAAAAAGAAATACAAAGTCATGGTTCTTTTCCCTTCAAAAGACAGCACTCCTAAGCTGTAACTTCTAAAGCAATCAAATCCACTTGTATTTGACTGACAGTGAAGACGCGGCTTGCTTATTATAAATCACATAGATTTTAAAGACTAATTTTGGACAATCAACACGTAAGACCTCGTTGCGCACCTACAGCCAAAACAGGAAATATTCTTACAGGGCAGTTCTCTTTTTGTAGTGTTTTTCTTCCTTCTGATTGGAAACTCATCAATTTTTAGTTCACCGTCATCTGACACATATTCATATTCATCTCGTACAGGTTTTGCTTTATCTTCTTTAAAATTCTGCAGCGACCCAAACACACTAGTATTCAGCTGGGTTTTGACTCCCTTCGAACTGAAAAAAAAATAAAAGAATTACAAATCAGTAATAATACTTTGATTGGAAAACATTTTGCGAATTGACAGAGAGGAAGACAAAGAGTACCTTTATATAGAAATCTCAGTCCACTTGAACCACTTTCAGAGGTGCCACAGCAACTCAAGTGATTTTACAAACACATTTCTGTACCTACAATTTATATCTCAAAATATGAGGCCGACTAGAATAGCCTTGGCTGGCTTCAAATAAACACTATGTTACTTAAAGCTGTCTCAAGGTATACCATGATATGCACAATGCAGATGCAGCGTGGAATTTTGGGATGCAGAGTTCATTTAACAGTTTCTTAAAAATGTACCCTGAGCAGGACCTGCACAAAACCCGCTTAACGTAACTCCGCTAGTAAGAACCCGAAGTGCCAAAACACGCGACACTGCCTGAATAGTGAGGACACTGTTCTCAAGCAAACTACCAGCCTCAAAGACAGGTCACCGCTGTTATGGCCACCTATGCTGGGCTCTAGGTAAAAGCAAGTTCTGGAACGAAGAACTTTTTGCTGAAGTGCATTTTCTACATTGACCAGAAAGGCAGATTTTCACCTTCTTGTATAAAACCCCATAAATAACGACAAGATTTTTTAATCTGCTTTTTTTAATTGACGTGCACTGTCGTATTTTTTACTTACCCAAGCAACTTCTTATTAGAGAAAGAGAATGTAAATTTGTTGTCCTTATTTCCTGATAAAGGTGTCTTTTCCGATTTGTGTTCCTCCTCCATTTTTAGAAGTGAATCAGGTTTACTGTTCTGAAAGGCAAAAGACCCAAACCAAAACAATAAAATTGGCTGAACGAGTTGCTGCTATTTCAGATTCCTAGGTAACCTCAGAGAATCCGCTGATCTACAGACAGTGAAAAGTATGTTCCCCCAAATGAGGTAAGGGATAGGGACTATTCCTTAGACTACGTGGGTTTTAGCTCAGGGACTTGTCCCCATTCAAGAAGCGCTTCGCCACCAGTTTAAGCAGTGCCTGCCACGAACACAATGCCAAATTTAAATACTGCTCTCTCTAAATCGCCACGGACTGATGTAAAATACAAAGACACACTTTGTGAACCAGAGCCCAGGCTCAGCTCGCTGCTCGTCGGCGCCGTGCCTGTGTGGCTGAGGACAGAATCCAGCACAGTGCCTGTAACCTCCCAAATACAACTGCATTTCATTCCCAGGCTCCACTTGCTTATTTCACACCTTTAGAAAGCTTGAATTATGAATTTAATAATGTAATATCAAAGTCATTCAGTAAAAAGGAAGCCTTTGATTATTTTTTAAGCTTCGCCTTAATCCTTTCCTAAGCTGTACTGGCTGTGGAATTAATTGGTACGTATTGATCTAATCACACTAACCGTGACTTTTTTTAACACAAAAGATTTACATGTCTCTAATGTTAATGATTCATGATTCCTAGTACTTTCCCCACATGAAAAAGCATGCACTTCTGTTTTGTTTTGGGGAATTTGCTTGCACCTTTGCCATTAGAAGTTCACAAAGCGGGCAAAATTCCGACCGCTATTTCTGTGAGAAAGCCTAGTGTCACCTCATTTTAAATGGTACCTGGAGAAAAAAATGTATCATTCTATGAATGAATTTTACTCACCCTGTATTAGCCCTCCAGGAAGGCAAGCTTTTAACTCATATGGCATAATTCAGATTTCATTAACTCTACTTTTATGCCGTCGTTAGTTATTGACTTCTCTGGAACTACTCCAGACTCAAAGTAGTACAACTACATTAAAGTAAGAATCACAAAAGTGATCAGCGCTGAAAAATCTCACTATTAACAGTGTTCCCACTGGACTCAACAAAGATGAAGACGGACAATTCGGCACGTGCTTTTGAAGAATCTACCCCCCCCCCCCCTTTAACAGTGATTACTTGATTATTTTCTGCTGAAATTTTTTCTCTGAGAACTGAAAATTAGTGCCTCGTGCCCTCTGCACATTTCTCCACCCTTGACTTATCACCACGTGGCAGAACCAGCAGCAGAATTTAACAGGAGACATTACCTTATATTTCCATTTGGCTTCTGTTTTGCTTTTATTTTGCTCTCGAACTTCAAATTTCTCCACCTCATTCTGCTTACTAGCAGTTTCCTTATTGGGAACACTTAAAACATTCTTTGCGGCCTGGGGAAAAAGTCAGCATGTACTCTTAATGAGGACGGAGGGCCGGCATGTTACAGAAAGGTATTTTTTATCTGGAATATAACATGATATATTTTTGAAAACTCCTCTTCTGATTCCTTCTTTTCGAACCCGAATGTGAGATTCGATGACATGACTGCTGCTTCAGAGAACGCAGACGACTGGCTGCATTTCTCCTGGATACACCAACATACAAAATGAATGTAAAAACACGCTAATCTCCCTGCCTGTCGCTCCGTGGGCAGGTGTCGCAAACCGCATACCAACTGCCGGGAAATTCAGAAGCACTTTAGAAAAGACTTATGGATACTTCATACCAAACAGTGTACAATACATTGCTCTGCCAGTGCCTCAATGAAATCCCGGCCCCTACTGAAGTCAGCAGCAAAATTCACGTCGAATTAAAGGACATCAAAATGAAACTTGTCCTACATGGGCAAAAATGGAAGCAAACTATTGTTTTATCTTCGTTCACTCATTCTAGAGCAAAATCTCATGCAAATAAGATGCTTTAGAATGAGTTCCTTCACCTTTGATAACTGATTATGGAAATGCACCCAAGAGCGCTAATAACACTTATAAGAAGAATGTAATAGTTCAAGAGGCAAAAAAAAGCGCCATTTTTAATGCTCACCTCGCCTCAGTTTGGGCAGGGCACTGGCAGTAGTTTGCCAGACCCGGCGTGAATCAATAGGTTTCTCGAAGGCTCCACGTCAAATGATTAACCAAGCAAACAGTGAGATCAAACCAAGTCGGGTAAGAAAAGGGCGATAAGCTAGCAATTACAAAACTTTCATTTACTTCAGTGGAGACAGGCTTTTCCACTGTGTTGCTTAAGTTATTTTTTTCACGAGACCCAAGGAGTGATTTTATCCCTATTATGGCAAGAGAACAGGGAGAGGTTAAAATATGACCCACCTTCCCCTTCTTTGGCGTCTCGATCTTTGTCAAAGCCTCCTTTGTGTGTGCCTCCAGCAAGTCGAGATTCGGGATGGCTGGCGGTGGACTCTCCTTTGCCTTCTTTCCTTTCTTTTTTCCTTCTCCCTTCACTTTTGGTGTTTTGGGAGGCTTAGGGGGTTTGGGTGGCTTGGGAGGTTTGGGGGGTTTGGATGGCTTCAGTTGTTTGGGGGTTTTCACAGTTTTGGGAGTCTTTTTTTTAGGGAGCTTTTCTACAGGCGGGGGCGGAGGCGTCACTTGGACGGGTGATGGTGCCTCCTCCTTCTCCACAGGACAGATCTCCTCAGCATTCGTGTTGGCACTCGTGTCTGCTTTGCTGGCTTTCGAAGCATTCTGGAGTTTAGCACAAAATGGGAAAGCATTCAGACCCATCCGTCTCACGTTAGATATTCCCCTGCCACCCTTCCTTCCTCGGGGAAACAAAGCCCAAAGATCCCCCCCGCTCAGTAAAGGGGTAACTGCATTCACAGTGGGGCTGTGAGGCTGGCCAGGGAACGAAGACCCATCACACGCCACAGTAACGCTCTGCTCACCACTAATTCCCACCCCCACGTTGCTCAGGCACAGCTTTCGCCTGGAGAAACTCCACTGGCTCCATAAGGAACATAACTCTCACCAGGTTGTATCGTCAGGTAGGACTGTTAAATGGACTGCCCACACAAACAAATGTATAAAATGAATGGCCTTTTGTTTAAAATGCTAATCAGCTTGAGCACAAACCATTTCCATTTAACTCAGATGTGATAAATGCAGCAGAATCGTGTTCCATGCCCTCAGGAAAAGTAAGCAGTAAAATAGCTGCCCAATTAAAATTAACACTATATGACTAATTAACAAGAAATTATTTTCTGCTTAACTTGCCATTTTGACAATCAGAAAACGTAAAACTACATCAAAGAGGATAAAAGGACAAGACAGATTTCAATTTTCAGGTCTTTGGGTATAGTTAGAAAAGGGGTAGAATGTAACACAATGTCTTCTTAAAACAACTGAGCTAGCCATTGTCACCTTGCACTGTCACAGGTCACCACTGAGTGGAATACGATACCGGACTTAATGGATGATACCTCCAGGAAACCTACTTTTTGGGGGTCTTCTGGGGTTTTTTTTGGGGGGAGGGTGTGTATAATTATTATCACATTTGCTATAGTAACTCTGCCTAGAAGCCAGCCAAGAGCAAGGCTTTCTATCGGTACGACGCAGAGAATAATAGTCCCAAGCCCAGACAATGTCATAGACAAGACCAATGAACATAAGGAAAAGAAGATACTACCCAGGGAACACAATCACAGGGACGGCAAAAGTGTTCTTTGAATTCTATCATATTTTTGGGTAGGGAGTAGCTAAAGTGAGAGAGAAAATAAGGACGGAGAGGGGAGCGTGGCCCGCCCAGCTAGGAGAGGGTGGAGGAGGAAGGACGTCGGACAGGCAGACACAGCGTAAAGCCAAGGAGAAAGCAAAGAGGAGCCCAGAATACGCGTTGAGTCAGCCACAGACAAGAGTCTTGAGCAGTCCCCCTACCCTGAAACCTCACGTTGAATTCTTTTAATGAAGAAAGAGGGGAAAAAAGATTCATTTATTTCAAGTCATCCATCTTATAGCCTAGATTATTAAAAGACCCACAATATAGTTAATGTTATGAAAAGAGCACAAACCTCACTTAATCTTATCTCTTTGGCAAGGTCCTTGATAAGTTGTGCTGGTTTGAAGTTTTCTGGTAGCTCATCTTCATGCTCTGCTAAAGCCTAAAACAGAACAAAGCCAGACCGCTGTTTCTGTGCGTGTTTTTTTGCAAAAATATATTAAAAAAACCTCATTAAGTGAAAGATCAGTATTTTTCCTATGTACTGAAATCAATACTGTAGTCCAAATAAGGAATAAAATATACTTTTCTTTTCCCCCTCCTGGATGTTATTGTAAATAGTTGGGTTTTTTTCAGATATTCCTGCTTTTTCACAACTGTAACATCACTTTGCTCATCCCCTTATATGAGATTCTGGGTGAAGTTCCTTTTCCACATCTACAAGGAGAGACTGTCTCTGTCTTCAAGGAGCGCAACAGGCACACACCTTGTCAGCAGAGTGGTTTGGGAGCTCCCTGACGGGACTGACAACATTTGCATTCACAGGCCCTGTTATAATATTCAAAGTTCAACTTTACCTAAATGCCAACAGAGTCTCATTTCCTTTGACTCACTACTTCTCATCTGCACAGCAAGTGGAAAAATAAACAGGGTGACACGGAGAAGAGAGCTTCCAGACCAGCCAGTCCTTCTGCAGGAAACCAGGGAGCAATTCCAAATCCAGGCTCAAGCACTGGCTTTTTGCAGCAGGGAGCAGCCAAGTCCCTGACTACATCTAAATGTGGGACAGCCACCTAACTCACCTAACTGTGTATGCAACATCGTGTACTCAGATGCTCATCCCTCCTTCAAACGTTTTAAAATCCTAAAGCTGCTAGTTCCCCTGTTCGCATTTTATGACTGAATGGCCTGTCTCCTGCAGAGAATTCCCCCAAACTGTAGCAGTAGCGCGTGCAAGAATAACACTTGTGAAACGACTGCAGCAGGAAATTCAGGCTGCAAATCCCTTTAAGCCTTCTCTCCAACCAAGATGTATTTCCTGGCTCAATTAATGTGTTGATTTGCAGGAACTTGTGCACACAAAAATGCAGGAGTTATTCTAGGCCTCGCTCGCATACCCAACCTCTGCTTAATTGATTTGGCACATGAAAATGCTCGGAGCCAGGGAGAACATTCATTCAGTATCCTCTCGGCTGTGTGCAGAATTGAGTTTTTTAGAGCTCCGGTGTTAGCTTTTTCCTCGCTGACTCCTCACGTGGCACTATGAAATCCCAGCTATTGCCCTCCTTCCCCGTTCTCCCAGTCCCTTCTCTTTGCGATTTCAGAATTAGCTGTTGTGCTACGGAGATATTATTTGTTCTAGCATTTGCCCTCTGTTCCAGTGACTGACAAACCTGAGGAACACACAATACTAAAACAGGCTGCTTCTCCTACCTGTTTTTTAGTCCATGACCTGAAAGCACCATTGAGAATTTTTGCTCCTTGGAGTAAATGAGCAGGAGGTTGTTGCCCAGCTTTATGCAAACCTAAGGAGAGGAAAAAAGCAATGCCATTCAAACGGCGCTCACTGAAGTCGTTTTACATAAATCCTTTAATTTGAAAAAGTTTAACTGTGAAAGCTGACTCTTTGAAAGTCGGTCACCACAAATGAATCCCTGTTATAACTTGAAGGTAATAAGGAGTATATTTACTGTGTCATAAATCCAACTCAGCCTTCCTACACTGTGCTCCTGTAAGTTATGTCTACACTGGCAATCCTTCCGGTTCCTTTCTTGGTCCCATACTCAAGCTAGCTTCCACGTTCATACATCCTAGGCTGTGGGAATAAAAAGGTACCATCAGCGGTTCTTTTATTCTGACTGAAAAAGCAAGTACCGATTATGTGGAAACAAAGGTTCTACTGGGCAAAGCATTTCACTTCTGCCTGAGCACACGCTTGCCTAAACCTTTTCCCTCATTCCAGTTTTTGTTCAGAGTCGGTCACAAGGGGCCCCTTCCTGGTGACACTCAGAGGGACCCCTCACCTTGCTTATTAATTAGACACATTTTTCTCATTATAAAAGGATCTGGTGGGTGTCTCTAGACACGTTCTGTAATAGGCGAAATAGCGGCAAAGAGCAAAGTGAGACCGAACCTGTAAAGAACATGCACACATAGATGTTTGGATCAACTCTGAAGGAATCTGATCTGGAAGATTTTGAATTTCACAGAAAACTTTGCTTTAATTCCCAGTGCTCCCGCTGGCCACATCTTTGACGTTCCTGTGGCCCCGTATACATGCGACCTGCCCACGTACTTCGAGTGGGATCAGCAGAATGATGGGAGAAGGAAGTGCGACTCTGTGCCTTGGGCTGACAGAGCGTGTAGTTCATTAGGTTAAAACAGGGAACGAATCCAGACTTGACAGGCAACTAAAAACTAAAAAAAAATGTTACAACATTATTTGCCTCTCAGGCAACTTAAATACAGTTTATAAAGCAACCTCCTCTTACGCATAGGTAAGAGGGACAGTTAAGGTCCTTCCTAGAGCGAGATGGCAGGATGTTAAGGAGAGAGCTGGAACAAGACTGATTTTGGCCACCTGTCCATCTTCTACGTGACACATCAGCAGAAATTAAGAGTAACTATTTTAAGGCCCCCAAAGCTAAGGAGTTGAAGCAGGCAAAGAAACGCCGTTTTACCTTTGAACGTCTCTAGTAGATGCTTTCCCATATACCAACATGCAGTTTCGAAGTTCGGAAACTGGGTCAGACTGACAATTTTCAACCGTCTTTCTACTTCATATGCCCTGCAATACAAAGCCACATGAACTTAAAGCATAGCAGGTCACAAGTACGTCGCACAGCGACAAGCACCGCTCATAAATGCCCGAGGTTCATTTTGCAGTGCCTCATTTCTTTGTGCTGCTACTACGTATTCTGGCATCAGACCAAAAGCGGAACACAAAAATAACACTAGTAAGGAACTCTGCGATAGAGATGTAAGACAGTTTTATTGCATTATTTGTCCAGCCTCAGTAAAGCATTGTCTTACACTGGGCAAAGAACCCAGCTGAGCAGATGGGAGCTTATCCAGAAGGCGAATGGCATGTTCTAGGGTAAAACTCCGGAGAGTTTCTAACAGTTCTTCCTTCAGGACTCAGCCACATCAACCCAAGCACCTCACATATCCTTCCATGCGCTATGCAATAGGCGTAAAGACCGCTTGGAATAACTCAGCACGGGAGAACGCGGTCGAAGGGGACAAATGTGGGTACACTTTCCAAACTTGCCCAATAGAGCTACATCAACTTTATTGTAAATGTAGGTTAATTAATAGGAGAGAAGACGGCCAATTTATCAAACGCGGAGCCTCTTCCTAACTTTAGATTTTAAAGACAGATTACCTCATCTGCATTTCAACACTTAGACTGTGTAGAAAATGTCCTGCAAAGGCCAGGCAGTCTACAGGTGTTAGAGTTGCATAAATCCAACCTGAAAGAGAAAGAGGAGAGTCCTGAGGATAAAGACTGGAATCACAGTAATGAAGACTTTATTCACAACACGATGTTTATACTTCACTTAGCAACTTACTTCCTAGGTACCGATACAGCTCTTCAGCCCAAGTCAGCACCAGAACTGCCTACACTTTGAACAAAGTTGCATCTGGCCCCTCGTTTGTTTTGCACAATAAAGGCCCAGCCCGGGAAGGTGCCATTGCCTCTGACTCCCAATCCCAGGGCTACCTTCAGCGGTGGCAGACAGTGGAAAGGGACATCCTGCTCGCGCTGACATTACTTTCTTGTTTCTGTGAAAAGCAGCAGCAGCTACAGTGGCACATTAGAAAGCAGTACCTGCTTCCTCATCACCACGAAACCCGTGACAGCTCCTGACATTGACTTTATTGTAGTGCCAGGAACAGGTGTTTTCCAAACACTTATTTTCATACAAAAATCTACTTGAATTAGTCAATCTCTATAAATTATTCCACCATCTGCTCCACATATGGTCATGAGAGAAGTACCTACTTCCCACTTTTTACAGTCAAAGTAAAATTTAAGTGCAAGACCTACTCACACGCAAAAAATGGCACTACTGGACGCTGCCTCCAAAATCCAAGTACCAGTGCTGTTACTCACACTGCCTGGAAACCTCAGCTCAGACTATGGATCGAGTGGGCAGTGCACCATTTAAAGGCACACAGAGGGAGAGAAAATCCCTCTCGGGGATTTTGAGGTAACAGGGAGGGCTGGAAACAATGCAAATGAGGAAATAATTGTTCATGGTGAGAGGACGGTGAGGGACAGGGGCAGGAGTAGAACTGCGTTCACCTAAAACTCTGTGCTATCCGCTGATCAACTCCCTGTCCTTACGAAGATCCTACCAGGAACTGAGAAACACAAAATCCACCATCCCTAACCTGCAACGAAAGCCTGAGTCTATCAAGTGACCCGTAAAAACCGGTGACACCCAGTCTTCAGCCTCACGTGAAACGATAAATGCACACTCACACTCCTGCAGGCACCTATAGTTCCTTAGTGTCACAGGGAATCAATGACTATGAAAAGGATTTTGTGGGGAGCGATGGTCAGCAAGTAATTCAACATGAATTCTCTGTTAGATGGCAAAAATCACCTACGTCATGCCTGGGTATAGAGAGAGAACTCGTGAGTTATTGCAACCCAGCCAGACCAGGAGTGGAACGCTCTACCTACTAGTTGTATTTTTAAGAGGGTGCTAAAATATTGACAGAAAGCAGTAAAAGTTCAGGTTTGGTTTGGGGTTTTTTTGCAAACGTATGCAATTACACTTCTACTGAGAATTAGACTTCACACTTTGTCAGAGAAAGCGGTCAAATCACATCCCTTTGGCATTTTGGACGTGCTATTTCAGCAGCTCTAAAAAGAGCAGGAAAGCTCACCTGCAACAGCCTGCTCACCTGATGGAATGAAGAGCGTCTGTCCTTGTTTAACTGTGCACTTGTAACATTTATCTACTTGGTCTGCAAAAAACATCTCACTGTGGTTTGCTGCCGATTGCCAGCGTTCATAAAGAGAAATATTTGCAGAGGCCGGTTTGATGAGATAAAATATCTTTTCTCCCTGAATTAGAACAATATAAAATTAGCAACGAGCAGCCAAACCATGCACTGCTGCGCTGGCACAGAGTCATGCACACACACACACAAATATTTATCTAAAGAAATATATAGCATTATATATTTTAATGCTATTGAAGTAAAATTTACTTGTCGGCTTTGTACAGAGTGGCTGAAACAATTAAATCACTAGCTGACCACATTTTCTCAGACTTGTGGGACTGATGTTGCAAAAAGCTTACAGTGCCAGATTCCGTTATCCTGCAAAAGCAGGACGTAATATCTTTCAGGTCTTAGGTGATTCATGTGCAAAAGGCATGAAACAAATACTAAAATCCGAATACAGTGAAAGCACACAGACAACTTCCTCTCTCAGCAGACCCTGGCACCGCTGAGAGCGTACCCACTTACAGCAGTTAAGGCTCTGCCTATTTCTTACGGATACAACAGGACCATGGGGAAAAAAACCTGAGACCTGTATTTTCGAGAGAATTTTAGAATGGTCTTTGCATGTAAAATTTAGTTCATTATCAGATACACTGCAAAAACACGACCCCTCACCTTCAGCACATGGTACCACGCAGAAGCTCCTCCCGAATCTATGTGGAAATCTGTGTAGCTGTCCTTCACGCAGATCAGGCAGTACTTGGTAACTTTGGGTTTAGCCAGAAGAGCATCATCAGGCCAATAGTTTTCCACCCAGGACAACTTCTTAACTATATCTGGAGGCTCTACAAAACTGGACATCCTTTACAGAGAGAATTGAAAAGAAACACGCATCCTTTTAAAAAAAGCGCACAAGGACTCCGACAGAACGAAAAGCGGCTCTCGTACTTGCTTGGCAATCTGAAGCAGCTCCTTACACGTCAGCAGAACTGCTCTTCATTCAGAAAAACTGCGAAAACTGTTTACAGACCGAGATTTAAAGCTTTTTAAGTACGATGACTTAGCAATGATCCTTCGACTTCTTTCAGTAGAGCTATTTATGATCAAGCACATGCTGTTTATATTTTTCCAGTCCCTGCCTCTTGCTATGTAGGCGCAGTTATCAAAAGCGCTGTTATCACAGCCACTTTTCCAGCCCCCTTCAGAGGAGAAAGTGAAAGGTGTGCTCTCTTACATAAACGGTCTGGCAAATCTTAAAAGTCTGCAAGTTAAGCTTAGTATTAAAAATCCTAACAACAATATCATTAATACTTAAGGACTAAGTCAGTCTCGGTTCTGATGCTGAAAATCGCGGTGATCTTTTCATTTGGACTGACTAAATTACATTAAAAGCTCAGAAGAAGGAAAAAGTCTAATTTGGGTTGATAATGTGAATATATTGAAAATAAAACATATATAACATTTATTTATATGATTTATACAAATCAATATATTTATTTACATTCCGCATAGATTTACGTTGTATATATTTTTTTATATATTATTTCTATATTAATATATAATAGATGTTATTAATCATAGCTAAGACAACGCAGTGGCATGATAAACAGTTATTAGAAGTGCCTCACCCCAGAAGGTGCTAAATTTTGTATTTAAATTGTCCAAAATTTGGACCAATACTTGCAGGGGGTGGAGGTTCACTGTCGGACACTCTAAAGTACCACGTCAGTAAGAGTATCTGCACTTCAAACTAAAATTAAATGCTCCCATGTGTCATTTATGCTCACTGTCAAACACTGATAACAATAGCTCCCTTTAAAATGGCAGGGAAAGATGGAGCACTGCGTTCAATTAAAGTGTCACTGTCTATGTTAAGAAATAAAATATTTGCTAGTTAATGTCTAAATTAGCAGCATATGAGTGACAGCTCCAGCAGTCCTTCAGAACAAAAGACCTCCCGTTATTCTGGGATAATGGCAGAAAGCTAAAAAAATCTCAGCTGAAGATACTGGTAATCTTTGAAGCCTGTAATTACTAGAGATGCTTTCTGCAGAAATGGGTGTGCACCACTAAAACACTAACTACAGGGCTAAAGGTAATGGCTTTTAAAAAAATGAGCTTGTAATTATTCGTCAGCCTTCTTTTTTAAGGCTACATTAAGTCTTCTTGCTAAAATGGAATGCTGCCCAAAACAACCATTCTTTATTTTTATGTTGACACTCATCATCATCTTGAGTAGCGTTTGTACATACACAGGAATCTTCTCCTTCTCTGAGTTCTCTGGAAGTACTAGCTACCCAGGACTACAACAACCGTAGAAACGATCTGCACAGTTGCGTGAAGTTCCACACATTATAGATGCATCTGCCTACTTCTGGAATAAAAGCACAGCTCAGGTGATGAATACAGCTATATAAGGCACAAAGCGGTAACTTGAACGCTTAGGCACTTACATCGGCTAATTATCCTATATATGAAACGTACCATAAAGCATGAGGAGAGTAGTAGGCTTCCTGTCCTTGAGGGTGGGTGATACCCACATCGCCAGCACCATCGCCTCTGGCTCACTGCATCGCTAAAGCACCTCAGAGTGAAATTCCCAGCTGACCTGCACTGTCACCCCCCCCAGCTTTCCATCAAGAAGTCAGCATCACTCTAGTTCCGAACTGCTGTCATACAGAGCACAGGTTAACTTGCAAAAGCACCGAAACTACAACTATGACACGTGGTATTTATAGAAATTTCAAACTTGGCCTCATCCAAGGACATCCAGTGACATGTGACACTATACCTAGAGCCACACCTCATCTATTTACTTACTTGTTAAATGAAGGATTTCAGAAAGTACTATATGATGCACTCAAATCTGCGCTATACAAGTAAGGCGCTCACTTCTCTACAACCCATTTGAAAAAGAATGCTCCAAGGAGGTCACCATGTTTTTAGATCACCTTAAGCTGGAGGAAAGGCTGTCGCTGCCTTATATCCATCAGGATTGCCACCTCACCAGAAAAATAACACAGAATATTAAAAAATAAGAGTCCTTATGTCTATGTTCTCCCAGAAACCCACATACAGTTTTATTGTACCTCTGTGGTCACTTCCGTCCTCCTTTCTTTGGTCTTACCAGTATTTGTCAGGCTGTATCTAAGTACCTCAGATCACACCAGGAACATACCTCATTATCACTCGCTATCAGGACAGGGCACAGAATTCGCTCCTGGAGCACCAAGTGATGCTCTAGTTACACATCACTAATATCTAGTTGCAATGGATCAACTATACCTAGACTACCAGAGTTGAAATAGAACTGAAAGGTGCCAAAATGTTCCGCTCTAATCTGTGAACGCTGACGGCAGATGACTGCTGGTGATACGCCGGTGTGCATTACCAGGACAAACGCTGTCCCGTTCAGTCCGCTCTGTGCCATTCTCCTCATACAGCAAACAGCACCTTCATTTCTGTGCTTGGCCTGACCCGGCTGCAGTTGGAGGATGGAGTGGAGAGTCAGAGCGACAAGAAGCCACCACCCCACGCCCAATGCAGCACCTCCTGAAGAGGGAACCAGCGCAGAGGGCAGAGGCTGTTAAAACTCCCCCGGCCGAAGCCCACCGTGTGTCCCGGACACCGCGCAGTGCCACAGGCTGGACTCTTACCTGGTGTCTGAGAACTCCAGGTTGGTCACGTTGAGGACCCTTTTCCTGTTTGTACTGTAGTAGTAATCCACAAATTCCTTGAGCTTCATCTTGCAGTCTTTCTGTTTGGTGACATCGGTGACATCAACACTCCTCTCTGGTCCTAAAAATTAATTCAACGAAAAAGAGAGACTGAAGGGCAGCCTGACTCGCCCCATTTTGTATGCTTGGGGGTGAGTTAACATTTCCAGAAACATGGCAATCTTTTGATTTTCTGATCTTCTTAGCCTTTGTACCCCTGTTGTTCATGCATGTACACACATATACATGTATGTATAAAAGACATGTATATACATAAAATGTATACGCATAAAATGGTGCTTCTGTATTCATCCCCTTGACACAATTATTACTGTAGCTTTTTATCTTTAAAGGATGAATGTTATTTTGAGTCTATTAATTTCACTATGGATTTCATTTGCATGGTGAAAATCATATGCAAATACCCGTTCATTCCCAGAGTAAGCCCTACCTACCACCCTGTAAAACTCCTGTGATTGTAGACAGAGCGTAATACTGTACAGGATACCTTGTCAAACTGATTTTCCAAAATTCTAAGTTCTCTTAACACTCGATTCTAAACTTTTGCTTACAAAATCTATAATCGAGGATGAGTTTTGCAGGAAATTTCCCCTTTTTTAACAGGATATTTCAGGTGCGCCACAAAAAAAATTGACTGTTATTTTACCCAAAATTACACCTATCAAAAATCCATCCCCTCTGTATTGGAGTACAGAGAATAAGCTGCCAGTACTTACACATTTCCTCTGATGCACCTTGTTGGATACAAATCTCCACTGTCAATACTAATGGTATTAGTCAATTAGTGGAATTTAACACTGGGCACGTCAGAGCACACACGGAGAAAGTCAGAGCTTTGAAGAGTGCCCATTCCTAAACACACCCTCTTATCCTTTCTGCAAGAACAGCATCTCTCCGGTCTTTCTTCCCTCCAATTTTAATTGGCCTTATTTTTCCTCCCTCAGCATTTCATTCACAGCTTTTTTCACATTAGGCGAGGAAAAAAAATCAATTTGTTTTTTCATGAGATGCCAGAACAGTAATGACGTATTTGGCAGTCTTAGCTGTGGTGTTTTGTCCTCCGCTACTTACTTGAGATTGTTTCTAAAAGACTTTCTAGTTCCAATGTAATAAACTACAAAACGGCGAGGTAAATCCCTGCCTGGGAAATCCCGTTCAAGCGAACTAACCCCACGGAGGTTAGACCAGCGCATATTTGTTCCGTTCACTTTCAAATCTGGTGCCAGCTCCAGACCAAACAACCCATGTTCTTCCCTCCAGCTTGTCACTAAGTGTTTTGTTGGTAAGGTAGGTTATTTCAGCTAAAGGCTGAGAGAAAGCCAGCAGATGCCTACGGAGCACCTAGGTCATACAAGAACATCTGCTAAGTGTAGCAGATGAGCAAGGAAAATATGTTTCCCGTAAAAGCAAGGGGATAGAGAGAACAATAAAATTGGGAGTCTTGGATTCTCCTTTATTCATAGTTAGCTCACTGCACACAACCACTACAAAAGCAATAGGCACAGTTAAGAACACCAGTGGCTGGTGATAGCACCCTCCAGTTTGGGGAACAGGTCGATGGCCTGGTAAGGAGAGCGCAGGAGGAGGGGGTGGTTAGCACACTATACAAGGAGATAAAAGGGACCCTGAAACACAAACAGATACACTGGAGCTGGAGTCATGGCTCCAAAAGGACGATGCCTTGACAAAAGACTGGAAGGAGAGAGAATCGGACAGAAAGTGACACAGAGGAGGGATGGAGCGAGAGAGGACAAGATCACACATGCTAAAGGAAGAAGGATGTGGAAACAAGAGAAGCGACTTCAGAGCACTTCCATGGCTCCTGGCCAACGTGTGTTTTCCAAGGTGGGATGACGTGATGACTTGTGAGAAGATGCGGCACAATACTCCGCTCAGGTTAGAGACAGGAGGATGCCAAAATGAACCCAAATGGCCCGCAGCAAAAAAAAAAAACCAGCTCTCTCTGACAGCAGTGTTAAAAAATGTACTGTGTTTGCAGACGGGAGTCTCAGTCTAGTAATTCCTTCAATAGAAAGTGAGAGGGCAGCAAATCAATTAAGACCTGGCCTGAAGAAACAATTTTTTGATACTACCATGACTGTTTCTTTTCACTCACTGCTACAGAGTACAACGCAGTCTGGCTCTGGCTCACTGGAGGATACACAAGTTGATACAAGAACCACAAGTGAATTAATTGCTAATTACAAGCTGCCACTATGTAACAAATATTGAAGTCAGCATAGCTCAAGACATAGACAGTATTTTACAATATATTTTACATTTTTTATACAAATAATATATATATATATTTCAAAAGCAGGTGAGCTCCAAACAGTACAATGCCACCTGCTTGCCAGATACCCACCAACATAGTTTTCAACATCGCTGACGTAGAAGGTGGGTGCGGGTACAGACAAACCCAGGCCGTCCTTCTTTGGGACAAGGATGGGCTCTGAAAAGCCATTTTCTTCCAAATACTCAGTTGTTAGTTGGCTGCCTGGCACTTTCACGACTATATCTTCAGCACTGAAAAAGTAAGCACAGATTCAACGGTGAGGTGCTTAGCAACTTCTGCATTTCACTAGTAAAACGAAAAAGTTACGAGTAAGCAATTATATGCAAATTAGGTGCATAAAACGAAAGGCAAGAAGCCACATATTGCAAAACACGCAGGGCACGCTAAAATCATCCGGAATCAATTCACTCAAGCCTCATGCACCAACTACTGGAAACTCACAAAATAACAGCTTACGGAGAAAGAACATTTTCCTCCACTATAGGCATCTGTCAAGTTACCAGTGATCAATGTTAAAGAAATTAGTGTTAAATGTTCCGCTCTAAAGAAGGCAAGATTAAAACCGTTACATAATCTCAAATAAATTGTCCGGGAAATACTTTGAAAATCGTTTTTAAGTAGTCAAATAAATTGCTTGGGAAATATTCTGCAAATCATTTTGAAGTCGCTGGGGGGGTGTCAGAGGGAGGAAGGAAAGGGCAACTTCACCAGGCGACAGGCCATTTGCACCCACATCTTGCAAGGGAAATTCAAATCTGATCTGTAGATCTTTTCAAGAGTAAAACACTCTGGATTCAGAGTGAGAAGTGACCGTATGTGAACGACCAACAGTCCCAAAAGCACCCTGCCGCCATCTGTAGTTTGTCGGCCGGGCTCTGCTAACTGCCCGGCAGACCAGGGCCATGGCTGCTGGCGAGGGGAAACAGCAAAACCTTGAGGGTTCACCCCAAAAAGCACTACCTCCCCATGCGGGTAAGGCTAACACATGACTGCCCTCTCCTGCAGCAGTTCCGAACTACAGCTCACATCTTCATAGCTCCCCAAAAAACCAGCGGGAAAGGGGAGGAGGCTGCAAGTGCTGCCATGGCGGCCGGCAGGCTTGGGCCTCACCGCCTTGGCTGCCCCATGAAGCCCAGCCTGCGCAGAGCCCCCGACACCCATCGCTGGGGGGACTCCTCTGCCGGCCCCGACACCCATCGCTGGGGGGGCTCCTCTGCCGGCCCCGACACCCATGGCTGTGGGGGCTCCTCCGCCGGCCCCACCATGCAGGGACGCCCTGGCCCGGGGCCTGCGCAGGCCACCTCCGTGGGGTTCAACCCCGGAGAACAAGGTGGCCAGACGCAAGGAGGGATAAGCTGTAGTAACCCAGCTGATTTCTGGGTCACTCCAGCCACAGTGCATCGGCAATGGCTCATCCGGAGGCAAATTTCATTAATAATTAATTAAAAGGAGTGTTCCACATTTATGTGAGCACTGGTAGTGTATGCCAGCAACATGCAAAAAACAAGGCTGGAGATAATAATCGTGATTCACCACTAAACCTCTGCACTTACCATACAGTGCCCATATATATCTCACATACTTGTTCAGGTCTGATTTGCTTCTATACGTGCCACAGCAACTTACACATAGTTGTAAAGAGAGATCAGTCCCAGAGCATCTAGTAATGATCGTGAGAAAATTGAGAGTCTGGCACCTACACTGAAGTACCTGAACCACCAATTTAATTATTACTACTGCTACTATTGCTACTCTAATGCTATTTTGGTATTAAACATCCAGGAGTGGAATGACATGAACTGTATTTTTTGCCTTTTTGCTCTCTCCACTGTTCCCTTTGATCTGAGCTTCACCAAGGGACTAACCGTGGGATGTAATTCCCTGTTGTGTGCTGGGGATCAGAAATGGTGTTTCTGTCTCTGAACTGAGACCCCCTTTTTCTGTTCTTCACATTCTGACTGACAAGTGTTGGGTTTTGTTCTGTGAACATCTGCAGATTTCATTCATTTTCTTCAGAAGAGAAAATTTCTCAACAAGACTTCGTGCTACTAACAGCGCAAGCGTAGATGTCGGAGGCCTGAATCTCGCAGGCACTCCTTTTGGCTACAGACCCTTCTTTCTCAGGAACTTTAATCGGGCAGCAGGATTTTCTTATGTGCACATTTATGTAAGAAACAAACAAGAAAACTTGGGGTCCATATTTTTTTTTACAATTTGTAAGCGACTCAGAGCTACTGCATATGTGAGTGCAACCTCAGAAGCCATCCCAGCTTACTGAAATCATCCTGCTTAGGCCTCAAAACTTGATGAAGAAATTAGCTTTGCAACCTGTCAAATTTTTCTGTATACAACAACAACAAAAAAGGCTAAGTCTAGCAGGCCCAAATAAAAATAGCCAAGCAAGAAAAAATATTGCATCCTGAATTCAGTGGAACACATCTGTAATTTCTGCAAACACTTTGCAGAGGTATTTTCAGCCTTTTCCTTAACCAGGATCTGAAATTAAATGTGAAATCAAATTCTCTGTAAAAAGGAAGAAGTTTTGTGTTTACACAAAGTACACTTTACCAGTCTCCAAGGATTCTTCTAAAATAATCAGTCATTAATAATTAAGGATTTATTTGGCTAAGGCCTCTACTGAAGAACCAGAAGAAAATCATCACTCTTACAAATGGCTGTGAAGCAGCCTAATAAAGTGTGGAACATGTCACCTAACAATTAGCACTATTCATTACCCCAAATAAGAGGGCCTTTGTCACTGTAGCAACTGAGGATGTCATTGTTCTTCTTTTCAAGACGGAGACAGACTTCAGCAAAACCATTACTATTTTGGAGAACTGGACAATTCCATGCAATAAATTGGCTAGTTTCTTATGCAAGCGAATGTTGTGGGGGCCAAACGCATTCTTCTTCTTGTCTCCACAAACACCGGCTTCTATGGAAATCCACAGGAACCAGGCTCAATCAAAAGTAGATTTTAATATAGCCGCACAAATATAAAAAAGGAAAGAACCTGGGACATCTGCAGTAATACAGCACTGGTTTAAACGTCATCGCTCTGTACTATACAATGCTTTCTGCAGGCATCACCATCAGCTTCGTAGGAAACTGGCTACATTGGCTTCACCTCAACAGCCCATCCCTGCGTGCAGCTGAACAACCCACCTTGGAAAAGTACGACTTCGAAGTTCCTTTATGAAGACTTGGCTCCCGTTCTGTACAGGCTTGACCTCTGTCGTCTGTCCAGTATCGTGTTTATGCCAATTTCTTTTCTTTTTCACTGAAAAAGAATGAATTGGAGAGTACCGTATGTTAAGTAGAAGGTAATTATTGAGACATTTGAAGTAAGGACAAATCTTCATTTCATTTCTTACACGAGCAGAGAAGAGGGAACCCCCACTATGCTGCACTGCAAATTTTAATATTGCTCTCAATTCACCATTAGACAATTATACTGTAGCCTGAAGATCTATTACATACCGAACAGTGTTCGTTTTGTAACATAAGGGCAACCAGACGGATAATTACTGAGCTGCGCAGCTACTGCAGGCTTTATGCAAACACAGGCTCTGGACGTCTTGTACTTGCCAGACTACACACTTAATCCTTATCATAAAACTCTTAGAAAGACACTTTTCTGCCTTCTCAACATGCAGTATAGATCTTTAGGAATATATTTATCATTAATTACCTTCGTCTATCAGTCTGTCCAGCAGTGGCAGATTTGACATCAATTTTGACGGGCTTTGAATTATGCCCTGCACACAGCATGCACATAAAAGGAAAAAGACAAGAAAAAAAAAAAAAAGATGCAAGGGCATCGCAAATGCAATTTTTAGAACTCCTCTTATTCCTAGGTTTTTAAAGGCAAGCCAGGCTTAGGCCTTCAGTTGATGACAGCCGACTGAAGGCCCCTCGACTGTGCTCCAGCGTGTGAGACACAGGCAAGTTCATCATGGAAAAAGGGTCAGCCAGAATAAGCACAAATAAGTAAGTGAAATGCCAATGCAGTTCTGCCCTGCCTCTTTGACAGACAGATAACGCAGAGCAAGAAAAACTGGTCCAGCTTTTTCCCTTAGTCAGCACTATCCCTCTCAGCTGTTCCCGCTTCCACAGCCTGCCCGGACATGCTCATTTGGGTAGTAAATTGGTTTTGTCCCAAGTGCATATTCATACCATTTCAAGCCTCCGTTTGTAGAATTTTCAAATGTCACAACTTTCTTTTATTTTTTGCCCTTGGTTTAAATAACAAAACTCAGTATTTTACCCCAAAATCAAGATCTCAGGCTTTTCTTACTGTTCAAAACAGCGACGGGAGGAAACAGACTCCTCAGTAACCGCGCACGGACTGCACTCTTTCCTCGCTCTTTCCACATGTACAGACACACAGAGCCACGTACTTTTTCACTAAGAAAGGATTCTGGAGGTCACAGCTCTAAGACACAAGGTTTGGAAAAAGCTAACTTTGTTTTCCCAGCCACAACCCGGGAATAACTCAAGTAAAGACATCTCCCACCGAATCCATCCCAGGTTTTGCACAAAGCATGTTGGTTTTATTAGTTCCATGCAGCTCTCCAGCCTAGCTGGATATATTCATTAAAGCTGCTAGTTCTTTATCTTAATGACTCTCAGGCTTAGTGTATTAATTCAATGCTCCTGGTAACAAAGGAAACAAGCCCTACATGAATGCCAAACCTTCCTCCTCTCCTTCCCTTTCCGACTGCCTCCTCCCCCTCTCAGAACCAACACTGGGACTTTTCACACAAGTCCCAGTGAAACAGGTGTCGCTTGCCACAGTGAAAATTAAAGAGCTTATCATATTAGCATTTTATTACATTTCAGATAGCATAGAGCGTTGAGAAATAAATGTGGCAAATCAGTGAAAATTAAGAAATTCACTGCAACTCTTCAAAAAGCATTGGGGAGTTATCTCCCTCGGCGCCAAGCTCCAGCAAGCATCCACCTCCCACATCCACCTCCCCCACCCACCTCCCCCACCCACCTCTGCCATCCACCTCCCCCATCCACCTCACATATCCACCTCACACACCTACCTCTCCCATCCGCCTCTCCTACCCATCTCCCACATCCACCTCTGCCATCCATCCACCTCTCCCATCCACCCCTCCCACCCACCTCCCACATCCACCTCTCCCATCCATCCACCCCCATCCACCTCCCACATCCACCTCTCCCATCCACCCACCTCTCCCACCCATCTCCCACATCCACCTCTGCCATCCATCCATCTCTCCCATCCACCTCTCCCACCCATCTCCCACATCCACCTTGCCCATCCATCCACCCCCATCCACCTCACACACCCACCTCTCCCATCCATCCATCTCTGCCATCCACCTACCTCTCCCATCCGCCTCTCCTACCCATCTCCCACATCCACCTCTCCCATCCATCCACCTCTCCCACCCACCTCTCCCGCAGAGGGCACAAAGACGCCTCCATTGACAGCACACTCCCAGGAGGTGCCACCTCCTGGACGGCAGCAAGCCAGCTGCTGTAGTCCATTATACTACATCAAACAACTGACATTTGGCCCATTTTCAGCCATTCTCTGCATGTTTCGTCTTTACCATGAACGCCACAGCAAGGATTCAAGGCCCATTAACATGTGCAACAAATACTAGCTTTGGCCAGAAAGGCCACTTTTTCTTAAATGATTACAGATTTCTTTTTCTGTAGAACTTTCTAGTCCAAATTTGACCGTTGGAAAGTATAACCTGCTCCTTCTACAGAAAACCCTCCGGAGGAAAAAGGGAATGTATTTTTAGGAAAACTGTATCTCAAAATGAGTAATTCTAGACTTCAAAGGTATATTTATATTATTGCAAATGCATTCATGAAGAAGGGATACCTAGAAGCGGCCTCTTGGTTCTCTGTTGATTTATATTAAAGTTTGTAACTACTTAAAAACAGTTTCAGCCTGACTTTGGTTTGCTCGCGTTTATGTAACTTCACTGATTCCAAAGAATTTCTCCCGATTCTCCCTGCTGCAAATGAGACAGCAATCAAACCGAACGTTTCAGATCATGTTATGAAAATGAGTCAAGTCTGCCTAAACAAAGCACTTACATTTTATTTAGATGATGTCAGAAAATTTTGTGTGAATGTGTGTAATTTTTCCCAAAGAGGAGTCCCTACAAATTTCATTAAACCAAAATGGCTTAAAATGTCATATGACAGGAAGCAATCTTCTGAAATAGTAGCCACTAAGCCACATTGGTAAAGTGGAAAAACGTAAGAAGAGGAAAATGATTTTTAAATTTGACATCTGGAAAACATATATTGCGGAATGCGTGCTCCAGAAATACACATATATTTTTAAATCCAGACGAGCTGCATAACAGACAATTGGTGTCTGTGTTTCCCTTTGCTAATCTTGCAATAATTAAATCCTACCAGTGGACTACTGGCTCTGGAACAACACTTACTCATGTATTTCAAAACTGATACTGCTAGATAACTAGTTTTAATGTATATTGTAAGAGTTAATAAAACAAATGAAAGTGATCATCTCCCGGCAGCCCCAGCGCCGTGTAGCGGGACGCCCTGCATACAAATGCCTGACGGAATGAATGCATTAAGCCAAGCTGTTCCTGCCTTCATTTAATCGCTCGTTTAACTTCCCCGGCCTATTGCACTCCGCAAGGAGGGGCTACAGGATAACAGCCTCATTTTTCAACAGGATCCACGATTCTACGAGTTAACGGCGAAAACGGCTACGCGGCTTGAGAACTTGTGATCTTGCACTTCACCAAAACTCAAGGTGAGGTTATCAATAATTAATGTTTAAACGTTCCCGGAATTTTTACACTCGACTATTTCGATGATTGGCCTTGTACGTCATTAAACTTTCTGCATTGCATTTGAAGGGAGAAAAGGAAGTGGTGTTGCCGTCCTGCAGAATTATATCGTGTCGTTTTCCTACCACGCTGAGAACCTCACACGTTGATAAGACCCGAACGAGCGCCAGCGCCCCAGCAGCACTTGCTGCCGTGCTGCACGATGCGGACTGAGGGACGTACTGCCAAGTCCGATTTTTATTCGGATAAAAAGAACTGGATAGACAAAAACCCTCTCAAAGCATCAGAAGACTGTTGTTGATGCAACTCTCCTTGTCTTAACTGGTACATTAAACTCGCAATTTCTTTTTATTGAAACTGCCATTTCTCAAATTCTGAGATTATGCATCACGGTTTCCACAGAACTGATATTTAATTCCCGATTATAGACGTTTGCTGCTTCTGTCTGATTTTTTTCTCCTCCCGCACTGAGAAGTAGGTGCCTTTCATCATTCGTAATTCAAAGCGCAGTGAAAGAAATCAAAGCATCAGGCACATCTCAATGTTATACAAAACTCACAGAGGCGAGAAATCCTGTGCTGCTGCTTCTGTACTGGGTCAGTAACAGCCTGGGAGTATCTGCAGTCACCTCCCCCCCCCTTTTCCACACAACCCATTCTAATACCAAATTGTTCACTTGAAGATGATTTGTGGTTATTTGTTTGACCAGTTTCCAGTGCGTTTGTCAGAAATCTTCCAGCAAAACATCAGAAAGGCTGACTCGTTTAAATCGAAACTTTTTGTGGGGACACATTGATTTTGTTAAGTCTTTCAGAACAAGCCTCCCAAGGGGTTTCTTTGCCAGCTTGCCCAGTTTGTGCTGCCCTGCTTGGGCCAATGTTGCTAGCAGACCATCTGGGAGACAGAAACAGCTGCAGGTCATTCAGGTTTCCAGTTCACACTTGATTTTGAAAAAAGTCACAGTGGAAAAATGATTCCCATTTTTGGCCCCGCAAATGAACATTTCAGACTCCTCCCCTTTCTCCCTGGAAATTTTTTAAACTTTTAACTTTTAAGGCAGTGCAGAAATAATTGCTTGTTTTTAAAATTACTTAACACAACAGAAATTGTGTTTTTCACACGAAAAAAGGCACGTTGTGATCCATCCGGCTCCCGGGCGATGAGCACAGAGCCCTTCCGCTGCGTGTTGCTGTAAGGTTGCAAAGCAGTGAGAACCTCCGCATCATTGTTGCTTATTTAAAATAAATGGCTTTCAAGTAAAGCACTTCATCTTTTACAGGGATCGGTTTCTCTCCTTTTCTTTTTTTCCCATTGTATAACAGAAAGAATTTGTGAATTCATCTGACCAAAGCAAACACATCCTACAGTTCTTTCCCAGACAAAACTCCCACTGAGATCAACTGTCACTTTTACTCAGGAGAACTTTTTCCTGTGAAAGAACTGCAAGAATTGGCACCCTCGGTGCATCCTACGATTTTGACTGCCACTGAAATCGCTACAGTTTTATATCCCGGCCAAGCATAACACACTGTTTCTTACTCTTCTCATCCGAAGACAAAAAACACCAGCCAGTTTCCAAAACTCGCTGTATTAGAACTAGCTGTCTCTGTAGGATTTTTCTAGCCCACGGTACGAAGTGCCTTCGCCATTCTTAATTCCGTGCGGGGAAAGCAGCAGCGCGTTCACCGCCGGGGCCAGGACTGAAGCTGCCCAGGTGAGGTGCCTCGCATCCCCGCGCACCGCCTGAGGCCTCCACGTTCCCCAGTCCGGCCCACGGTTTTCTCCCTCCCCCTTGCATCTTTTTTCACCTCATGGTTTGAATTTTAATATTTATGACGCGCGATATTTAGGTGTGTCTTTTTGTCATGGAAAAAAAAAAAGAAAAAAAAAAAAAGCAGCTTCTTTTCTTTAAACATACAGCATGTGCTATGTATCTGAGGACCGGCTACGCAAGTATACTTACAAGTAGACTTTCCGTGCGTTTTCTCACAATTTGGACAATGATAGATGTCGATATCCGGTGCCTCTTCTTCCTCAACACCCACACAGCTGGAAGAGATGAAGGCAAATATTACATTAGCTTGAGCCCACCTCCAAACATGCAGGCGTGCAGTTAATAATGAAAAAAACCACCCCCCCCTAAGCCGTGCAGTTACTATGCAGCTATGCTCACTGCGAACAGCTACATCAAAGCAAAGCTCAGGTGCTTTCTACACTAGTACAGTCCGACTGGATTTTTTGCAGCCTGCATTCCTGATGCGGTGCTCAAAAAAGTGTCCATCAGAAGCCCACTACCACCGTGGACCTCCACGAAAATGCAGCAGAGAGTCCCAAAGACTTGGGTTTTTTCCCCAGGAAGACCATTTTGTATCTACCCAGAGCTCTCCAAGCACCATCCCACGTAAACCTAATTAACAAAACACATACTTCACCAAGCGTGTATAGACAGCTGCTAGGTACCAGAGCAATCTTGGCAAGGCAGACCGTACGCCAGACTTCTATAGGCTCCATCTCTATTACAGTATATGAAGATGAGGAGGAAAAGAAGACACACAGCTCACAGCACTTCTGGCTGCCAAGAAGATGGGTTGTATCATGGCAGCTGCTTAGAACACCCACCGAGATTCTTTCGGACGGCACAACACACGCAACAACTCAGCGCAGCCTGCGGGCACACCACGGGCAGGCCAATTCCACGGCAGCGCAAAGCTGGGGAGAAACAAAACCAAAGTGCAAAGGAATGAAGTACCCCAGATAAGAAGTTGTTGCGCAGTCGAAGCGCCGAGCAGCCAGCCAAATAATCAAACTCCCGAACGGCACTGCTCCTTCCGACGGAGGGAAAGCAAACAGGATTCTGCTCCTGCTTGCTCGGTGTGAAGTGGCGCAGGCTGCAAGGCGCATTTGCAACACAGAAAACAGGAGTTTCAGCTGGGTGCTGTGAGATACGGCCTCCTGTCGTGGCTCCGTGAGAGCTCAGCTAGGCAAGAGGAGCCACGGGAGGGCAACAAAGGCGGCCTCACCTTAGCCACCCGCACAAACAAGGCCAGACCACACCGCGATAAGAGCACTCCTGGAGCTCCTCTACTTCACAGCCTGAAACGCCTTCTCAGTGCTCTTCAGTTAGCAGGAACCACCGACACACCTCTTCTGCTCAGGCACGGGTCACGGCAAGGCCATCTCCATGGGTATGGCAGCGTTCAGCCTCCTCTCAGCCCGCCGGCAGTGCGAAGCGGTGATCAGCGCAGGAAGACGGGTTCAGAGTTTGTAGGTGCTGGCTCTGACCCGCGGGACACCCGAGGGACGTCTGCTCCTCTCCCGCAGGCAAGGCCGCGGGGTGGGCCAAGCGACTCACAGAATCTCTCAAACCCTTCTCGCTGTGGTCAAGCTCTTTAGGACAACACCACAGCGCCCAAAATGACAAACAAATAATTAGAGAAACTGGATGATACACCAGTAATTACTAAACATGATGGTCTAGATGCCGGAAGGCCCGAAACTGCTGGTTGCTGTCAGACGGGAATGTGCCCGGCCAAAGGAAGGACAACGTCATGGCCACGCATGCCCACCTCGGAGATGCTTTTTGAAGCCCTGCAGGTCACCACTGCTGTGAACCATCCCCCTGGCTCCACGGAGATCGGAGCTCTTGTGTCGACCGTGGCGGGGATGTGCACGTGTGTGCATGCACACACTGTACACGAGCACGCACGCCAACGCCTGCACGCTTGGGGCAGGAGGAGAAACCGCTAAAATACACTACGGCCCTCTGTGTGGAGAAAGATGGGTTTGAAACCACGTTTGAATCCGAGGCGCACAGCGATGTTTAACTGTACAAACCACAGATCTGCTTGCTTTTAGAAAAGAGCATCAACAAAACCCATATTGCGTATGCAACCAAGCTGGAAAAAGCCACCCTAGCTAAGATACGGAATCAAATCTTTTTTACAACCATTGTAAATGTTTTGTCAAAATATGATTCTGCCAGAAACCATGGTGGATATTTTCATGCTCTTGCAGCTGCCAGCATGTGTATGGGACCCAGCTCCCCCCAAAGCAACGAGCACAGGGGGAGCGAAGCTTTGCAAAGCCATAGAAATTCTGATTTTTGTGAGTTCAGGCTGCGAACAGGCTGGTGAACAGGACATTAGTTCTGAGTTGTGTAAAAGCAACTGCAGATTTGGCCGATGTTTTTTTATTAAACAGTTACTTGAAAGAATACCAAATTATTGGATCTCCCTGGGCAGACAGCACGGAAAACTGAAGAGTAAGTTTGCAGACAGGAAAAACCATCCCAACAATCCAGTCCTCAGCATCCGGCAGTAAAACACCAGATTAAGCGGTAGAAAATTTAAACAAACCCTGGCAGATTAGAGCAAGCGTAAGAGAACGTAGAGGATTCCTCTACCCATAAAGCTGCATCAGCTGCTTATGCCACCGGATTCAGCTTGTTAAGCTTAGTCAAGGTATGGATTAGGCTCTCTGCTAGGGCTTGAAAAGTCTATATTTAGCTAAACTAAGGAGATGAGACCCTTGGGCGTTGCGTGGACTGCTACGGGAGGAGGTATGAAAAGCTACTGCACTGGGTGAAGGCTTCAGTGTGGCGGGAGCTATTGTTCTGAGAGCAAGTGAAAATATTTAACTAGAACAAAGTGGAAAAGTAAAAATAACTGACCTCAAACTTAAACAGTCCTCTAAAAGATGCAGTCAACTTTTCCAACTACAACATGGCTTTTGAACGAGGTTTGGCCATTTACAGCTACTCGTAGGCAGGAAGTCACTCACAGTACGTGAAATTGCGAGTAAACCCTCCGAGAGATCACCCTATTAAAATGCCTCAGGTCATCTTCAACCAAAACATGAACCAGTTCCAGTTTGTGCCCCTTTTCTCAACGAACAGAGCTTGACTCTCCGGCTATTTCTACCCGCAGAGCTGTTTGTGGGCTTCCATGCGAATGTAAGCACGCAACATTGAATTTCCATAGTTAAAAACAGACCGGCAGGGACAATCCCTCCAGAACGTTCCTGCCAGAAGAGGAACAAGCATTTCTTGCCGGGTGTATTGGTTTTATGTGGCGAGGTTTTGGTAGCGGGGGAGCCATCAGCTCCGCAGCAGTGACCTCCCCCTGGGCTGGTCTCCAGAGCGGTTGCACCTGTGAACGACAACCAGGAGATTGCCAGCCTTGGCACAAGCCGGCGCAGAGTCCCGAGGTGGCCTCCTGCCTAATCTACGAATGTATTTTTTCTCAGATTGGTTAATTAACAATAGAATAGAATCAAAGCATTTCTCTAGCTGAAGAAAACCAAGTCATCTATAGCAGTCATAAAAGAGAAAACCAAGTCATCTATAGTCCTTCCCCCCTCAATTCCCCAAATTTGAGCACAAACGGGGCTTTGTGTTTTGTGTCTATGTTTTTTCGTGAGAACACTCCGCTTTGGTTCCTCCCGTTTCTTTCTCAGCCCCATTTGCCTGAGAGAAACACAAACATAAAGAAGACTCGAGCCAAGCCTTTGCCGCCCGACCCCGACCGACCGGGTTGGGTCTGAGAGCGCAGATCACAGCGGTGAGCTCAGGAGCAGCTTCCAGCCACCGGCGCCGCCGCAGCCAGCCCCGCATCCGTCTGTCGCTATGAGCCCTGGGTGCCTTACCAACCACGGAGGAGAAGTGGCAAAAGCTCTCAGTAGCGCTTTTCTGGGACTATTCAGACCTACCGACGAGATGAAAACGGACAGAAGAGGTTCAGCAGAGGAGCCTCAAGGCATTGGTGAGGCAGAAGGACAGGCAGGGGGCAGAGGGCCCGGCAGCAGGAGCAGAGCTGGAAGCAGCCTTGTGAACAACAGCAGGAGCAGATTTATTTGCTTCGTTTCTGCCAGCAGCCCAAGAATCCGTTTCACAAAGCCCACAGAGACTCCAAAACAGTGCGCTGACATCCCTGCAAAATCCCACTCTGCTGCAAGAACTCCGAAATCACGCCGCGCAGCATTTACACCTGCGGGAGAGATCACTAAGCTCATCCTCCTGGTCACACCGCACGGGCACCTCACGGACGCTGGTGGCTTCCTACGCGGGGGTGTGCGCAGGTACAAAGCTGGTGTCCTCCAGCAAAGTATTCAGGGATGTCCCTGACCATCCATAAATTATCTCCAACTGCTGCCTTTTAGCTGCATGACAATTAAGGCGTTTGGCAGGACCAAACACGTTCTTCTTAGGGAAAACACCAGTTTCCCAAAGCAAATTAGAAGGGGAAAACTTTTCCTTGGTGAAGGATAAGGAAGCAAGGAAAGAAAATTCTCCCAGGACGCCCTGCAAAGCCCAGGCCCGCTGTCCCGTCAGTGTTAACGCCTGAGAGGCTGCGGCTGTGGCTGTGCCGTGCCAGCTGGGAGCCGGAGCCGGAGCCGGGGATGGTGCGGAGGGTAGGGATGCAGGACATGGGAGCACCAGCCAGGATGCACCGCTCCACCTATAGAAAATGTCCTGCTCGACCTATAGAAAACTCGTTCCACCTTTTTTGCCCAAACGCAGTAAAGAAGCCATAAGAGATTAATTACTGTGCATGCTGGAACGATTTAAAACAACTTAATGGTTGATTTTTTTAAATGGTATTTAAGTGATTTAACTCAGGTTGAGGCAGTCTAAAACTAATTTGATAATGAGATAAAAGTGAAACATTATTACTCGTGCATTTGAATTTTACCGAAACTGTTACAGGAAGAAAAAAATAATAATGAAAAGTAAAGCCTTTGATATTGCAGCCATTTAAGCTGATGCATCACACGTTTTACAGTGACTTAAATGGGAATTAGCACAAACGGAAGCATTTGCAGTCAGAGGCTACAAATTACATTTTTATCAGAAACTCTGCCCTTTGCCACTTCAAAACTAAATTGCTTCTGTGTTCACAATGAAGAGATGTTCAGATTTCAGTACTCCGACAAAGTTAACAATTTTGTTATGCAGGCAACGGTAATAAAAGGTGCGTCAATCGGAACTGGTTTTATAGCACAAACGTTCACAAGGACCTCGATTTTTCATCTTCAGTGAGATGACATTTGAAGTAATTTTAGGAGAAAAATTAACTCACATGCTATCTGTTCTACCAAAACCATGTAGTCTCCATTATCAACCAGAAGACGAATATCGAAGAATATCAAAAAATAAAACAACTAAACAAAAGGCTATTTGATGGGAAAGAAAATAAAATCTAGCAATACATAAACAGAGTAGACGGAAAAATAAGCTAACATCTTACCTTCTGAAAACAAACCAAAGCCATGTATTTTATCGGCTCCTGAGTAGCGCTCTTCAACCATAGCCCAGACATGAAATATAAGGTCTTCAGACAGAGAATTGGGTCGGTGAGAAAGGCTGCAAGCCAGCACAGACAGGAATGCCGGTGGATCCCCAGGATGCTCGGCACCTGCATGCTCCCAGGGGCGATGCTGCATCCTTGCTCATCCCTACGCGGCCGTGGACCACACCGACTCCAGATGGGACCCTCACTCCCACCTCACCCCCCCCCTAATTATACGTCCCCATTTCTGGAGTGGGAAAAAGCCCACGTTTCCCCACGTAGTACACTTCATCAACCGAGACGGTCAGCACAATTGTACCTTTTTGCAGATGAGGGATTGTGACGGGTGCTACTGGAGGGCTTTGCTCGGGTTATCTGCAGGCTTTTGAACAACCCGGTCTGGTGGGAGGTGTCCCTGCCCAGGGCAGGGGGTGGCACTGGATGGTCTTTAAGGTCCCTTCCAACCCAAACCATTCTATGGTTCTATGGCTAGTTGTTATATTCTGTGTATTTAACTTAAGATCTGTTTTCAACCTTTACCACTTCATCAGAAACATGCCGAAGTCTTAAGGAATTTTAACACTGGTAAAAAATGATGCTTCGACTCTTATTTCACGCAACCATGCATCTGCTTCTCCTTCTCTCCCTGAATCGGTCCAAATCCATGTAACTTCTATTCCCAGCCACAAACCTGGGATACTGGCATCGCATTAAGTGTTGGAAAGCAGGGATTCATGTCACACTCCTTCCTCTTCCTGCAGAAGCTGGAGGTGGTGTCAATGGTCTATAAGGCAGGAGAGCAGAGGGCCGTGCTGCCAAGCCCACCTTCCAGTGTGCTCAGGGTCTGGCGGGGGCACGGGCAGGAGGGTGCCCAGGGCCAGCTGCTGGCTCCCCTCTATTGGGCACTGGTGAGGCCCCACCTCGAGGGCTGTGTCCAGTTTTGGGCCCCTCACCACAGGGAAGACGCTGAGGTGCTGGAGCGTGTCCAGAGAAGGGCAACGGAGCCGGTGAGGGGTCTGGAGCACAAGTCCTGTGAGGAGCGGCTGAGGGAGCTGGGGGTGTTCAGCCTGGAGAAAAGGAGGCCGAGGGGAGACCTTCTCGCTCTCTGCAACCCCCTGAAAGGAGGGGGTAGCCAGGGGGGGTTGGGCTCTTCTCCCAAGGAACAACTGACGGGACAAGAGGAAGCGGCCTCAAGTTGTGCCAGGGGAGGTTTAGATTGGATATTAGGAAAAATTTTTACACTGAAAGGGTTTTTAAGCATTGGAAGAGGCTGCCCAGGGCAGTGGTGGTGTCAGCATCCCTGGAGGTATTTAAAAGTCGGGCAGACGTGGTGCTGAGGGACGTGGGTTAGTGGTGGTTTTTGTCAGAGTTAGGTTGATGGTTGGACTCGATGATCTGTAAAGTCCCTCCCAACCCGGACAATTCTATGATTCCATGATTCTCAAGCAGCAAGTGGCTGCTCCACCCCAGCACATGAGGATAAAGGATCAAAGCCCCAGGTGGGGCTGCTGTCACAGTGCAGAAGAGGCACTCATGGCATTTTTATAGGTAATAAAGGTCATAATTAGCAATTAACCTGAGCTCATCCCTCCCCCTTAACAACTGGTATAATTTCTTGATGTATCATTTATCATGCGTTGCACAATAATGTTCTTCCTTAACAACAAGGTGTCACTTGTAAGGAATCCATCCAGTTTCAGAAGTCTCCACCACCTGAAAAAAACTACAGGCACTGCGGGAAAACTGGGACTTCCCAGCAGGAGAGAGACTCATGCTTCACATCTTGATACCAGGCCAACGTTAAGTGAGAGCAGTTTCTTCTGTCCACGCCACAGCACCCAGAAATGCAGCAGCCAATGCTGTGGACACAAGAGACGTTAAAAAAAGACAAGAAAAGGGAAAGAAAGAAGCCGTTCCAAGAGCAGTGAAAAGAGCTGTTCCTTGGATTTGAGTCTCGTGTGCTGTTTTTCTGGGGGCTGCGACAGGGTGAACTCTGACTAGGGCTCTTCCATGTATGTTCTCCGGTGTCTAGGGAGCAAACAGACAATCCTTTCCCTAAGCAGAAGGATTTATCTCATCTAATCAGCCACCTGTTTCCACAAAACATACAGGAGTTTTTGGGACCTCAAGCCTGCTGTCGGATATGGTTAAAGCTAAACAGTGAGCTCAGAAGTCGTTTGGGAGAAGAGAAGGACACACAGGCCTGTGTCACTTCAGTAGGAGACTTGAGAGCAAGCAATGGCAGGAGCAAAGCCATGTGCGCTGGTTTGGGCACACGGGCAAGCGTCCAGTACATGGGACTTGCTGAATTAGGGTCTAAATGAGAGATAACCCCGGCTACGCTGGACAGCTAGTACTTCACGTCGTCTCACACACGCTCACCCTAGGCGCATCAGAAACATAAATTTAGAGGGAAATGCCTTTCAAAACACGATTGTCTCTGTGCGGTTCCCTTTAGGAGGGCAGCAGCTTCGGCAACACGCAAACATGAAGGCAAGGTCAACCTGCACTGTTCAGTGGGTTGGTGTGACTGTCCTTAATCTCAACTACATTACTTAACGTCTTTGACTCGTTTTCTCCACCTGTAACGCAGTAATATTAATACCTGCCTGATAGCCTCGAAGGCTGCTGTAGTATAATTAACAGACATTTGCTCGGTGCTTTGAAGATGACAATCTCTGTGCAAGTGCTGGGTTGCGCTACCCACACACACAGCTATTGCTTTAGAGGTTTGTCTCTACTGCCTGTAAATCCTCCTGTGGGAACTTACAAACACACGTTTTCCTTCTGACATTATCCTTTCCTTCACAAATCCAGGTATTTTCACGGGCGCTTGTTAACCTAAAACTTACATTCAGGTTTCCGCAGTTCTGGGCCCAACGGTGGGACTTGTTTAGAGCAAACACACTGTGGACTTGAAGCACGAAGAATTAGCCTCCTCCAGCTTAGAAAAATCTTGAAGGGGATTTGTCTCTGTTCTACACAATTTTGACCATGTTCCTTCAATCTGAAGAGGTTGGAGGAAGAAGCAGGAGAAGGTGCAGGCGCTACAGCCAGCAAAGACTGACCCGTGGTGATCTCATGCTGTCTTAGGGACGTTAACTATGGACGTGCGACCGTGCGACCCCCGCCGTAGCGGGGAAATGCCCACACAACTATTGCCGCCAGGCTACAAACAAGTACATACAGCCTACACCAGGAATACTGTGCTAACACAGGACAGGTATTCAAGTCACTCAAGCACCACCCGCACTTCTGAATAGTTGCCATGCCTAAAAAAGCCGCAACCTGGTCTGGTGGGAGGTGTCCCTGCCCAGGGCGGGGGGCCGGAACTGGGTGATCTTTCAGGTTCCTTCCAACCCAAACCATTCTGTGATTCTATGGAAATCATTCAAACACTTGAGGCCTGGTGGCACAACAGGACCGCCGCTGAAATCGGGAAGGACTGCAAGTGATGCTCTCCCTCCTCTTGAGATACACTTCTCCTTTGATGGGAACAGCCTGGTCCCACCGCCCCTGCCGGCACCCAGAGGGCCGTGCTGGCTCAGGGTGGGATGTATCTCCATTTCTACCTTATTTATTATTTGGGAATTCTTTGGGGCATAGGGGTGCTGCCCGCTCTTTTTGATGTTTGCGATTGTACTGGAAGTTCATCGCTTGCTTATAAAGTAGGTGCCCTTTCCTTTTAAAAAGAGGAACGGTGTAAATCTCTTTGTTCCAGTCGGGCTGAGAAATGCAAACAGGACTGAATTAGAGCAAGGAGCTGCTCTCTTTGCTCCTTCCTCCCCGCACTTCAGCCAGTTGTACGAGTTCTGCTGTCTTGGATAAACTTTGCCCTTTGGTTGACTGAGCCACGTTTTGCAATTTTTTTTTCAAACTGGTTTGCAGTTGTGGTATGCAGCACAGAATGAGCCCTTTGGGAGAAAGTACGAATTACTTGACCTCTATAAAACTATTTGTAAAAGTGAGTGAAATCAGGACCTCCCTGAAAAACAAATGTTACAGCCAACTACGCCAGCTGTAGAATATTTTTTTAATTGCAAATGGCTGAGGGACTTCACTGATGTTACTGGACAGTGCAAGTCCTTGGCGCCTCCTTGATTAAGAGATAAAAATCTGCCCTATTTGTGGCATGAAGACCCTATCTCTGCAGGATACAGGGACTCAAGCGTACGTTCCACCTACGTGTTTATCACAGGGACGTATCTGCAAAGCTCTCAACATAAATCTCTCAAAGGCCAGCGATGTGAAATGATCGGCTGCTGGGGACAGGGCCTTGCTGCTCTCGCTGAAAGCGGCAACCCACACCACGCTCTCCGCAGAGCAAAACTCACAGGCAGAGTTTTAAAAACAGAGGCTGAACATTTTTCAGAAGGTGCACCCCAAACTGCAAGGGACGCTAAAACAAAAGTAAGCAGAGAAACAAGAAAGTGGACATTGAGAACTCAAATTACACTCAGAGAATTACAGATTTTATGTCACCAACAATACCCAGATTGTTCAAGCCTGAGTCATAAAACAAGTTTAAAAACACCAGAAACAAATCACATTTAGCAACTGCGGCTATTATTATAGGATATGTTTCCCTACGGTAAAATAGTTTTCGTCTCTATTACACAGAACACTATTAATGATGATCCGTCCTCAGTTGCTATTTTTGTGAGCAGGTTAGTTGTTGTGGAAAAAGACATCCTGTTTTTTGAACGCGTTATATCTGCTCCGCTCGCTCAAGTCCCCAGTGATTTCTGTAATCTCAAGACATTACAAAGGAAACAAAAGTTTAGATCCCTCTGCAGAGAGTTACTATTTTTACATGGTTGTATTGCTGCTATTCATAGGCATAAAATGCTAAACTACTCCAGTGGCTTAGATGCACAAAACTCATTTTCAGCCTCTACCTACATTCAAAATAGCATAAGGGAGATTCTTTTAAGTTGACAGCAAGAAGATGAGTCCTTAAAATACACTGCACGCTACGCCACTGCTTCACCTTAGGAAGGAACACGTTAGAAGAAAAATTGTAATTTTTCACCCCATAAGAAGCAGTAAAAAACAATATGAAGAAAGGGGGGGAGGAAGGGTTTTTTGCCTTGAAGCGAGCAGCTGAGTCAAGCTGAAGAAAGGGGTGTGATTTTTAAAAGCCTCCCCGAAGCCACTTGGAAGCCCAGGTCTGATTTTCATTAGCGGTATTCGCTCTCAGAAGCCTTGGAGCCATGTGCTACTTCCTACGTACTCCTACTAGCGAATGACCTGCGTGAAGCGTTTGATGCTCCCTAAATTGCCGGACCCAGTTACACAGCAGGCAGTGAGCTCCACCATCCCGACGTCCGACCACAGCTCTCCATCCCTTCATCTCACTCCCAACCCCTTGAGGCTCTGCAGAGCCAAGTTCCTTGGAAAGCAGCACAAATTTTGCTGCATTTTTCTTTCCTTCAATTCTGCAGTTGACCCTCAGAGCTCAGAGGGTCGTGCTTAGGGGCACAGAGTCTAGTTGGGGGTCAGTGACGACTGATGTTCCCCAGGGGTCGGTACTGGGTCCAGTCCTCTTCAATATATTCATCAATGACCTGGATGAGGGCACAGAGTGCACCCTCAGCAAGTTTGCCGATGACACAAAGCTGGGGGGGGGTGGCCGACACACCAGAAGGCCGTGCCGCCATCCAGAGAGACCTGGACAGGCTGGAGAGTTGGGCAGAGGGGAACCTTATGAAATTCAACCAGGGCAAGTGTAGGGTGCTGCACCTGGGGAGGAATAACCCCCTGCACCAGGACAGGTTGGGGGTGACCTGCTGGAGAGCAGCTCGGTGGAAAGAGACCTGGGAGTCCTGATGGACAACAGGATGACCGTGAGCCAGCAATGTGCCCTCGTGGCCAAGAAGGCCAATGGCATCCTGGGGTGCGTCAAGAAGAGTGTGGCCAGCAGGTGGAGGGAGGTCATCCTCCCCCTCTGCTCTGCCCTGGGGAGGCCACGGCTGGAGTCCTGCTGGAGAGGGGACAGCAGAGAGCTACCAAGATGCTGAGGGGACTGGAACACCTCTCTGATGAAGGAAGGCTGAGGGATTTGGGTCTCTTCAGTCTGGAAAAAAAATGGCCGAGGGAGGACCTTATCAACGCTTATAAATACTGAAAGGGGGGGTGTCAGGAGGATGGGGCCAGGCTCTTCTCAGTGGTGCCCGGGGACAGGACAAGGGGTAACGGGCACAAACTTGAGCATGGGAAGTTCCACCTAAACCTGAGGAGGAACTTCTTTGCTGTGAGGGTGGCAGAGCCCTGGCACAGGCTGCCCAGAGAGGTGGGGGAGTCTCCGTCTCTGGAGACATTCCAACCCCGCCTGGACGCGTTCCTGTGCCACCTGCTCTGGGTGACCCTGCTCTGGCAGGGGGTTAGATGGGATCATCTCCAAAGGTGCCTTCCAACCCTATGATTCTATGATTTTAACTGTGAGCCAGATTCTGTATGCTGTTCTAGTCCTTACAGGTTGCTCTTGGGGCACAAAGGACCAAAAAATAGCCCTAATTGCTCATTTGGTAATTATTCCAGCACAAGGGCATGCCTGGGTGCCACAGGACCAGCCTGCATTACCTTAATTCCCTATAAGGTAGCAAAAGTGCTCAATAACGTATCAAACACAAGACTAATTTAATTTTCCTTTCTTAAAAAACATAGTTATCCCAGCTGGAGTAATGCAGAGAACAACGATCTTCACATATTTAACATATAGAAAGGGGACTGGAGCCCTGGTGAGCTGTTACAAAAACATCGCTTTATCTCTTTTAATATCATGTTTAGCTAATGTAATTACTTAAAAGTGGTTTCCCAACCTTTGCTGGTCTGTGGAGTCCTATATATATTCCTGACATCCTCTGTAGAGCAAATTTAAGCCTACCGACATCAGGCTTATTTTCCTTAGATCAAAAGTCTGTTAAAAATGGCCAATGATTTCAAGGGGTCCCTGGAACGCGCTGAATTATAAGACACTTTTTTTCTGACACCTAGAGAAACTCAAAAAGATATGAAACAGTCCAGGTTTTGGGCAGCCGATCTTATAAGAAAGCAGGAGCAACTCAAAAGCTGTTTGACTAAGAAGAGCCATCAGCGATTACAGACACACCGGCGCGTTCGTTAAGGCACAAACACGCTCTACAGAGATGTTGGCGCCTGAACCCGACAGTGTCGATACGCCCTCAGCGACGCAATCTGCATATTCACAGTGGTGTAAACATGACCCTGTTGTAGAATAAAATTTACTTGTCCAAATTAATACTTAGTAGTTACCAACAATCTGTCCCATTTGCTTCACAACAACTTGATGGCTGTCAACAACTTGATGGTTGTCACCAACTTGGTGGCTGTCACCAACTTGATGGTATTACAACTTGAGATGGTAATATCATTTTCTCCCTTAATAAACTATCCGGATTTGAAGTTAATAACTTTGCTGCATTAGTTTTATCGCAGAGCGTTCTCCTGGTGCACCCAAGCCTGCTCCCTTATTGCCGCAGCTGTCTGGGATTTGAAGGGCGGTCACCGCGCCGTCCACACCTTCCTCCTGGCCTCGCGACTTCTCCTTTGCACGCCAAATTCCTCCTTGCTGCAAGAGCCAGCCAACATCCCCGTTCTCACCCAGTTATCAAGAAAGCCTCCAGGAAGAGCCGAGAGAGTATTTTACAAACATCAACTTGCACAAGAATTCAATTCTCCTGGTGCTGTATTTAACCCCCCACTGTGCTTAGAAACCACAAATCTTTACGTGAGGTGTTTAGTGTCAGGGAAATTCATGGAAAAAAACAGATTCTAGATTTATGTTGGAGACCGTCCCCAGAAAAGGCATTCTGAACTTGTAAACTAGACGTTTTGCACAACCTGAATCTAACCTGTTTGCCTCCACCTAGGAGCTAGACCTGTGCAATCATGACACACACTCATAGAGACTTCATGACCTGCAGAGCGTCTTTGTGCTGTAGTTACCAGGTGGAGCTACCTGGAGGTCCTCCTGACCTCCTCTGTGGACACTGGATTTCAAGACAAAAGAGCTTCTACTGTCGCTGAGGCTGGAATCGAACGGGTCTGTTCACAGGGCGCCACGCCGCTTGTTCAAGTGCGAGAACAACACAGCCCCCCGTCCCCAAACGCCCTGCCCAGGCTCACACGACCTCCTCCACCCGAGCCACCTTGGCGGGGAGCGCTGCAGCCCGGGGCCAAACCCTGCCCCAACGCTCCGGGGGAGGAGGGGCAGCCAGATGGCTGTCGCTGCACCGCGAGGCAAGGGGGGAAGAAGGGGGAAACCGCAGGCTGCTTATCTCCCCGGTAAAGCCGCACCTGGCACTCGCGCGGCGGCACTGCCCGCGGTACCCCAGCTGGCACCGCGCTCAGCCCCGGCGCTGCGGCGGCGCTGCCCTGCCAGCCATCACCAGCTCAGCTGGCCCCTGCACCCTCACACCCGCACCTCTGTCCCCTCCAGGAGCAATGACAAACTGCAAGCAGCAGCCGAGTAACCCCCTGAAAGCAAGTACTGTTTATTTAAAATAAACATCCCGCCAAACCGACCGTACGCCTGTCTTTCTCCCAATTGTTCCTACCCTAGAGCAGTCTCCACAAAGCTTCCTCCCTGGGTAACCTGAAAGCCATCGCTGTTCCACTCTTAAGAAGGTGTTTTAGGGGGCTTAAAGTTCTTTTGATCTGAGTCCTCGGCTGGCAAAACACGGCCCGAGAGAAGGATCCTTTGAGCAAACAGCTTGCCTCTTATTTTTCAAGGGTGCACCGGGGCGTGCCAGGGTGTCCTGGGTTACCCTCCCACAGCCTGCTCTGAAGCTGAATTGATACAGCTGCTGAAAAATGCAGAAAACCCAATAACTTCTCGCTTATTCATACAATTATTAAAAGTCATTACTAATAAATCAATGCAGGTCCACTTCTCATCTGTCACAGTCTGGTCAACCCAGCCAGGATATACCTAACTTTGAATATTGAACACGTTCAACTTAACTGTTCAAAATCCATCGGTCTTTGAAGCCATTCTGGAACGTAAGGAGCTCAAAGAACCGCTAGATATTCACCGAAAAGGTTAAGCTCAGCTTTTGCAGCCCTGACAATAGCGTTGGATATGACTCCACTGCAAGTGGGTACCAACCCAACCTGCAGAGCCCCTGCGCATCCACGCGGGGCTCTGGGCTGCGGTGGAGCCTCTGCTATTTACTGCTCACCTTGGGACTCAAACTGGCCAACCCAGAACTGCTGCTGGGCAGCTTACGGAGGCTTCAGCCTGGCTGGAGCGCAGATGGAGTGAAGACACTACTGAGGGTCCATGCTCCGAAAAGCTCGGACTCTTGGAAACACAGCTAAGCTTCCAGATTTCCAAAGGCTAACCCATTTCCTTCCTCAGAATACCCAAGAACCTCAGTATTTCATCAGGAAAATAGCGGTTTTTTAAAGACGGATGTTCACTAAATTGCAGGCAGCAATATAGACGCTGTGGATGCCCTTCCAGAGAAACAACAACCTCCTTGGTGAGCAGCACGCAAAGCCATCTATTGAACATAAAGCTCCACGTCCTGCCACAGGTGTCTCTGTGCTCATTTCAACACGCTACACCTCACTAACGGATGCTTTAATTTTCAAAACATTCCCTTAAAAAAGGCAAGAAATTCACGAAGGAAACGGCGGTGGTCTTTCCTTAGGAGGGCAAGCCAATCAATCATTTGGCCATGCCGCCCGTGCTGACCCAGTCTGCATTGGGGTAACTTCTTCGATACGCCTGGCTTTGCCATCGGGAAGGGGTGGCCAGGAGCAGCCCCAGCCTCAGCTGTCGTCCCCAGCAGTGCCTTAGTGCCGCGCTCCGTCAGGAGCTAAAAGGCAGAGAGACACAATTCTGCTTTTCTGAAGCAACAATAAATAGGTCACACGGCAAGCAGAGATGTAATCTCACTCTCACTCTTGCTTTAAGCAAAACATGCAAATTTACAACACGAAAACAGTACCAAAGAGGCAGGAAGCCCATCTAGAAGACAAAATATTAACATAAATGAACTGTGAAACACCTTTACTGCACAGTTCCTGCTCCGCTAACAAAAATGGCAACTCACGTGAAGAAGTTGAGATGCGCTTTTCCTATTGCGCTCTGTCTTCTAGCTGCTGACACCACTGTCACGGTACCATAGAAACAATACATTTCCAACTACCAAAAAGGTGTTCAGTTAAGATGCCTTGCAAAATGTAAACTCGCACAAAAATGTTAATTATCTGAGCCAATTTCTGCTCTTACGAGTCCATCCTCTTCTATGCCTGCGGGAGCCAAACTGGGATCTGCTCATGTCTTATTAATAGAAAGAAACCTAAATATGAGTAATGAAATAAAAAAGGGAAAAACACCTGTACTGAGACAAGTTAAAAGCATGCCAGTACTAATCGTAAGGCTGTTTTCCAAACCTACACAGATCTACCCCAGGTTTTCTCATGACTGGGTGTTTTATTCCATGTCAAATACTTTTTTGCTGGGTTTCAGAGGAAGCTGGATCTTAATATTCAAACCAACTTTTCCCTTCAGTTTAGCTTCTGATTCAGTTGTATCATTTTCATTATTTATTTTTTAAAATTCACCACTAGGCACTCTAGTTTCCAGAATAAAACTATGAACTTGGATTCTCTGACATCAATAGTGGAACTTGTCAAATTTATCACCAATCCTCCCAGAATTCAAAAAAAAAAACCCCAAAACCCAGCCACTTCCATACCTATCCACCACTGGAGACAGAGATACGTCCACACATGTATAAACCTACAGAGACAGACGCAAAGAACATTTTCATGTAACCACAGTCTTGACCCTGAATAGACTCCATGAAGTCCATCAGATAATTACGACTGATTTAATCCAGGAGATACTCAGAGGCTACCGCATTCGATGGGAACCTACGAGTCTAATATTATACATGTAGATGACAGACATTAAACTGTTCGCTGTGACCCATCTGGGGACAGACTGCTCACATCCACCACAACCCACCTGGAGCTGCACCACTGACACGACTTGGAGGCAGAAGATACAAGAACAATGTATTAGCCTCTCATTTTCAGTCAGTAAGATTGTAAATGCGGGCAACACACCGTGCTCGTAGCGTAGGATTAATGCTAGCTCCAGCCTGGGGCAGAGATTGACACAGCACGAGCAGCAGCCAGAGGAGATCTAAGAATAAAGCACCAAATACATCAGTTATTGACAAACTCAGTCCCCGCGTCAAGCGTGTACTCACCACTGAGTTCAAACAGAAGCTGAAACCCAGTTCTGCAAGGAAATTTTGCACAATCTAGGCCTTTGATTAGAGAATCACAGAGTGGTAGGGTTGGAAGGGCCCTCTGGGGATCATCCCGTCCAACCCCCTGCCAGAGCAGGGTCACCCAGAGCAGGTGGCACAGGAACGCGTCCAGGCGGGGTTGGGATGTCTCCAGAGACGGAGACTCCCCCACCTCTCTGGGCAGCCTGTGCCAGGGCTCTGCCACCCTCACAGCAAAGAAGTTCCTCCTCAGGTTTAGGTGGAACTTCCCATGCTCAAGTTTGTGCCCGTTACCTCTTGTCCTGTCACTAGACACCACTGAGAAGAGCCTGGCCCCATCCTCCTGACACCCACCCTTTCAGTATTTATAAGCGTTGATAAGGTCCCCCCTCGGCCGTCTTTTTTCCAGACTGAAGAGACCCAAATCCCTCAGCCTTCCTTCATCAGAGAGATGTTCCAGTCCCCTCAGCATCTTGGTAGCTCTCTGCTGTCCCCTCTCCAGCAGTTCCCTGTCCCTCTTGAACCAGGGAGCCCGGAACTGGACAAAGTACTGCAGATGCGGCCTCCCCAGGGCAGAGCAGAGGGGGAGGATGACCTCCCTCCACCTGCTGGCCACGCTCTTCTTGATGCCCCCCAGGATGCCATTGGCCTTCTTGGCCACAAGGGCACATTGCACTCTCTACCAAGCAGCACTTGTACAAGGCATAATTCTCCAAGAGGCAATGCTTACGCCTTTTTTTAAAGCTCAGCTGTGCTCCCCGACCCCTTAAATAACCGTACAGCAGGATCTGGATAAGGATGGTGAAAGTTCTCCTCACTGCTCTCAGTAAGATGGGGCTAAATATTGCAGATGACCATCATACTTGAGGAGGAAAATGAGTCTGCAGTACAGTAATTCACCCAAGCTGGACAAGATGGAAAGCCAGGCCACTGTGGTGTCAGCCACAGCCCACCGAAGCCCACATGATGAGCTGGCTGTGGTGACTACCACACCCTAAGTCTTCTGTAAGAGGATGATTTGTGAGGGTCGCACAGGTCCACATAGGTCTATGCTACCCCTTTCTTAACATAACGTACCCTTTGGTCTCTTTGGATCACAAATAACTGTCATTGCCATCACCTGAACTCCTACAACTTCACCGAAACACAGTTCAGGAAGAAAAAGAAAAGGTTTTTAAGGAGTGAGTGGACGATCCACCTCTGCGTGTGTTGAAATCAATGCCTGTGGAGAAAATCTGACAGCTAGTGTTTCTTCAAATCAAGCAGTTCTGGTATCAGCATGCAATGGAATGATAAAAGCAGAGATGTGCACCATCAATACTTTTCCAGATACACCAAGAAAACAATAGCGTCTTCCTTCAGTCCATATTTTTTGGTCCTTGATGAATCACTGTGGTCATTTCTGGAGCTGACTGGAGGAGGTCTGATCTTGATCCAGACAACTGAGACCAAAACAAAGCCAAGGGTCCACCTGCAAGACTGGAACCTTAGATTGAAAGCTCCTCAAAGCAAGCTGTGCTTCAGCAAGAGCGATGCCCACCAGCAGGTCCCCCCGGCCGCCCACCGGGCAGGCAACGGCCGCCTGCAGCACGGCACGGCTCCCTTCCGACGGCGCCTGCTAAGGGCCCCCGAGCCGATTAGAAACATGTATGGCTGGTGATTTTCTGCTTTGCCTTGTTATAAATAATAAGGCTATGTCTTCTTCATAGATCTTTTGATTTTTTTCCTTTGGGAGACTTGCGGGTTTTAATGGCATTAATTCCTATTTGCCAACCTTGTCCGTATAAATGAGGTTGTTCATTAAATTGATGTTAAGCGATGAGCATTATAATTAGGATACATTTAAAATGCAGCGCATCTAAATCAAAGACTATCCAAGATGTTCTCTTTTTTATTAAGATATCATTCGAAGGAGGCTTACTGTTTAGTATAAAATGAGTATTTTTTGACAACCTCTTCTGATGTACTGACCAAGGAAATGCACCACAGAGGTTCTTTCCAGTTGACAGTTTTTTCATATGCTCTGGGTTATGACATCTTTCATTAGTTATTATATTAATATTGAGTTTACCGCGTAGTTTTTTGCCACTGATGGCAGTAAAGAAAGAAAGGAAAACAAAGAAAACAGTGGGCTGCATACAACTTATACAGTTGGGATTTTGGGAAGCAAAATGTAAGGACACAACTGCTGAGAAGCTTCCCAGGTTACAGCACTTGTAGTTTATTTTATTTCTCTAGGAACGGAGGCTCCCTGAGGACACACCAGTCCGACACACCACTCTTGAGAAGGCACCAGCTAAGGTAGACCTAAGTACACTGAAGACCTTACAACTTCAAGCCAGGGCCAGTTCATTCCCAGAGCATCCTCTGGGTTGTCCTATGGAGACACCTCAGCCGTCCATGTTTGCCGTTTTAAGCCAGACCGTCCACAGTTGCAGACCGGTTTTAATCTTTGAGTATAACAGTTGCTCAGTGGGGCTCACTGAGCAGAAAACAGAGAAAATCCACGGCAGGCTTAAGAAGTCAGTCCGGCTCTCCCAACTCCTACTGCTGAACGACAACACTCTTCGTAAGAATAGAACAACCACAAACAAATTTAGGCTGAGGTTTCTAAATAGGGGGTGGGAGCGAAAAGTGCCAGATGAGGCTCTTTTCCCCCTTGTTATTTTATAACAAATCAAAATTCTATTTCATCTCACTGTCATATCATTTAAAATAACGAAAGGCTTAGCGCTTGACCCCGCTGTTTAGCCACACGGTCCCAGCTGACTGCCATGTCTGTCATCTGGGCGACATCAAAAGCAACACCTTGAAGAGGTCACCTTTACCAGAGCCATGACGGGGAAAGTGGCTTATGCAATTTTTTACACAGTAGCATATTCCCATCTATATCCAAAATTCATCATCTTCCCGTGACAAATGGATAACCAGAGCCTGACTCACTCTGTTCTCAGCCACACCAGGCTGCCATGCAGGACCGTGCTAATGGAAATCAAGGGACTCATCCAAACCCAGCTGGGATTAGAAGTTAGATCTTATTACTTCACTGTTTCTTTCCCAAATCCATGCCCTAATTAGAAAGTTTGTCCTTGAGTTTCTTTGCTCGACTGTTGCCCTCTTGGCCTTGTCCTCTGGCAGCGCCAGCCTGGTCGAACCCTCCACCCTCTGCCACAAGCGGAACTCGCGCAGGACATCTGCGGAGACGGCCCGTTACCGTGCCAAGGATTCACTGCTGAAATGGGGGCTCTGCCAAACGCAGCCTGTTTGGCGAGGAAGCTTCTCGGCCCTGTGTGATTACAGCTGTTCAGATTCTTGCTCTGCCCCTTCTCCTTACTGGATTTCCCAAAAGCAGACGGGAAATAAACCAAGAGGCAAGAAAACAGAGAAAGAGGCGGTGGTAAAAAGCAGGAACAAAACAAAACTCAAGATAAAAATGGGAAAGCTAGAGCGAATTAAAACCAAAAGTTCAAGAAGTACACTAAAGAAATAACACACAAATAACCCTCCTCTCAAAATCATCCTCTTCTTTTTCAACTTATTCCTTGTGTAACTCAACTGAAAGAAGCAGCACCGGTCCTCAAAAGAATCTGGCCACACACAGTAATAAAACTTGCATTTTTTCCAGGACATGAGGAAATTGCAGGGAGCCTAGTGGTGCTCACCACGACCTGCCAGCTGGGGAAGGTCACAAAGCCCACCGTGCTGGCTTGCAGACCCCACCACGACGCGAGCGTTCGAAAGCCCCGCGTTGTACCCGGGCTCTGCAACAAAAGGTGTTGATGAGGGCCACGAAGTTCCCCGCTTTAAGGCGTGAGCCGATAGCCTGCAGGTGTGAAAAAAGAACGGGTATGCACACGTGTTTTTTCTCTGTTGCTTGCTTTCTCCCCCCGCTCCTTTCACCAGTTACCTTCTGTTCTTCACATACGGTTTCCATTTCATCTTCAACTGATGTGCCAGGTGTTAGCTAATGACCGCAAAACAGACACCGGCCAAGACCGTTTGACTCAGCGTGACAGCACCTAAGCTCCTCTGTTACGAAATATGAAGAGGGTATTGTATTCAAAATATATACCCAAACAGACCACTTTTGGCGCTCGGTAGAAGAATTCAAAAGCAAATTAACGCGAGTGGGCTGCACACCTCCTACTTCCCTCTGCACGCCCGCTCCAGATGCAGCGCATGGTCCCTTCCCCAAAACTTCTCTCCATCCTGGCGGCACTCAGCTCTGCGACCCATGCAGCATCGCCTCCACGCCGGGGCCCACGTAGGTCTCTCGAGCCAGCAGTCAAGAGACAGCTGCAATAACCTCAGTAACAGCAACATGACAGGCACCAGTAAGGAAAATCGGAACTACCTTTTAAATCTGCAAAAGTGGCCTGATCCAAACTCCATTAGATCAGTAGGAATTTTTCACTACAATAAATAGGTCGGTATTACCTAAAGTTTTAGATACTGGGCCCACAGATCAGCAACAGAATGAACACCTAATGTGATCGCTCTCCATAAATGTTCCCAGATGCAACTTTTCACATCCTTTAAAATTTACATGAAGCAACACAGAGGAACATAGCGTGAAAACCCCACGCATGCTTGTACCTCTAAGAGTGAAAAAAGGCTGAAATCTCTGCAAATGTATTTGTTCTCGGTAAGCTTCCCTGTGTGCTAAAGACAGAAATGATAGTGAAATATACCCTTTACCAATCAAACTTGCTGTCTTCACAACCACTAAATCAGCTTCCAAAACCGTAACACAAGGATGGGTCTTCTCCACTCAAATTTGTCCCTTCCAGTCCAGCCCTTAGAGAAGCCACCAAGCACTGGGAGACCTAGGATTAAAGCGGTAAGAAACTTGATTCCCTCGTGTGTCTCTGCAGCATATTTCAGTTTGTTCAGGTAAAAGAGCTTAATGCTTGCCCACGAGCATCCCACGGGATGGAAATGTTCTCCCAGTCTGGAATCTCTGAAAGCATCAAAGTCTTTCTGTTTATTTCTGCAAGCATCAAGTTGTGCCTCCTACATCAACACAAATAATTCTTTTTCTAAATAGGCCCAGCCTACTTGTTTACAGACATGGTGGCACACACTGGCTGAATCTAGGTTTTGTCATCTCTACGTATATAAAACCAAAACATTTTTGCCTTTGTCTCCTACACGCTGACCAAGTGGCTCCTGTTGGCCGCGGTGATGCATATACTCTTCCAGCAAACATGGAAAGAGGAAAACAACACTATGGAAGAGAAAAATGGTCTCATCCGCACTGAAATGGCCAGGTACTATGGATATCTGCATTAACGTGCATAAGTCATTTTCATAAAATGATGTTACATCATCTGTTTTGGTTCTGTCTTACAGATGACAGGCATTGTTGAGGAGAGGCCCTCTTCCAGCCTCAAGCAACACTTAGCACAACAGACCTCAATCTCAGGTGAAGACTAGATGCAAGACTGTAAAACGTAAACAGTACGTACATTTGTAGGGTCTCATAAAGCTCTTCTCACACTTCAGTAGAGATTCCTCAGTTGTGACCTACAATCAGCAGAAAGCAGGGATCTCTGCAATGCAAGACTTGAAACCCCAGCCTGCCACGCATGCTGAGGCTGAGCAGAAACAACCCAGCTCCCAAGAATGACAGAGCAGAAAGTCACACGGGCAGTCGCTCAAGAAAATACTTTTGAGAGGGTAAATATGCTTGAAGTAGAGCATTTTGGCCTGGAATCTGAAGAGTGTTTCGATTGCGCATGGAGAAGAGGAGACTGGGCGTCATCTGAGGACAGGTCATTTCGCGCAACGGCAGCCATTTCGAAAGACAGCTAACCCCTTCTGCTTTGTCCCAAGGAAAGCAGCGTCTTCGCACTCTTCAACGGAGTACGTAGCTTGTCACCAGTTCACCGCACAGACTAGCCTGACGTTCACCTTACAGGCTTCAAACCTGTCATCCTCCCAGGATACTCCTAACAGAAGCCTCTTGTCAGCAGAGTAACTCCTCACGCTAAATTTCTTGATGGCTGAGATCAAAAAAATAGGGTAAATACTGAAGTTTTGCCACCGAAGTCACCGAGAGCTTCACACGAGTAAAGCGCACTTGCAAGCTGAGTACTAGTCCCGGGGCTCAGTCTGGATTTAAACTCCTTCATTTTAGTGGCACTAAATCAAAAAGTGGACTCAACGCATAAAACTGTCCTTTACCCCTCCTCCCCCAGGCTCCCAGCTCGCTACCGGGCTACGCAGGCAACTCTCCAGAGAGCTACAATCCCCCGCCTATCTCCACACACGCTTCAAAACTTCTGCACAAAATTACGTGCCAGGTTGATCAAACAAATCATCATTTATCAGCTGCAAATAATCAAGTGATGAAGCCAGTTCTCTAATGGATCCTGAGAGTCAAGTGCGACAGTAAACAAAAAACGATAGCAGTGTACTCATTTTCACGCACACGTGGGAAACCATAGCCTAAATTCTGCCCTGTGCAGAAGGGGGGAGGTAAGGGAATTGTCTTGGGCAAAAAAATGCACCCTTCTTTCATTGTATGATCAACAACATTCCGTGATATTAGCGTCTCGGCACTTCTTCTTCCTCACTCGACGACTCACCTCTACTATTTACCAATGCTCCATAAAAAGCTCCACGCTGCAGCCCATAAGAAAGTTACCGTCAAAAGAGTCTTGTATTACAGCCACGTAACAAAACCAGCATAAAGTGTTCTCTACAAAGAAGCGCTGCGATTTGGCCTTCGTTTGTTTTCATTAATGTGACACCTTCTGTGTGAATACACGTCTGTCATGCGCATAAACTGGTTTAGAAAAGTGTCTATTATTAGCACGTGCCTTTCGCTCCTCAGCAAAAACAAACCAGTAATGTTGTATAAATGAAATATTCTGTATCTTGGAAAAAAGGAAATCAATCAAACAGAAATCAAGGAAGTTGCTAGATCACGGCAACCTAAAGTTACCGCACGATCAAAATCTCTGCCAGCATCATACTGCTAAGTGGCCTACATAGAACTGGTACATGCCAGCAACAAGCGTATTGTCCAAAGCTGAAAGTCAGAGACCCAAAAATCAGAAAAACCACGCTGTTTAGTTTTCTTGAGACCCCACAGGCAGGTCACTGTCTCACATCACGCGTCCACGATGGATGTACACGAGACCCCACAGACTACCACGGCCGACCCATCTGAGCGAGACCTGGAAGGCACCGGCCCAGCCCAGCAGCAGACACCCGACTTCAGCCTCAGGCTTCCAACGCCGTCCCCGGCATTCGAAGACGAAAAACACCTGTACCAGGGATGCCACCTCGCGAGTAGCTGACTAGGCAGGTCACCTTCCCGGGAGAGCCCCGAGGTTGCCTCAAGGACACGAGGCAGAAGGGACACCAAAAGCTGGGCTGGTAGCAAGAACCGAGGAGAGGGAGCTGGGGTCAGTCGAGCCAGCTGAACTCACTCACTGCCCCGGTAACGCAGCACTGCCACAGAAAACTATTTAAGTACCACCCTGTAAAAAGTATTCCTTGTTTCTTGCCCTCTGATTCTAGGAATTAACTTTTGAAAATAAGCACATAAATATCAGGAAATAAACCATTATGTAAAAACCTTACAAATCAGCTGCAGTTTTGCCACGACCCCGTCATTTTGTTTCTCCTTACAACAGGAACGTTACTGCAAACACTACTGCAACTGTGCCCTGTCCCCAGGGCAAAACCAGCCATGCAATACCCACAACCTACGGAAATATCTGTAACGCTGGCCTATTATAAACTCACGTCTGCAATCTGGTAGATCCCTCAGTAATTTTTCATTTTGTAGCTTGTCCTCCAAAAGCTGTAACGCTGGGAGCAACGCCATTCATAGAATCATAGAATCATAGGCTTGGAAGGCACCTTTGGAGATGATCCCGCCCAACCCCCTGCCAGAGCAGGGTCACCCAGAGCAGGTGGCACAGGAACGCGTCCAGGCGGGGTTGGAATGTCTCCAGAGACGGAGACTCCCCCACCTCTCTGGGCAGCCTGTGCCAGGGCTCTGACACCCTCACAGCAAAGAAGTTCCTCCTCAGGTTTAGGTGGAACTTCCCATGCTCAAGTTTGTGCCCGTTACCCCTTGTCCTGTCCCTGGGCACCACTGAGAAGAGCCTGGCCCCATCCTCCTGACACCCACCCTTTCAGTATTGATAAGCGTTGATAAGGCCCCCCCTCAGCCATCTTTCTTCCAGACTAAAAAGACCCAAATCCCTCAGCCTTTCTTCATCAGAGAGGTGTTCCAGTCCCCTCAGCATCTTGGTAGCCCTTTGCTGTCCCCTCTCCAGCAGTTCCCTGTCCTTCTGGAACCGGGGAGCCCAGAACTGGACACAGCGCTCCAGACGTGGCCTCCCCAGGGCAGAGCAGAGCAGAGGGGGAGGATGACCTCCCTCCACCTGCTGGCCACGCTCTTCTTGATGCCCCCCAGGATGCCATTGGCCTTCTTGGCCACAAGGGCACATTGCTGGCTCATGGTCACCCTGTTGTCCCCCAGGACTCCCAGGTCTCTTTCCACCGAGCTGCTCTGCAGCAGGTCACCCCCAACCTGTCCTGGTGCAGGGGGTTATTCCTCCCCAGGTGCAGCACCCTACACTTGCCCTGGTTGAATTTCATAAGGTTCCTCTCTGCCCAACTCTCCAGCCTGTCCAGGTCTCTCTGGATGGCGGCACGGCCTTCTGGTGTGTCAGCCACCCCCCCCAGCTTTTGTGTCATCGCCAAACTTGCTGAGGGTGCACTCTGTGCCCTCATCCAGGTCACTGATTGAAGAGGACTGACCCCTGGGGAACACAACTATTCCCACGCACCGCCACCATACCAGCTCTAAAGCTGAGCACGGCGGGGCTCAGCTGGCTGAGAACAACCGGGACACCTCACACGCCGGCGTTGAGAGATGCCTGTTTTACTCAGCTTTTGCCTGACACGCTGCCAGGACGGGCGGGCATTAGATCTCAGCGGGATGTGGGCAACCAGGGTGGCTGGAAGGTTTCCATCAGTACTCTGTGATGTGTCTCAAAGTAACTTGCTCGCTTTGGTAAACGGCAGGAAAATTTCCAGTTGATCAGCTCTGCCTAGTGATTAAGAGACCAACATGAATTTAAAGGCAAACTCCAGAAAAAAAATCAGAAAAATATACATTAAGACATTCGCCAGCCAAAACACTGAACCATAACCCAGTGCTGTTTATTCACAAAACCAATGTACGTTAAGCAAACCAAGTTCGTCAGAATTATTAACAAGACAATTACCACGTGCAAAAGCTATTTTACACTCCTGTCTTTCCAGCAGCGAGCAAGAGACCTGTGCGTAAGCCCCTCCGTCCCCTCCTCACGCACATCCGCGCCGTCAGCCCTCTGATACGGCTGCTTGAGAGCAAGTTCATTTTGCAACCTGAAGACCAAGAGAACTTAACAGAAAGTTTAGACAAACCAATCCAACTGTTTGCAGGGAAAAACTTGCATTCTCTCTCTGCTCTAAACGCTCGTTCCCTTTGACAGACACGCGGAGCACACCTTCAGCTGACAGCCATGGGCTCAGCTGCACCAAAGTCGGCTGGAGCCATCTGCGTCCGTTCTCCTGCGCACAGAGAACAAAATGGGTTTGGATTTCAACCTGGACAGACACATCTGCACTTACATCGGTAAAGACGGGTTTGCAAACAACCAAGCTCTGAAAGAGGGGGGAATACATTTGAATCAGATGGTTTTAAGCTTACTGAAACTACCAGCGATGCCTTTGCCTTCCTGTACACCGTCTGACGGCTCATTTATACACAGCCACGTGCGAGTAATTGTAATGCTGAAGTTGCACTGGTATACCATCTTCTGGATTAAACGTCTACATGGGAGGTCCATCAAGTCTCAGTACTTCAGTTACTGAGGCTACATAAATACTTTAAAATAAAACAACTGACGACTGTCACAGCTGCTCTGCCCGCCCAAGAAACCCCTCCAAGGCTCAGAAAACACTTCTTCCTTGCCAAGACGCTGCTTTCACAAGCATTTGTGCACAAACCCAACCCCAGAAAGGGGACCACTTCACTTTGCTAACACCATGTGGAATAATTACTAAATTGGCCAAGAATACAAAAGTACAGCACTGTTCGCACATTAAGGGAAGTCATAAAATCGAGAGGCTTCTGAGGTAGAACACAGCCGCAGCTGGCACGCGAAGAATGCCACATCTGTGATCCCCTGTACAAGGTTGTTTGCGAAACTACACGAGGGATGGAACGAACGCGATTGTTCCGTGGCCTTCCCTTGTGACGAATAGCAGATATGAGGACGAGATGGTACTACGGAACAGGTAAGCGGCCTACACGCTACCCGAGCCAACATTTTGTCAAATGTTGATGAAATGCTGTCCTTTCTGCGAACTTTGCTCATTACAATGTACCAAAACACACCTCCATCCCGGAGGCTACCCGCCCCCACGGTGCGACCGCTCCTCCTTGAGTACACCAACCATAATAATGACTAAAGTCACTCAAACACCACTTTGAAGATAAAAAAATAGTATAAAAATAGCCCGAGAGAAGGGGGATATTGGGGAAGACACCATTGCAAACAAGTTGGGAGAACTCCATCAGTGACTCCCGGGACCAGTCGACGGGCTGGGCCTTTCTTCCCCCCCATAGGGACGCCTTTGGGTAAGACTTAGATTATACCGAGTGTTTCCTCGGGGAACTTAGAAATTTCTCTAGAGAATCTCTGTCCTACATTTATAACCAGGCTGTATCGTTTATAACTTTGTCGCGCGTTTTGTATACTTAACAATATCTTTATTTGCACGTGCTTTGCAGACAGCGTATTTATCACCGGCAATCCTAAAGAACCTGTATATCTGTTGTTTAAATAAACCGCACTGTTTAAGTAGCCGGTCGTTTCGGTTTCTCACTGAACGTGACCAAAGACTGGAGAGTGGCCGTGCTAGTTCAGGAGCACAACTAGACTGAAGGCGCAATCCACTGTTAGTGTATCCAAATCGTAATAGTTTAACACATATTAAACGCAATCGGACTGATAGTGCTGGATTGGGCATCACTCAGAACTTAAACCCAGCTGCACCAAGACTCCCACCTCGGTGAGGAGTGTTAGAACGCAAGGGGGTTTATCTTCTGCCAAAACGGCTTTGCCCCTTTCACGCAACACACCTCCACCAGGCCAGCTGCTCTTTCCACAGGTGGACAAATGCGCATCTCTCCAGCAGCCGCCCTGCACTGTTCTATGCAGAGAAAACTACTATTTTAGAAAGGTAAGAGTTTGACACAGTCCTCCTAACCACCCACCCACCGCCCAAGCATATGGCCATTCTGCACGTCACACACAAAGCTACACGTACCGCAAGAGCACGCTGGAGACGTGCGATATATGTATATGACTAAACTACAGATAAATGCAAATAAACACGCTACAAATGAACTGAACAGCAACAAAGCCCCAGGCAACATCATTAACTTTGTACAACTATAACCACTTGTACCAAAATATGCATAAATACAATTGTGAGTACTGCATGTGTTTGGTTTGCTTTAATTGAGATGTCCATTTATAAACTTCTTTTCAAATCTGAGGTAACTCATAATTGCAATTTGCATAGGAATTGTTATGCTAAGATCTCACAAAAAATACACATTTGGCTGGTTTATATATATATATATATATATCTATATATATCTTTATAAACACAGAGAGTTGTGACAGTACAGTGGCATTACCCCTTCGTGCTCTGTTCTGCATGGCAAACACTGTGAGCCGACCGCGCTGCTCACAGGGGAAGCTCCAGCAATGAACCGCTGCTAGACCACGGAGGGAAGGAGGAAAGGGAATGATTTGCACTGTCACATTTCTGAAGAACTTACTACATTAAAACCGTCGACAACGCAATTTAAGAACGAGAAATTACTAACAGAACCCCCCAAACCATTCTTGACTATTTCCGTTGTTGAGCTGCGTAACCTGCTCATGTCTCTTTCCTTCATTAGCTTTGAGCGCTGCACATGCATTTTTCAAAAGATTAACACCAAATATCAAGCGATCTAATTGCAGCTTTATCATGTTTTATTCCTATTTCAGGATGGTAAATCGGCTTTACACGTGTACACGTACACCCGTGCCGCGCTCTGCACGTCTTTCCCATGCGGTTCTCTGCAACTCCAGCTGACTGACCTCCACAAAACTGACCCAGGGTGACAATCTGGGATCCTTCTGCCCGCACGACGTTCCGTCTTCTGCTGAAGACAGAAGACAGCCATCATAGAGATGGTACATCTTCTCCTCTGATACAGCAGATAGCATGTGGTACAACAGATACCACACGTGTAGAGGGAAAAAACCAAAGTTGCACGTTTAGAAAGAAGAACCTGGCAGTAGTATTTGTACTGTCCAGAGGCACAAACCACACAGGTTTTTCTGTAGGATCAGGCATTCAGACTAATCATTGGGCTGGTATAAAATGAAGACGTGTCCTTTATGTCCCTGATATACTTCACCTGGTAATTCAACCCTGAAGGTACACACTTCACTGGCTGATCGCACTTTCACAGGCTGCATGACATAACGGGTTGATGATAATGGATCAGTCACTGGGGCTTGGTCCTGGGGCCCCTCTCCTCCCTCTTGACTTCAGCAAGAACCTCTGTTGACTGAGGCACCGCTACTGAGCGTATTCCGTCGGTGTACTGCACTGTTTGGGGTTTATCGTTGCTAATCAGCAATCTCAGAGCACATTCCTACACACCGTATCAACACGCGCTGCGGTAAGTTGTTGGTTAGAGCTTTCACAACAGCATCTCATCCAAAGGCATCGTGCCTTGCAGAAACCAGCAGTCCATCAGGCACTGCAGCAGTGCAAGCTCTCGGGGATTTGATAAGTGATTCCTAGAAAATGAATTCACTACAAGTTAACATTGCATTTTACAAAACTGTTGTTTTAAGCTCTATTTCGGGATGAGCTCTCAGAGCCTGACTCAGTGCACACACAGCATTGCTCTCATGGCACGAAGGTGAAGTGGAGCTTACCCATGTGAGAAACACGGCTTGACTGCAGCCATGACTGCAGCCATCGGGATTTCCATTCCCCAGGGAGGGAAGAGAGGTTCACGCTCACCTTAACCTAGGGGGACACGTGGCGGTGGGATTTACAAAACCATTTAGCACGCGACGCTCTAACCACAAACCAGAAGGAATTGCTGGTCTCGTAGCCGCTCGTACGGAAGCAGGGCAATACTGCACGCTTGTGAAAGTGTAAAGCTGAAGTTCAGCCAAGCTCCCAGAGCAACATGCAAATACTCCGTAAGGTAAGTTTGCCTAAACTGAAATGTTAAGCGGAACTAAAGAAACAGCAGGCAACAGAGGCGTTCAATGTTCTGGGCAAGACACCCGACAGACCCAAACCTCCTCTGAGCATGTGGAAGAACTCATGAACTCCATAAGTACCAGAATTCAATTTAACCAAGCGTTTTAAATGGAACCATGTTCCCAGCTCCTTTTCTGGGAAACACGTGGCACCCTGCCCTGGGTGGCAGACACGGCCCGGGGCTGCAGCAGCAGACCTGCCTAGCAGCCAAGGCCACCGCTCCCAGCACTGGCTGCCACCAGCACTTCCCTAGTTACACCTTTCACATTTCCCTAGTTAAAAAAAAACAAAACAAAACAAAACAAAACAAACCACCAACTTCAATTCAGCCGAAATGGGCAGACAAAACAGTATCTCAATGAAGCTCTGAGCAACCCTTAAAATAGAAACTTCCTACTCCTCATTCCCCAGGTGCCAATTTACTCCTATGTCTTTTTTTTTTTTTTTTTTTAATCTCTTTGTTCACTACCTTTTTGACATTGCTGCAAAAGCCTGGCTTGGCCAGCCAGGACAGATACAATCTTGTAATATTTCTGTAGTCTGCGCGGAAGGTGAAAGAGAAGCTTCGAAAAGTGGCTATTAGGTTGCAGCCATGGGCCACAATGGTCTTACGCTGGCAGTCAAACCAGATGCACTTAAGAGGACGCTTTTCTTCTCTCTCCTTATCACATCTTTTATGTGGCTTCGTGTTGTTTAAAAGCGCAGAACGTTTCAAAGTTTAAAAAGTAAGTGTGAAATCAAATACAAGCAGCAACATTCAAAGTAACTTAAGAAAACTAATTTCCTTAACTTTCATATGGTTCCATTACTGGTGAATAATTATAGAGACATTCACTTGTTTCCAACAGGAAACACACGTCGCAGTCTCCTGTAATTTTTAGTCTATTTTTAAACGACTCCAAATGGGTTCGGAGCCGCTAACTTCACATTTTTGCAACTAATTTGGTCCAAACTGACATGGGAAGCACTAAATATTCCTTAATAACACATTATTTTGAACGGCAGAGGAGCGGTAACAGAACCTAAAGTAGGTAGCAACATTGGGTGTCATTAGTAAGTGAATGTGCTCTGAGATTGCCCATTGTTACGGGTGTAATGTTACGCTGCTGGAAACTGCTGTTTGCTTCGGCTGATTCAGACGTCTGCGAATCGACAAACACTTACTGCAGACACTTTATGAAGCAGATTTCCATTTACCAAAGAATTGTAAAAAAATGTAATCACGTTACATTTTGAGACGTGGATTAAACGTCTCGATAAAAGACAGTGAATGGCTTTGATTGTTCATACACCTGGAGCCTCTGGCTCTTTCAGACGACGGCGCTCGGCGCATGGTACTGAGACTCAGCTGGGCTTCTGCGAAGCCTTAGATGAAGTATTGTTTTCATTCTGATACATATTCCTAAGCACAATTAACATATTTATGTTTAACATTATGCTTTAAAATTATAATTTAAAAATTACAATTTAAAAATTATGTTGCATGTATAAGACAGTACATTTATTGGATCTCATACATAAAAAGAGTAGGAAGATGCAAACTGTAACCGACGGCACTTATTTCTAAAGGTACCTAAGTTATTATATGGGAAGTAATAAATTTTCTCTTTTTCTCCAGAAAGTTTTTACGCCTTTTTACAAACACGACATGAAGTGTTAATATTGTTTCCCTGCTTGTGGCTTACCAACACAAAATTTAAGAGTTCAGCCTTGCTCTCCTCGAAGGGAAAACCTTACCTAAAGAGCGAACGCTTCGCATCCACGCAGGCTGGCTTTCCCCTGCGATACTCCATCGCTCTGCACACGGCTGTGACATTTTCAGTGAAATTTCTGTCCCCTTGAAGACGTGTGGCATGAGCCAGAGATGGGACGGAGCCTGCGGCTCTCACAGAGGTTTTGCCGCGGGCTTTGGTGGGAAGGCAGCGGCCAGGGCATGGATTTCCCCTGCCTTGAGCGCTGCCCGCCCTGCTCTGCATTTCAAGCAAACGGTTTTGCTTCGAGCAGAACTTCCCAGCTTTGAGAACACCCAGAAAAACAACATTCAGAAAGACTGAAGAAAAAGCAGGAGCAGCAGCAGCCAGCGGGTTTAGATTCCGACTGTCGGCGCTCAGATGGGCTCGGAAAACACAACACGCTCCCGCTCGCTGCTAAACTCAGTTTAAGCGCTGTTCAGAAACACCTCCTCGAATCCTCCTTTTCTTCCTAACACCATTCCCCGACTCTCTCACCATGAAAATGCAGAAAAAATCATTCTGAATAGCATTTGTAGCAAGTACTTAGTATCTGCGAAAAAATTCCTTTTACCAAAGCATAAAATGAGGACTCTGCCTCCTAAAAAAGAAAGCCCCAGGCAAACAAAAAAACCAACCAGACCAAAAAAAAGTGTCAGCCCCTCCCTGAGGGAAGCTTCCCAGGAAAAGGCATAGGCTTGGCTTGTCATTTCTTTAACATAATGGGTAAAAACATCTCTGATTGCAACTGATAGGTTGAATTGAACATTTCCTACGGTTCTTTATTTTGGAAGCACAAGGGAACAGCTCCAACTACTGCTTACACCAGCCCTTTGAGTACTTTTCAAATAGTATTGAATTTAATTTTAGCAATGACTTAATTTCATAGAATCATAGAATTGTCCAGGTTGGAAGGGACCATCAAGTCCAACCATCAACCTAACTCTGACAAACCCACCACTGACCCACGTCCCTCCCACCATGTCTGCCCGGCTTTTAAATCCCTCCAGGGATGGTGACACCACCACTGCCCTGGGCAGCCTCTTCCAATGCTTGACAACCATTTCGGTGAAGAAATGTTTCCTAATATCCATCCTAAACCTCCCCTGGCGCAACGTGAGACCATTTCCTCTTGTCCCGTTGCCTGTTCCTTGGGAGAAGAGACCGACCCCCCCTGGCTACCCCCTCCTTTCAGGGGGTTGCAGAGAGCGAGAAGGTCTCCCCTCGGCCTCCTTTTCTCCAGGCTGAACACCCCCAGCTCCCTCAGCCGCTCCTCACAGGACTTGTGCTCCAGACCCCTCACCAGCTCCGTTGCCCTTCTCTGGACACGCTCCAGCACCTCAGCGTCTTCCCTGTGGTGAGGGGCCCAAAACTGGACACAGCCCTCGAGGTGGGGCCTCACCAGTGCCCAGCACAGGGGGACCATCACTTCCCTAATCCTACTGGCCACACTGTTCCTGACACAGGCCAGGATGCTGCTGGCCTTCTTGGCCACCTGGGCACACTGCTGGCTCATATTCAGCCGCTGTCGACCAACGCCCCCAAGGCCTTTTCGGTCAGCACGCTCTGCCCCAAGCCTGTAACGCTGCATGGGGTTCTGGTGACCCAAGTGCAGGACCCGGCACTTGGCCTTGCTGAACCTCACACCGTTGGCCTCGGCCCATCCATCCAGCCTGTGCAGACCCCTCTGTAGAGCCTTCCGACCCTCCAGCAGATCAACAGATCCTGCCCAAAATTTCAGAAATTTCAGAATTTTTTAAAAAATGGAGAAATCTAGCAGTGTTATAAAAAGTGATAGAAATTATATGTGAGACTTAAGTAGTTGGAGAGCCAGTGAGCAGCCCAGCAGTCACCTTGCAGATGAGCTATACACACAGTGTGACAGCTTTGTTTCTCTCCTCAGGCTGCTTGCTCTGCCCCAGTCCCCCTCCTGCCCCCTGCCCAGCTCCGAGCCGTGCCCGTGGTGGCCCCTGAACAGGCAGCGAGAGCATCTCCCCCCCAGGACCACTCCAGGGCCCCCCCAGCAAGGCACACACAGTTGCCATCTCCCAGCACTCAAGCCGTCCTTGGCTGCTGTGGGCAGCTGGTGAGAGTTAAGAGCAGCCCCAGTTTGTGAGCGGGACCGGAGCACTCTGCCAGTAACGCACTGGCGCAGGACTGAGCTTTACACCGTTTCCTCACAGCCGCGCTGCACGTTTGAACTCATGGGTTGTCTGGAGGGCTACCATAACCCCCCTGGGGGCACCGATTTTCTTACCTACTCCCCACAGGATACAGTTTGCAAACATCAAAAGTGAATCTGAAACACAAACATCTACTTTGTATTAATATCCACGGTATCCAACAAGGACAATGGACCGCATTCAGCTGGAAAATAATAAGAATAAAATCACTGCACATCACCTGCGAACCAGCCCACAAATTTCTTCTCAGTTCCCGTGAGCAGTGAGCACGCAGGAGGAAAACACAGCTGAACAAACCCAAACCTCCCAGTTACGCCAGAAGTAAAATCAGGCAACTTTTGCTGAGAAAAAAACGAAACCCAAAACGAAACCCAAAAAAACTCCAGAAGAGTGTGCAAATGACATTGCCCGCATTTCTGACAGCGGCATCCCAGAAACCGCAACTTGTCCCCAGATTTGTTGATTCAAATAGCACACGTAACGAGAGCTAAATATTCTGACAGAAAATTCACAGCGGATTGTCACCTATCTGCTAGGCCACACCACTGCCAAGCTGCACTGGAGCGCAGTATGTTCAAGACACACGTCCTGCCATAAAGAAATAATTGTCTTTAAGGCACCAAACAACAGGGGAAGACTCCAGCAATTGCAAGTTTGCTGGGCTCCCACCCAGCAGCAGTGCTGCAAAGGTCGCTGGCGCAGATTTGCCGCCCAGCGCCGGGCAGGAAGGGAGCGGAGGGGACGCCTGAACAGCAAATTCAGAGGCGGAGGCGGCTGAAGGGCTCAGGCAGCCCTCGGGATGGGAAATCCATCCGACACGGACCACGGCACGGCTACCGGACCCTCCCGCTCCTCCTCTCCCTCTGTCTCCCAGAACAACTTTCACTCCCTCTTCTACAGATAAGCTATTCATTTTCTTCATTATGCTACGTATCACATGTAAAATATTAATGTGTTAATTAATGTGCATGCATGAGAGTTACACCAAACCCAGCCAGAGAGAGGTTAAATGACTTGACAAAAACACGTGAGGAAAGGAGGAGCAAAGCCAGTAATGAAACCTTGCAGTCCATCTCTGTCCTCTGTATTAATCTCTGTGTTTAACCACTATGTCCAAAAATATAAATGTCAAGTATTTAACGCAGAGTTCTGACTATAAGAATTTACACAGCAACTTTAAATCCAGAGCATCTTTATGCTCTGCAATTCTACAGAACACACAGAGACGGTCCGAAGACGGTATAGGCAAAGAAGCTACAGGTGCCGTGGAAGGAACGGTCACGTTTCAATGAATACAGGGATGTCCTTAGTGATCTCGGATCACCTGAAGATGTGGGAGTAAAACTGCAGGGGACTGTGAATAATACTGCAGGGTGAGATGCAGCTGTGGATGAAAAAACTCCTATTTCTGATATTGTTTATAAAGCGTAAACTGGGAGATAAAGTCAGGGCAGAAGGCACGGTACGTCAGGACACACGCTGCTGAATGAATAACCAAGGCTCTAAAGAAGTTAAATACATTATTTCACATAATTCTTTGAAAACCTAGAGGATTGTTTACACAGGACTCTCATAAAATAAGCAAGTATTTGAGAGACATTTCACCTTCACCATTCCAGCTTGCCTTTTGCAAGGCTGGGGAAGGATTATTCTCCTATAGCATATTTAATGCCCTGCTGTATTTTGAAGTTTCATCATATAGTTTTACCCTCTCTGAAACACAACCACCCAGACTGAGTTTAGAACGTGAAGCCCTGTAGCAGTAACAGTAGATAATGTTTCCCAACAAGCACAATATTTTACACCTGAAAACCACAGACAGTGGGGTATGGCCTTAGAGTCACGATAGCTGCTCAGCCTGACCACCCTCTCCTGCAGAACTGCTCGTGAGCTGTTCCCACAGCCGACAACCCCTGACAGCTCTTGGGCTGTAGCTCTGCTACAGTCACACCACGGCCGTGACTAAACCCAACACGATTTGTTGTTGAGTGGAAGACACATGAAAAAATATTCACTGAAATACGGTAAAACATTATAAACTCTCTATACAGAACTAGAAAATTAAGCACATTTATTGGACTGTAGAAGAAATGTTCCACTACCTTCTCAGCAGAACTCAAACGAACAACAATCTCACAATTAAAGAAGGTGACTCTCTCAGGAGGAGGACATCAAAACGGTGATGGAAAAATCTGACTGAGAAAGAAGGCTCTTCAACTCAACTAACAAAATAACAACACCTGGAAACTGAAAATAAGCAAACTGAGATAGGAAATACACGTGATATTTCCAATAATGAAAAAATAAATCATTGGTATGACTCTCTAGTGTATTTGTTGACTTTTCCTCAGGAGTACATATGCTTTCACTTGGTTGATGTGTTTGTTCTGATCAAAAAAAGTTGGTTGATGATCTACGTAAAAGTTCAGAATACTTTCAAGCACCATTTTTGACGTTAAATTTGACATTAAAATTCATAGGTTCTTCTCAGAACAAGCCTGAGTGTTTCAAGATCTCCTCAAGCAGCTAAACTCACCCATTTTAGAACAAAAGTCCCGCATTCAGCTGTAAGAAAATGGCATCCCATAGACTGATCGTAGAATCATAGAATGGTTTGGTTTGGAAGGGACCTTAAAGATCATCTAGTTCCCCTGGGCAGGGACACCTCCCACCAGCACAGGTTGCTCCAAGCCCGTCCAACCTGGCCTTGGACACCTCCAGGGATGGGACAGCCACAGCTTCTCTGGGCAGCCTGGGCCAGGGGCTCACCACCCTCACAGCAAAGAATTTCTTCCTCAGATCTCATCTAAATCCCCCCCTTGCCCTGCTGCCCACGCTGCTGGGGATGCAGCCCAGGAGGCGGTTGGCTTTCTGGGCTGCAAGCGCGCATTGCCGGCTCATGTTGAGCTTCTCGTCCACCAACACCCCCAAGTCCTTCTCCTCAGGGCTGCTCTCAAGCCATTCTCCACCCAACCTGGACTTGTGCCTGGGATTGCCCTGTCCCGCGTGCAGGACCTTGCGCTTGGCCTGGTTGAACTTCATGAGGTTTGCCCGGGCCCACCTCTCCAGCCTGTCCAGGTCTCTCTGGATGGCATCCCTTCCCTCCAGCGTGTCGACTGTGCCACACAGCTTGGTGTCGTTGGCAAACTTGCTGAGGGTGCGCTCCATCCCACTGTCCATGTCACCGACAAAGATGTTAAACAACACCGGTCCCAGTACTGACCCCTGAGGAACACCACTCGTCACTGGTTTCCAGTTTGTCACTGAGCCATTGACTGCAACTGAGTACAACCTTCCAGCCAACTCCTTACCCACCGAATGGTTCATCTGTCAAATCCATGTCTCTCCAATTTAGAGATAAGGATGTCATGTGGGACAGTGTCATCTTTCTCAGATGTTCTCTAACATACTCTACCATCTTTATGGCTCTCAAGAGTAAAGCTTAACTAAGAGGCCTTGTCTCTAGATCAGAAATTAGTCAAGTCTTTAGAATGATTAACCCCTAGTCAGCACCTAAATGTAGAGTACAAGCTTTAGTGTTTCATACACAAAGGGCAGGAATGAGCACGCCCAGACTGCTGCCGAGAGGTCGTCTACAGACTTCTTTTCTAGCTAGCTTATGCACAGCAGGAATAGCCTTAGGCTATTTGGTCATCCTCTGGGTCTTGCTACTTTTGATGGTACTTCAGAGACTTTGATTTCTGAAGTGACCATGGAAAAAACACTCCATTAGTATTCATTCAGGTATCCGGCAGGATTCCTCACCACAACAGCATTCTTTAATTCCACAAGAAATATTTCTTGGATAGGAGTTCGTAGTCTGTAAGGAGCTAGATGTTCAAGTGGTCCTGCTCCCAATTAATTCCAGCCAATGAACTGCACGTTAGCTAAAAAAAATTAAAAGTACATTAGATACAGTCTAATTTTACATTCCTTAGCAACTGCTGCAATTGTATTTAAGGGTATTTAGAGATCTCAAATGGAGAGAAAGAAAATCACAAATGGATAGCACGGTGATCCAGGAGACACTCTCCTTGTCTCAACAGGCCAAACAGCAACAGAAGTCTAAGCCCCTTCACTTCCCCCTCCTGCCCCAATCCAGAAACTTTGGTGAGATGTTCAATAGAAGGGATTAAATATCGCTTATATGCTGGCTATGGGGATTGTATTCCTGAATAATGATCACTGGCTGTTTCGTGTGCTCCCACGTTATTCTGCGTTCATCCAAAAACATAATGAAAACCATTTGCAGCCTTTGTGGGATCTGGCATCAGAGGGCAGGGGGCTGCGCGGTGCCCAGCGCGAGGCACGTACAATGAGATACTGTTCTGCACCGCAGCAGCAACAATGTGGGTCCGAGCTGAAAGGGTAAATCACATCCACATGGCTCACAGTTAATGAGTGCATTTTTATACACACCAACAATCACAACCGCATACTATCATCGTCGTACTCCGTGTGCAATTCCCACGAAAAGCAAAAATATCATCTGGTCACCCAGATCACTCTGCCGCCCACACAGAGTGCAGACATGGTGTCACTGTGCCAAAGGAGCACAGGAAGATTATTTTTTTTAAATAACGGGTATGTCGTAACCAGGGCTTTTTAAAATCATTATAATTTAGCCATATCAAATCCAGCTTTTCCAGACCAATGAATGGCACAGATGACATAGGAACAGTGTTCCTGCCAATTTTCACATTTCTATCACCTTCCACTGAGACGTTAACAGCAAAAAAAGGAGGTTTGACAAAGAATCACAACTAATGACTCCTAGCAGAAATACCTCACTTTTTTTTTCCCCACTTGTTACAGCCTTTCAGTCTGCCAGGTGAAAACTTGAAGGAAAAATGCTCTCCCTGAGAGTAAATGTAGTATATTTGTTGCTAATAGAGGAAAACACAATGAAATCCACAAGCAATGCAATAAAAACATACAGGCAACTGTAACTCCAGTTGCCCTTACATGTCTCTAGATTATCAGATTAACAATTGCAAATACAAAATTTAAAAGTATTGTTGTTTCTACGATTCTGATTTTTTTTTCCCTGTCAAAATACACTATTGGTTAGCTTTCTGCTCAACTACTTGCTAAAACTAATGGATAAAATACTAAAAATTGCCAAACATCCCATTAGAGACCCACGCCAGGCAGCTGTGCAACCTTAAGCACGTAAGCACTGCAGTGCAGCACTCGGTGCTCGGGTCTGTAAGCACGTCACTAAGCCACGGCCTCATCCAAGGACCAGCACCCATCATTTTTTGGGGATGTGCCTGCGAAGAAGCAAAGAGGGAATTCCTCCGTGGACTCCTGGCTGGGTATTCTTCACACCTTGGCAGCCTCTTCCACCAGCTCTACCAAAGGGCCAGGCGAGCTCAACACAAAGAGGGTTGCGCTCTCCAAGACGGTGAGAAAACCATCCCTCGGCACCCTGGATGCACCCTGGGCTGGGATCCCAGCTCTGGAGAACAACCAGCTCCAGCAGAGCGAGTGTCACTGTCACCACACCACAGTCCCAGCGAGCACGGTCCCGGGGACACCACTGTCCCTCAGAGAGCGTTCTTCAGAAGGGGTTGAGTTTCTCAGCCATTACGTGGAGCAGGGGACAAACGCCTCAGGAACGAGTTCACATGAGAGACTTTGTGAAATTTGCTAAAAATCCTTGTTATTGCCAACATATTCTGTGTGGAAGGTATTGAGATGCAACAAACAGCTAGGTAACATCCCAAAATAGATTGTGCATAATGCCCTAAAATAGACTGTGCACAGGCTTACTGTTTTCAAATACAAATCTAGAAAGGAATTACTAGATTTACTAGAATTACTACAAAGGATTCCTATTGCTCAGCAAGTAGAAGAGGTTCTAATATACACTCACGTTACGGTGTTCCCAGCCACAGATAAGATGCATAAAACAGTTACTATGAAAAAATCCTGTTGATTTCAAGGAGTTAGCTCACCTCTATCACAAAAAAGCTTCTAGCGCTGCTGCGATGCACCTTTAAATGATACTTTCAATGCCACAAACCACACTTAATAAAACGTTTTCGGGAACTGTGAAATATTTTAGATATTCAAATTTCTAACGAACAGGAAAATAAGTCATTACAACTAGAAAGTCACTGCCATTAGCTGATGGGAGTTTTGTTCATCAGAATAATACTGTAATAAGAGCATAGCACCAGTAGTGGGGTATTTGCTGTGACCCCGCAGTCGAATGTATTTTTGAAGTGTAATAAAATTTTGCTTATAAAGCTGCGAGCAAAAAAGATCATTTGCTTTTGGCAGTGAAAGGACGTTGTGTTCACACCGGACAAAAGGCTGGCGGGCTCAGCAGAGCGCTCAGGCACCGAGCACGCCTCGGCACGGCCTCAGCGCTGTGCAAAAGAGTAACCCAAATTCAGGAGGGCACAGCCAAGCTGACTTTAAACTCCGGGCGGTGGCACCAAGGATTTACTGGGAGTCCTTGTGCAGTCCTACAAACTGTCCCACGGCCGAAGCCCACGCTTGCACTGTCACAGGCTGCCACACCGGAGACGGTCATCCAGGCTAGAAAAATATCCTTTGTTTTCTGCATAGATATATCCTAAAACATATATCGATCAGGAAGAAGAAAATATATTAAAGTAATATTGAAGACGATGGGGTTTAGAAAGCCTTATAGCGATTCTAGAACACTTTTGCTCTTCACCAGTTTCTCCCCCTCCATAGTTACGCTGCTTTGATCATTTTTTTCAAGACATTTTTATGCATTTCCTTCATTACAGAGCTATTCAGCAATAAGAAAAAGCACCGGGTAACCAAGCCCCTGGTTGCTTGCCGAACTGATTTTTTGTTGCCTGAAAAAGGACGTTGCTTTAGCTTTTCTGATTAAAAGCCAGCAGCCGCTAAGGGTGCAGTCCCACTGCTACTGAACTTAACAGGCACCCGGGTGTTTGCAGGACTGCTTACCAAACGCAGCCCAGCCACGGATGCTGAGGAGCGTTCGTTAGTTCGTACCCCTTTTCAAATTCTTCTTTTTTAATTAAACATGATTTGCGCTTGTTATCCATAACGTTTTATCTTTTCGGAGCTAAAATGTGGATCGTTTCAGAGGTAGCTAATCATTTCACACCATAGTACAAGGCAAAAAAAAAAAAAGCAACCCAGCATCAGTCTCGGGACAAGTGTGCCACGGGTTTCTACCTCGATGCAGCCCTGGACATTTAAAAAGAATTTTAAAAAAGGTGTAAAATGGATCTGAAATTAAAAAAGCTTAAGTTCTCTGAACAGTTTTCAACTTCCAGAATAAATAACACTATGTTACTGAAAGAAGATTAAAATGACAGCAATTTCAACCTGAAGACAAGAAGGATTTTAATAGTTTTTACCTGAAGTTCAAAACTTCTTCGTATTCCACACTAACAATTCATATTTTTTAAAAAACTAAGTGTTTTGGTTTGTTTGTGTTGTCTTCCTTCTAAGGCAAACGATTCCCGCTGAAGTCTCCATGTTGCCACTTTATCCAGAATAATCAGCATATCTATAAAATAATTTCTAAACAATTTGGTTTCCTACTTTTGTTGGAACAGAGCATCCATCCAGGAAAGCATTCCGGTGTAGGCATTAGCATGGCTCATTCACGATAGCCGCTCTTGTCAATCTGACAGTATAACTGCGGCTGTAATGTTGAGTAACTCCTCAGGAAAACTGGAAATAATCTTAAATATTTGGTTATTGGAAAAACTTACGTACCTCATTCCTGTCCGAACTAAAGGAAATCATTCTGTGCACAGAATTAACCTCGGTCACTCCCTCCACTGTGATAATACTAAGGCAAACAGCACTGTATTTTTAGGATTATCCTCATTTAAAATTCTACCCAAATTTCCAAATTTGGCCACAGCCAGTGATAAGCCTATGTAGAAGAGAGGAACTAGACGCTGCCGTGCAAAACTAGACCTATTTTTAAAAGGGACAATGATGAACGCTCCAGTAGGAGAATAAACCCCATACACAGGGGGTTTAGTTTTGCAATATAATAGACAAGTGCTTCTCCTAACCTGGATGGAGTGTGCTCTGTGCATCGAGGCACCTTGATTAACATCCATCATAATTTTCCGCTGCTACGGTAACTGCATGAACTACTTTTAGATAACTAAACCTTTTGTAATTTTACTAAGTTACTTGCTCCGGCTATGCCTGGGGCAATCAGTTTCAAATTTTAAATATAGATGGGGTAGAAAAATAAATACAAAAATACTTGTTATTTTATTTAGTAAGCGATTGTATAATCCCATCCTACACCACCAGGTGCATGTTATGAGAACTGATAAGAAAATATCCACTGCAGAGGAAGTAAATAATTTACCTTCCTTCACCTACAGCTGTAATAAATAACCCAATATGGATTTCCAGTTGAACAAACTTGTACAAGAGGACTTGCCTTGCCTTGAATATTAGGTTCTGGAACACGCCCATATAGATGAGATACTTAGAGACTTGTTGTTAAATGTGACTTCTTCCAACTCTCAGCAGTTTCCAGTCACAACCTCTCAGCTGCAGCAAAGGCGCTGAGGAACAGAGGGTGTCCCTGAGAGCGGCAGCTCCTAAACCACAGACGACCTCAACCACCATGACCAACACCATCCCCTAGGAGCAGAGGAGAAGGCAGAGCCCTTCACGCAGCATGGGTGTAACGTGCTTTGGCCAAACGGCTCCACCAAGCCAGTGAACCACCTTGTCCCCCATTATTTAAAGCAAGCCTGCGCAGTACATGGCACAGACAGCATCTCCTTCAGCCTGCAGCACCGCCTGCACAAAGCCACTCGTCAGGCCAGGCCTCCAGATGAGGTAGCAGCATGACTACCTGATTCTCATCTTCTTCATACATCAGCACAAGATGCAACTCTATCCTCCTCCTCCTCCTCCTCACTCGCCCCGAGTACAAAGAGCCACCTCCTGTACCAACAGGCTTTACGGCTGCGGGGCACCGACAACCCCAGCTATTGCTCCTGCCCGCAGCCCCGCTGCTGGGTCACACACCGAACAACGCCAGGATGCCCCAACAGCAGGAGAGCCAAGAGGTGAGGACAAAACACAGATGTACTATGACAGAGCAACGGAGGAGCCAGGAAAGCACGGAGAACCAAGGTTGGCTTTTTACAGCAAAGCAAAGGGCTAGAAGCAGTTGAGGTGTTTGAGGTTTCGTTAGACCAAACACCCCCACCCAACGAATGCACGACCTTCACAAACGGAGGAGTCAAACAACCCCACTGTCTGCTTCAGGGTTATTTTCCTTTTGCCTGTAAGATCATCTCCATCCCCTCCAGACAGAGCTTGAAGCTGCTTGTTTCAAGCTGCTCAGGAAAACACGCAAATGACTGAAACTTAATTTAACGAGAAGTCACAATCAGCATTCTGTGAACATACTGGTGGCTCCATAGCTCAACACACTTCATAACAGTGTCCAAGGGTCTCTGATGATGGGTAACAGAGGGAGTTGTAATAGAGGGCCTCCGAAAGCTTTCAGAAAGAAAGAAACAGAGCTAACGATGATAAATTCTTTACTCTTTCTTCCTATTAAATGTTAAAAAAGTTTAACATGCGTTTTGATATTTTTATCATATGAATTTACCATTGAAACCACAGAAGTCGCCGCAGAGATGTTACCCAACCTCAGATGCGAGGGAGACTCTGACTGCTACGTGAATAAAACCATAAAAAACATTTCTTTAAATATTTGGAAACTACCGCCAGAAAGGAAGCACGAAAACACCTGATCTGCTTCCACAAAACCAAAACAGAAATGACACTTTTCTTTCCTGAAATGCACACTCTATGTCATGTTAGAAAGAGATGTAAGTATGATTAAACGATTAAAAAACTGGGCAAGCCTCCCTAGCGGTGTGCAGCTTCGCACACTTGCTCATTTTTGGTTGCAGTACAATTTCTATATGAACATGAACACTACCAGTGCTTTGCGTGTCTAGGAGACGGGACAACTTTATACAACTGACACGTGATTTTTATTTTTCTTTGTGGAATATTTCTTTGCTCATAGAAAAGCAAGCAGGCACATACATAAGCTGTTTTCTACTAAATCACTCAACATACTTCTCCACAACAATTATCTTAGGTTCTGATGCGGTGAGAAGTCTCCTCCTCCTCAGTTTTCTTTACTTTAAAATCCACCTCTGGATGCTACCGTGAGCTAACCAAAAAAGGTATGGTACCCCTGCGACAGAGATACAATTCAATTCCGTCCCTTTATACCACAAAATGAAATACCTTTCTGTGTGCATGCATGAGATATTGCCCCCAAGCTGTCCACAAAACCATCATTTTCTTGATCAGATACACCTAATCTCTCTTCACCAGTTTTAATCAAAATTCATCACCATATGCAGGCAGCTTAAATTCCTTCTGCTGTTTCGCTTTTCACGAATCCGCTCTATCGGCACTTTGCATGAAAATCTTAATTTTTTCGCGTTCTTAAGCCTTCCAAGTTTCAAGTGCCCAACACTTGAAGCCTCTTTCCAGCCTCTAAATCATCCCCCACCTTGTCATTTGTGCCTAAGTCCTAATGGACACAGGCCAGCGAGCAGCCACTAAGCCCCGAGTCCAGAACCACACGTGTACAGCACCCCACCGCCAACACCGGCACTGGAAATAGTATTTTTGCTTCACGTTTCTATGCAGCTTTTTAACTCAGTAGCGGAACATCATCCCTAACGTCCCAGTGAAGTTTCTTTCACAGGGTTTTTTGTGGGCAGGGGTAGGTTTGGGGAAGACGTGCGGCTGACCAGGGCCTGGCTGGGCACCTGTGAAGCGCAGGGGCAGCAGGCAGTGCCTCCTGCCTTCACCTCCTCCACCTGCTCTCACACGGCAATTACTGGAGCTGGTTAAAGAGTTACAGTTTAACCTTACTGAATGCCTGTCGGAAAAAGCGCTCATCCAGGTGATTTACCGCATTTATAATTTCACTTTTTACACTTTTATCACTGATGGGAGAATCGCTGCGAAGCCGGTTAACGCTCCATCACCCTCCTCCCCGACACCGACACAAGGGAAGCCTGCCGGCACGGCTGTCCTCCCCTTCCACCGGCCCCTCCGCCGCCGGGACCCCCGGTACTGTCCCTCACGGCCACCTGAGCGTCCTCCACGGGCGCAACATGACCGCTGGGCTGCTCTGTGGGCCTGCCCCGGCTGACGGCCCCCAGAGACCCCCACAGACCCCGCAGAAACCCCTCAGAGACTCGCCCAGGCCCCTCAGAGACCCCCGGTCCCCCGCTGGGGGCGCGGCCCCTTCCCCGCCGCCGCCCCCCGGCACCCGCAGGGCGCAGCTGAAGCGACTTCCCGGGTGATTCTGTGAATTTTAATATTCTCGGCTCTCCGGCCACCAACTTCCCCCTTTCTCACAGCGGAGGCAAATAACAATACGCGCTCCTGAAGTTGCGCCGTAACTCCAGCGCGGCCAACCCTCCCATTGTCTGCCGCACCGGCGCTCCGTGAGGGCGGTTTGGGGAGAAACGAGCCGAAATGAGGAGTCCTCCGCCCCGGCCCGCCCCGCTCAGCCTCCCCCCTCCCCCGCCGCTTTCCCCCCGCCCGGCGGCTGCCGCCGCTACGGCAGGGCCCAACCCCGGGCGCCTGGGCGGCGGCAGGGCCGGCCCGCCCCGGCCGGGGGGTGGTCGGGGGCGGCCGCCCCGTAGCCCGGCGTGAGGCGCGGCGGGGGTCCCCGGCGGCCGCCTCCCCCGTGGGGCGGGGGTGCCCTGCCCGGGCTGAGGGGCGGGCTCTGGGCGAGCGGGGTCTCCCCCGCCCGGCCCTCCCCGCCTCGGGGCAGGCGCTCTCCCGACGCGGAGGGGCTTCCCCTCGCCCGCCTCCCCTCCGCCAGGGCGGGCGCCGGGCCGGGCCCCGCCGCGCTCCCCGCCGCCCGGCCCGCCAAGGGTTAAGCCGCAGGGCTGGCGCGGCGATGGCAGCGCTGTCAGCCGGGAAACACCCCGGCTGCCCCCCGCCCCGCTCCTCCCCGCTCCCGCCGCCCCGGGGAGCCGCCGAGGGCCGAGGCGGGGGGGTGCCCGGAATCCCCCCCCCCCAGCCCCCCCCGTCTCCCCGTCCGGGAGGCCGGCCCGGCCCGCCGCGCCAGGCGCCGGAGCCCGCTGACAGGGCGGCGGAGCCCCGTCTTCCGCCGCCGCGGCCCCCCCTCCCGGCTCCCCTGCCCGCCGCCCCGGGCTCCGTCCCGCTGAGGGGAGCGGTGTGCGGCCGAGGGGACACGCAACATGCCGGCCGGGGAGCCCGCCGCCGCGCCGCCCTGCCAGCGCCCAGCCGGCCGGCGGGAGCCCTCCCCTCCCGCCGTCCCTGCCCGAGGAAAGCACAATGGCCCCCCCCCAGCCCGGTGTCACCGGAGCCCCGGCGGGGGGGGGGGGGGGGGGGGGAGCTTTGTGCGGGGAATCCAGCAAAATTTACAAAACAAAACACACACACACATACACACACACACAAAAAAAAAATACAACGGGTTGCGAGCGAGCGGGAGACGGGGGCAGAGTGGCTCCTCCTCCTCCTCCTCTCCAAAAAGGCCTGTTGGAAAACTGCACACGGCGGCGGCTCCGGCAGCGCCGCTCCCCGCCGGGGAAACGGCGGCGAAAGGCGGCGGGACCGCGGCGAAAGGGGGGGGGAGGCCCCGATCTCTTTGTGTTACCTGCCGTGGAACCAGTCCTTGCAGGCATCGCACTCGATCATGAAGCGGGTTACGTCGTAGGGCAGCCTACAGATGCAATAGACGGGCACCGTCGCCATGTTTAGCTCCCTCCACAACAGGGCTGGCCGCCCGGCCGAGCGGGGCTGGCGGCGGCTCCTGCCGCGGGGTCGCTCCGGCGGCTGCTCCCTCCCGCCCGCCGCCGGTTCGCGATGGCGAAGAGGGACGGGGAGGGGGGGAGAAGGGAGAGGAGAGGAGGGGGGGGGGGGGGGGGGGAGAAGGGGGGGAGGAAAAAAAAAAAAAAAAAAGAGGGGGGAAAAAAAAAAATCAGATAATGCAATTACGGCTCCTCAAGGGCGGGCGAGCAATGTCAGGAAAATAATAAAGGGCTTCCCAAAGTTTGGCTGCATGGTTCCTCCGGCTCCGCGAGCGCCGACCGGACTGGGGCTTTTTTTTTGTTGTTGTTGTTGTTAAATGATTATTATTCAAAATGTTTGGCGAAATGCATTCTATTGCGTGCCCCCTGGTGACAGTACAGTACCGAGCCTGTTCATAAACACTCCGAAATGTAGCCCTTTCCTTCTCCTCTCCTTACGTCAGCTCGCAGCATTGCAATATTTCCTCCGCCGGGGCCGGGGCCGGGGCCGGGGCCGGGGCGGCCGGCGGGGGGCCGGGGGGGGGAATATTTTAGCTTTTGGGGGAGTATTTTTTTGTACCGCCTGGCTGCCAGGAAGGAGTTTTTTAAAGAAAGCGGCTCTGCCCCCCCCACCCCCCCCCCACTCCGCGCCCGCCCCGGGGAGGGGGGGGGGATTTTCTGGCGGTGGGAGCGATGCAGGGGCCCCCCTTCCCCACCCCGTCCCCGCAAACGTGATGCTCCGTGGGGGGCTGCGAGAGCGGGGGCACAAAAATCCCCCTTTTCAGGACAAGGCGCCGCCGGCGCTGGCACGCTTCAAAGTAGCTCTCGAGTATCGTGCTGCCCTCCCAGCAGAAATAATGACCCGGGGTCAGGGTGGTGATGGTGGGCAAGGGCCTATAAACACACGCGGGCGTTGATTTTCATTAAGAAAGAAAAAAAATTTACCTTCCTTTTCGCTGGTAGAATTATATTATGAGGTCTGAAGTTGCCCGTCTCTGCCCGTTGCCGCCCTTTCACCCTGGCAAGTGGGGCTGCTACACCAAAGAGATGAATATTGTTGAATCAGAGAATGCTTAGAGTTGGAGGGACCTTCAAGATCACCTGGTTCCACCCTCCTGCCTGTGAAGGGCCAAATCAAGGCGGGAGGGTGCTGGGTAGGTGCTGCGAAGGGCCATTTAGGCACAAAACACCCAAGACGCCCAAGACTGCACAGACGCTGGCTTCCTCTCGGAGATGGGTCAACGGTGGTGGTGGACGCAAAAGAGGAACCCTGGAGCTGGAACCAAGACTGAGGATGCAGCACCTCTCTTGCCCTCAACGCCGAGACTCTGAAGGGCTGTTCGGGTGGTTACAACAATTGTACTGTGGGGCATTTTGGGGGGATCTGTGTCCCGAGAGCATTTGATAGCCCTGAGAAGCTTCCCTGAGAAACGCGAGAGCTTCCTACAAAATACTCACAAATGGAGTCCCAACTGAGATGTGATTCTAATTTTAGTTACGATGGATTCAGCATCCTGGGTGTGTGTGTGTGTGTGTGTGTGGAATCTTCTATTTATCTTAGAGCAAAAAAATGAAATGGCCTTTTTTCACCCATCTGCGTGAATCCTCATAAATCACCTGTGGAGGACAAGGGAAATTCATGGAGCCAAATAACTTCAATTCTAAGATTTTCTCCAGAGAGAAGACCATTGCTGGTATAGGCAGAACCTGTTTGGGACAACTGAAGACAGACTGTCAAACTTATTTGCCTTGCCCGCTGAATTTACATGCCACAGCAATGACTTTCAGCCGGCGTTCATGCGGAGCTACCTTTGAACCAGTGTCAGAAATGGCACGCTCTGGTCCACCACGGATGTTTACGAGAGTGAAATTAAACTCCTGACATCGCTCAAGGTGTGGTAATGCGGGGAGGGGGGAAGATTATAGGCCTGCATTTGAAGTCGTGACTCAGTTGTTTTGAATGACATGTTTTGAATGTCTCAAGACGCACAAAGGGGCCTGTTTTCTTCATCGTGCCGAGCGGCATAAGGATCTGCCCTCCAAAAATCAGACCTCTTTTAAGTTTAAATTGATCTATCACGGTTCTAATTGCTCAGAGCTTCACCCAGAAAGTAGAAGAGCAAGTCTAGGGAGTAAAGCAGGGTGAGGAGGAAAGGCTTGGGAACCATCGTGAGAGTTGAACGCACTTTACAGAGTCCGTTCGCTGCTCAGCAATGCCAAGTGCATCCACCAGCACCTCTCAGCTCAGGGTTTAAACAGAGCTTGATGCCGTTTGGTGCAGGACAGTCACGGGGAAATTGGGCTTTGTGCCCCTGCACACCCAAAAGGTGTACAACTGCAACCTGGCGTGCCATCTTCCCTTCGAAAAAACAGTATTTTCATTTTAAGGAGCACAGGAGCACTTGCAAGCGTAGCGGCACACCACGTTCTGTGCCCGTCTCCCTCTCCCAGTTGTTTTATGGGCTTTGCTCACTGTGAAAAATTATATGCTCCTTGCCTTTCCTCAGCTCCCACAAGCATCTCCACGAAAAGAGCCCTATTTCCAAAGCACCGCCCAAAATTCTGGAGTCAGCATGTCTCCACTGCCGCCGCTGGTGAGCTAAACCCTCTTAACGCCACGGGGATTTTGGTGACCACACCAAAGGGCGGCTGGGCCGTGCGAGGGTGTAGCCAGACGCTCCTCTGTGAATGGGGCTGGGGCAGTTTTAGGCTCCTCAGCCGTCCCGCGTTGCTCCTCGAGTGATGTTCATCATCCAGCATGCAGCTCCAGCAGCAGATCTGTGCTCACAGTGTCGCTCTTTTGGCTCCTTTTCTCTGGAAAGTCAGTGGGATTATCTTAAACTGGTGCTGGAGGCTGCTGGAGCCGACATTGCCGATATTGCACGGAAATGAATTATGGGAGACTCGGTGGCTCTCTTCTGGCAGCTCGGACATTTTGCTAATCGTTTTGCCAGGGATTAGCAGATAAAGGAACTAATTGGTGAGGTTGTCTCATTGTCCTGACTTTTCCATGAGTATTTCGATCCAGAAGCCACGCAAGACGGGTGCTTGGCTGCTCCCAGGCAGGGAGGAGTGAGCGGTGGAGCTACGCTGAGATGCCTCAGCAAAACATAATTTGATCATCCTGAAATTTTGAAGTAAGTTTTTAATACGTACCTTTAAACCAACTGGAAGAAAACCGGCAGCATAGGCCCAAACAGATACCCAGAGAACGTCTGCGTGGTGGTCGCAGGCCCTGCGGGCAGTGAGCAGTTGGACGTTCACGTGGGCTGGCACAGCACTAGGAGTCCAGGGGCTGCATCGCACGAAGAGATCTGCTCCTGTCCGGGCACTCGCAGGAGAGGATGGGATTTTTTGGGAGTATTTAAATGGTCCGGGAGCCAAAGTCTCACCGATGGTGACATCCCAAAGCGGGAACTTCGGAAGAGCCTCCACCTGCTCCTTGGGCGTGAGCAGCGATGGCTCACAGTACTGAGCCCTCAGGTCCCACATCTGGTGTGGCGCTCAGAAAGGGCTCGGGCAGGGTCATCAGCACAGAAAATGATTGCTATCATTTTGTGGGCTTCCCTGTTTTTTCTTACCATTTTGTAGTGTTCTTCCTACAGATTTCCTCTGCGGCGGTAGATACAAGGTCCTTCCGTTTTGTGATGCCCTGTACCTTTAGAGACAGTCTTCCCATAGTTAACTCCATGCTACTATAAAGAAGTCAACTAAGTTCTCTTTTTTTGCTCTTGATCGCATCCGTTTTTTTAAGCAAACGTTTGCAAAGAAGCTTTCTATGCAACCGACCTTGAAACAACAGGGATCGCCGAGCTGCAGCACGAGAGAGGTCGGCAGATGACAGCGTACATCCCTTCCAGTTTTCCCCTCTGATGCCAGATTTCCCTGTTGCAGTAGTTGGTTCGGTCTCACACCGCACCGCGCTGTCCTATTTCGGTCCTATTTCGGTCCTATTTGGGCTGGCACCAACGGGCGAGCAGCACCTGCCAGCCCCAGGCTCTCCCGCAGGGAACTCTACAGGAACTCTGCCAAAAGCGGTAGTTCAAATGCTGTAACAAAATACCCAAATAAACCCAAACCAGGAGGAATAATGAGGTGTGCAGTTTGAAGCAAGGCATTCAAGGATATAAGCAACATTTTTAATTCAAAATGGTTAAAGTCATAAAAGGAGACTGGTTTAAAAGGGCCTTTCATGTAGCAAATTAGTTTAAAGAACTAGATAAAAGAATTTATTTCGTAGTCATAACTCTTAAAGCGGTTTGCATTTATCAGTCCATACATGCACCTTCTCGCTTAAACACTTCTCTCTGGCCTTATATTCGGCACGCAATCCAACGTCACGCACCGTCTCGACGTGAAGAAGTTACTTCATTGGGCGTCAGTGTCGTATTGACATTAAAATTTTGTATTTATTGTGAGTCACCACAGCCCGTACAGCGTACACAGACAAAATCTGAACTTCGACCACCCTATCCAGCGTCAATAAAAAATTATCGGTCTCGCTGGCAAGACTTTCAATTTTCAGATTTTTTATTTTTTTATTTTATTTTTTAGAGAAAACAACTGTAATAACTCAGAAAATTCACCATTACACCCCCCACCACCACCCTGTAGTGCCACGCGGTAGCCTCGGGCACACGTGGAGAGGAGGAAGAGGCAGGAGCCGGCCCTCGGGAAGCAGCCGGCAGCGGGAAGCAACGCCGGTCAGCCCGGCTCTGCGCGGTGGGCGTCAGGCAGGGGAACGGTCAGAGGTCAGCAAGCAGGCCAGAAGTCCTGTCTGCTGGGGGGCTCATCGTTCATCCACCATACGTCTTTGTTGTTATGCTTCTATATTTATTTGGGGGAAAAGAGGACCAAGAACAGTTTGTCTACGCTCCTGCGTGTTATGGAAAACCAAACCCTTCCTCGTGGGGAAAACATGTAACGCGTTACTTGTTCCACAGCTGTGCCGACGACCCCGTATCAAAGCCTGAGGCAGCCTGGCCGCATCTCCCAGGCGTTGGTCGGTGGTTTCCGCAGGGAGCCCTGGCTGGGAGGTGCCAGCCTGCTTTAACCCCCAGCACCCACCACCCAGCCGCTGGGCATGGCGGTGCCAGGACCCGGCGGCCCAAAGCCTCCCACGATTTAATGGCCATTGGGTACAGGAATATTTTTGACATGGTTTTTTGCCTATATTTAACAGCAGGATATAAAGCAGTGAAATGACTGCACATTTTACCACCCTCGGTGACAGAAGCAAACGGTTATTGCAGCAGCAGAACTATTTCCATTAAAAGTCGTCCAGAAGTTCACAGAATCCCAGAATCCCAGACTGCAGGGGTGGGAAGGGCCCTCTGGAGATGATCCCGTCCAACCCCCTGCCAGAGCAGGGTCACCCAGAGCAGGTGGCACAGGAACGCGTCCAGGCGGGGTTGGAATGTCTCCAGAGACGGAGACTCCCCCACCTCTCTGGGCAGCCTGTGCCAGGGCTCTGCCACCCTCACAGCAAAGAAGTTCCTCCTCAGGTTTAGGTGGAACTTCCCATGCTCAAGTTTGTGCCCGTTACCCCTTGTCCTGTCCCCGGGCACCACTGAGAAGAGCCTGGCCCCATCCTCCTGACACCCACCCTTTCAGTATTTATAAGCGTTGATAAAGGGAACGGCACGGAGCAGAAGCCGTGGGGAGATGGGATGCACCTGGGGGCCAGCAGCCCCGCTCAGCCTGTGGCCAGGCCACGGCCACTGCTGGCCCCAGGGTGGCCCCCGGCTTGGCTGGGACTGGTCCCAGTTTACATCGTGGCCCGTGGTTGGGAGCGACGAGTGGTTCGATGGGACCGCTGTTATTTTTGGGGTGCTCCCTGTGGGCTGGCGCGGAGGGAGCTCTGTGGAGACCCCCAGGTTCATGTCCGGGGGCCAGCCCTCGCTCTCCTCATCCTGCGTCAGCCCCGGTCGCCCGCGTTGGGTGGCATCAAGGGGGGGAACCACTCACACCCCCAGAATCACGGAATCACAGAAAACAGCGCCCATGCGGCGCTTGGGGCTGCAGCGCCCGGAGCCTTCGGGTGCAGGACGTCACCCCATCAGCTCTCCCCTGCCAGGGGCACGCGTAGGTGCTCCAGGAGTTACGCCGCTTCCCAGCACATCCTCATCATATGCTCGGTGTCTGAGTTTCATGCACACTGTAAGATCCCCAGCGCTTAGGAAGTGTTTTGATGGAGGTTTTGGAGACAAGGAAGATGTGCACGTGTTCCACCCTCCGACCCCGTCCCCAGCAGCGCTGCCGGTGGCCGCCAGGTCCTCCCCATCCAGCGGGATCGGGTTAGGCTCGGCAGCCCTCTTCAGGCTCCGCGAGCAAATGTAACGTCGGAGGCACCGCTGGTATTCACATTCGTTTACATTAAATAAAATAACCCTGGAGAAGAGAAGGCTCCGGGGAGACCTCGGAGCCCCTTCCAGTCCCTAAAGGGGCTCCAGGAAAGCTGGGGAGGGACTCTGGATCAGGGAGGGGAGCCATGGAACGAGGGGGAAGGGTTTTAACCTGAAAGAGGGGAGATTTAGATGAGATATTAGAAGTAAATTCTTTGCTGTGAGGGTGGTGAGCCCCTGGCCCAGAAGTGTCCCAGAGAAGCTGTGGCTGCCCCATCCCTGGAGGGGTTCAAGGCCAGGTTGGACGGGGCTTGGAGCGACCTGGGCTGGTGGGAGGTGTCCCTGCCCAGGGCAGGGGGTGGCACTGGATGGGCTTTAAGGTCCCTTCCATCCCAAACCATTCTGTGATTCTATGATTCATCTGCTGCACAGTACGGCTGAGCCCCCAAACCACGCCTGAGCCCCCCAGGATCATGGAATCGACGGCGTGAACACCCCCGCCCCAATGCAAAGCTAAAACCAGCGCCAAGTCCCCAGGCAGCGCCGCAGATAAAAAGAATCACAAGTCAGAAAGAAAGGAAAAATACGTTAATAATTATTAAAATGGGCTGGTTCTCGGAGCGAGGCCAGCCAGGCCATCCCTGCCATCACAAGACCAGGAGTCACCAACCGGCTACGAGGGCTTGAGATGCAGCAAGTAGAAAAACTACAAGAAGGGATTCAGTTGCAATCTCTGGAAATCAGTACTTGGTTCCCACATTTTGTGGGAAAAAGGCAGGTTCGGGGCGGGGGCGGAGGGGGGGAGCGGCGGAAAGGAAATACCAGGCTCCTGCGGGACTGGCTCCGCAGCGCTGGGCACAGGAGCATCGCCGCTGGCTCGGCTGCGGCGGCTCATCCCAGCTGCGCAGGCTGCCAACCCGGGCAGCAGCTTTCAAAAACCCGCTATTTAAAAAGGGATTTTGGCCAGGGTTACCCAAGTAACGTGGCCATCATGGAGCTTCATGCACGACGTTTTTTTATAAACGTTTAAACCATTTGTAAACAAGGTTTCGGAACTTGCCCGGTCGGACGCGATTTTTGTTATTTTTTCCCCCCAGAGCAGGCTGCCGCGCTGCCCCCGCCTCCCGCACGGCGCAGCCCGAGCGGGGCCAGGAGCATTTCCTAGCCTGAAACTTCGTAAAGGAGGAAGGTGCGCGCGAGCCCGTCGCTGTCGTCAGTCAAACTCACGTTAATTTGTCCCTCCCTGCTGTGTTGCAGTAGGGGTCAGGATGCTCGTTTGTTATGGAGCCAAAGAAGCCAGAAGTTTACTGAACGAAAGGGAGTTTCAAAGTGTTTATAACTTTTCTTTTTCGATTTGCTGAGCGCCTGTTCGGAAACAGACGACGGAGTATAAATAAAGTGGAATTGAACATCGGACGAACACGACTCTGACAGGGAGACACAAAGCAAAAGGACGCTTGCGTGGACAAGGTTCACCAGAAATGACACTTGGGGACAGGACTCTTCGGAGCTGTGCAGGGAAGGTGCTGCCCGGCCTGAAGCAGGTGGCAAAATCCGCCATGACCACTGAGACGTCACCCCGAGACACAACCCCGAGACACAACCCCATCACCCCGAGACACACCTGCGGGTGCTCTGCCTCTGGGCTGGCTCCCGGGGGAGCCGCCGGGCTCCAACGCCACCCTCCAGCAGCTGCTCAGCGTCCTGCTGGCTGGCCCTCTGCCCCCATCCCACCCCATCCCATCCCATCCCACCCTATCCCCACCCCATCCTACCCCATTCCACCCCATCCCATCCCACCCCACTCCATCCCAATCCACCCCATCTCACCCCATCCCATCCCATCCCATCCCATCCCACCCTATCCCCACCCCATCCCACCCCACTCCACCCCATCTCACCCCATCCCATCCCATCCCATCCCATCCCATGCCATTCCACCCCATCCCACCCCACCCTACCCCATTTCACCCCATCCCATTCCATCCCACCCCACCCCATCATTCCAATCCCACAGTGCTTTCAGAAATACACTTTTTCCTGCCAAAACCCCTGAACTCCTCATGGCATTAGCGTAGTATCACAGAATTGTCCAGGTTGGAAGGGACCTTTCAGATCATTGAGTCCAACCATCAACCTGACACTGCCAAACCCACCACTGACCCACGTCCCTCCCACCACGTCTGCCCGGCTTTTAAATCCCTCCAGGGATGGCCATTCCACCACTGCCCTGGGCAGCCTCTTCCAGTGTTTGACAACCATTTCGGTGAAGAAATGTTTCCTAATATCCATCCTAAACCTCCCCTGGCACAACGTGAGGCCGTTTCCTCTTGTCCCGTCACCTGTTCCTTGGGAGAAGAGCCCGACCCCCCCTGGCTACCCCCTCCTTTCAGGGGGTTGCAGAGAGTACAGAAGGTCTCCCCTCGGCCTCCTTTTCTCCAGGCTGAACACCCCCAGCTCCCTCAGCCGCTCCTCACAGGACTTGTGCTCCAGACCCCTCACCGGCTCCGTTGCCCTTCTCTGGACACGCTCCATCCTCTACTTGGGTGTCAAATGAAAAGAAACAGTATTTAGCTCTACCTGCTGCTTCGCTGTGGGAAGGCAAAGCATCCGGGCCAGGGCTCAGCAGCTGCTCGCTCTTCTCCGCCCGCTCCAAGGAGAGGGGTCTCAGGGCCAAACTCGGGAGGGGGGCTCTGGGCCATGGGTTTGCCTCAGCTGGGCTGTGCTGGCACATGCTGCATCCCCTCTGCGCTGCATCCCCCCCTGCCTCTGCATCCCCTCCTGCCCCCGCATCCCTCCCTGCCCCCGCATCCCCTCTGCCTCCACATCCCCCCCTGCCCCCGCATCCCCCCCTGCCTCCGCATCCCCCCCTGCCTCCACATCCCCTCTTGCCTCCACGTTCCCTCTGCCCCCGCATCCCCCCCTGCCCCCGCATCCCTGCCGTGCTGGAGCAGGACATGGCAGGTTGAGCAGAGCATGGGCCGGTGGTTCAGATCGAGGTGTAGGAGGCGGCACGAGTGGCCATCAGGCAGCGGATGAGCGTCGGGGAGACCCGTGGCCCCTCCAGGTTTGGAGGGGGCAACTGCAAGAAGCCAGGACTCCCAGAGGAGAGGAGCGTGTTGCCCCGTAACTCCTCAGATAAGGAGGAAAAGAGGGGTCACAAAGAGCCCCCCGGACTTGGCGCAGCGCCCAGAGGGGAGCGGAGCAAAACCTGCTGTAACCACGGGCAGAAGGAAATGCAAAACTACTTCTCCCTTTTTATTAATTAGCAGCAGCCACAGTTAGAGCTGGGGGCTGCAGACACCCCCCCCCCTGCCAGGGCTCAGGCGGCCTTGGGGGCACGTCCCTGCGGCCGGGGCGGCCCCGGCCCCTCACGCCGCCCCCGGGGGAGCTGCCGCTGCTGGGGCTTCCACCCCCGGCTGGGACGGACGTCTCGGGGACGGGGGACACCGGCAGGGCACTGACGTTGGGAACCGTCCCGCTCCGACCCACTGCGCGACCCTGGTGGGACGGGATGTCCCGGGGGGAGAGGGGCAGCAGGTGCTGGAGGTGTCACCGTACCTCAGGGCTGCGCATCCCCCAGCTCCGACCCCGGCCCTATTTCAGGGGCTTTCAGGGCAATGGAGAGGATTATCCAGACTTTCACTGAGGGAGCTGTAATCTGCCTCAGGTCTGGATAATTACGCTCTTAAGCGCTGACTGCACTGAAAAAGGTGCCCACGGTCTCCCTTGTCACCTCTTGGCAGCACCGGAGCCACGGCTGTGCTGTGCCATTCCCCATCCTTGCTGGGATTGGGGGGGGCCCTGCTCACCGGGGTCACCACGACACGTTACCGGTGGGCGCAGGAAGGGCCCCCCGCGCCGTGGGCCGCTTGCAGGACTCTGCTGGCCGCAGGGCTTCCCCCGACCCTGAAAAACTCACCCTTCGCGACTGTGTAACGAGGCGCTGGAGGCCGGCGCGGCGGCTGCCGCCGCTCAGGCCGCTGTCACCCCCCTCGCCCGTGACGCATCATCCAGCGACGCAACCGCCGCCGCCGTCAGCAGCAGCAGCGGCAGCACAACCGCCAGCGCAGCAGAGAAAATGGTGGCGGCGTTCCCTCGCCCCGCAGCTCGCCAGCCCCCGGCAGGAAGGGGTGAGCGGCCGCCGCCACCCAGCACGTCGCCGAGAGCTCATTTTCCTCTCTCCGAAACACAACGCTGCCCCGGAGCCGAGAAGGAAAACCGCTCTGGGATGCCCGCGCTGGGCTCCCCCCGCCCCAGACACCCCTAAATCACCTCCGCCGTCACTAATTACCCACCTGCCTGCGTTTAAGGACTCACTGAAGATTGGATGTTAAAAAACGCACTAAAAGTGATTGACTGCGGCACACGTAGATCATCATCAGTCCTTAACGACACAGTTAAACAATTAGCGGGGCCAGCGCAGGGCCAGCGCGAGGGGGGCTCTGTGCGGCGCCGACAGACAAGGCCGGGGCAGGGGGTGGACGGGGGCCACGTCCCCACCCGAACGGCCAGTTCTCCCAGTTTAACTCTCGGGGATGGATAGCAGGGTACGGGTCACGCCTAAGCCGACAGGTCTGAAACGATCATCTTTATTCGTATCAATTTCCGCTTTAGAAATCATAAAGCTCACTTCTCACAGAGGCCTTTGGCCTTTATAAATAGAAGTCACGTCCCCCCCACCTCTTGGGCGCCCATTCCAGATGCTGCACCTGCAGGCGCGTGCGTAGACAGGAAAACCTGCAGCACGGCAAGGAGCTGCCTTCAGCCCCCATGCTCCGTGCCCGAGACCTTTTCCCAGGTTGCCAACGGGAGACCTTCAGGCACCAGGAGAAGAGCTGACCCCCCTGTTCCCACCCGCTGCAGCCCTGGCGCTCCCCATCCCAGCAGGGACGGAGGCAGCTCGAGGGGACCTCCCACAGCATCACCACCTCCACGGTGGGCGAGGGGACCTCCTGCAGCATCACCACCTCCACGCTGGGCGAGGGCACCACCTGCAGCATCACCACCTCCACGCTGGGCGAGGGGACCTCCCGCAGCATCACCACCTCCACGCTGGGCGAGAGGACCTCCCGCAGCATCACCACCTCCATGGTGGGTGAAGGGACCACCTGCAGCATCACCACCTCCATGGTGGGTGAAGGGACCACCTGCAGCATCACCACCTCCATGCTGGGCAAGGGGACCTCCCGCAGCACCACCACCTCCACGCTGGGCAAGGGGACCTCCCGCAGCATCACCACCTCCACACTGAGCGAGGGGACCTCCCAAAGCATCACCACCTCCACACTGGGCAAGGGGACCTCCCAAAGCATCACCACCTCCATGGTGGGTGAAGGGACCATCTGCAGCATCACCACCTCCACAGTGGGCGAGGGGACAACCTGCAGCATCACCACCTCCACGCTCGGGGCCCAGCTGCGGTCCAGCAGGAGTCCACAGCATTGTCCCAGGAGATGCCGGCAGCCTGTCTATACATGGGTAATAGATTAATGAAAGGTCCACGTAACACAGTGAAGAACAGAAGATATTTGCTGACATATAAACTCACAGGCGCAAGGTGTTCCTCCGGAGCAAGCCCTGCTCGTTCTGTAGGATCACCGATCCCAGAGTCAGTTTAACTCTTTGGAAGAGGACTCAATTAAATTGAAATGCATCTCTTCTCCTGCAAGAAGCCTCCCAGGAGGAGGGAAGACGGGCAGCCCCGTGCTTGCCCCGATGGGTGCAGAGTCACAGAGCACCGCTGGCTCCCCCCCGGCCCCCTGTCCCCGCTCAGCCCCAGCGCACCCACCGAGTCCCCTGGCACAAAACCCGGTGTTGGTTCCCAGTCTGACACCGGAGCTCCCGGTCAGGGAACCAGGCAGCTCGGTACCTGCGAGCTGTCCCCGCCGCTCCCACCACCATCTGAAGGTGCATCCTCCTCCTGCCCCGGGTCTCAGCCGCGCCGGGGCAATGGCAGGGGTTTAAACGGGCCACAGAGAAAACCGGTGCCCCAGGTCACGCACACAGACGTCACTGCAAGCCCTAGGCTTTTTCCACCGTAATTTCTGGGAAAAGTAAAAGCAGCACCTTAAGCGCGGGCCAACAAACTAGTTAACTCGCTACTTTCCACATCCTAACTTTAGCCACACCGGTGCGGATAAGCTTGTCACGCTTGGGCTGCCCAGGAGAAAATTTTGCTGGCACAGTTACGTTGAGGGAAGGAGTGAAGTCCCCACGCTCGCAGGACGTGGCACACTGGTGCCATCTCCCATGCACAGTTATTTTTGTTGCTCCTGCTTATTCCCTGCCAGGGACCGCTGGAAAAGCGGGCGACTGGTGCCTTCAGCCTTCACCGGGAGAGGCTGGGTATTTCCAGACCAGACAAGCTGGGCGGTGGGGCAAACAGCGCAGGCCCGGGGCAGGGCAGGAGGGGACACGACCACGACCACGCCGGAGTCCAAGAGCAGATCCCCGGTAGGTGCCGTGAGAGCTGGTTTGGGCTGGGGGAGGGCAGAGGACGACTGACTGCCATCATCTGCGCAAACCCCAGCCGCGCTGCTGCAAACGGCGCCCTCCCGGGAGGGCAGAGCTGCCACCGCTCCCGTGGCCGCCCGAGGGGAGCGAAGCGCTCAGGGTAACCTGCGCTCAACACCGTGTCAGGCACCAACAGACGAACATCGGGATAGAGACAGCAGACAAGAAGGGTCTGCCCAGAAAAAAACCCCTCTCCTGGTACCAACTAAGGTACAGATCTCTAACTCCTCACGGCACATCGGTACGATCCACGATGTAGAGAGACCTCCCGCTTAAAAATCCCAAACCATTTACTCTCAGCTCCGAGGAGTTGAGACCCAGGCTTTGTCCGGCATCGTGTACCTCAAACCCTGCGAGCACCTGGGGCCAATCTTCTTCTTCTTTCAACACCTGCCCCCGTTATTGCTGCTGTACGCGCACCTCATCAGCCGCCTCGCGTTTAAACGCGGCCAGCCCAAGTAGCGGCAGAGAACGCAAAGGAGGAGGCGTCGCTGCCCTCAGGTGCGGCCTTCCCCGGCAGCGCGGGAAGGCCGCGCTTTCCTTCGCCGGCTGTCGGGAGGACATCACGTAGTCTGCTGACTCACTCACTTCATTTGGGCATAGGAAAAACTTTTATTTACAACAACAGGTTAATTAAAAAAATAGTTGACAAAAAAGGCATACAGTATTTTATACTAAAAGAATAAAGATTTTTATTAAGCACTGTAAGTTGCATTCAATAGCCTTCAAATACACCACACCACAATCCATCTACAACCAATCAAACCCAACAGTAGTTCATTCTTGCACAATCCATGAGTTGGGGCAGAACTCCCTTCAACTTACATTAAGATACCTACTTAGCTCTTGCGGGCAGGGAATGGGGAATTACACCTCATTTCTGATCACTAATGTGTGATGAAGAGCATCAGGAGAATTATATGAAAACGAATATAAAGAAATGATTCTGATTTTGAAGTACATTAAGTTTGGAAACACTAACAAAAACATCAAAATGATACAGGTATATTTGCTTATACTAAATTCTTGATGGGAAAGTTCTCAAGAACAAGCCATTTGTTTCCTGCTACAGAAGGGGGGTACTTTTTTTTTTTTTTGAAGATCAAAGCTTTTTTTTTTTTTGTTTTTCACAGAATTTCATATTTGCTAATATGAAGGCATAAAACAGCAACAGAGAACAATAATGCATACAGCAATGAGTACACCAGGGTAACGTTGATATTCAAAACGGCTAGATAATTTTTTTTTTTTTAAAGTTTTAGAATAAATGCAACAGAGGTCAATAATCACAAAATTTTAAGGTTAGAGCAAGATCAGTCAATGACTAAACATAGTTAACATCTTTTATAGGACTATTACTGATTATTAGCTTTTTGTTTTGCAAATGGGCACAGTACTTGTAAGAATGGAAGAAAGAGGACAATAACATGCATAATATTAACTACACACTTTAAAAATTATGAACCATGCAGAAGTTTAGCTCAAATAGTAGTACTAATGGTCTACGTCTGATTCAAAACCACATAGTTCATTGATCACGGATGCATGGTATTAGTCACAAAAAGTTTCAGAACACATTGTGTTTCTTTTGAAAAGGTCATTTGCATCTTCTATGATTTCAAGTTTATCTCCATTTAACTTGCTTGTAAAGTATGTATGATGTATATTTAAAAATCAGCAGAACTGCAATATTACTCTATAATTTTTAGTTTCGATAGTTTGCACATTTTTAACACAAAAGAACCACATCAACGGTGATGAAATTTAAGAAAGAAAAAACTGTGGTTGTGCCTTTTTCCCCCCATAATCATGAAACCAAAGCCTTAAAGAAAGCTTTATTGTGACACAGTAATGCAAAATCAAATATAATGGCATACATATGGTGCCAAGTACTAAAAATTATATTTTAAGCTATATATACTTAAAGACTGCCAAAATTTGTTTTCTTTATATTTCAAAAAACAAAACTACAAGCTTTTGTCATAACCAGTTTAAACTTTATGTATACTTCATTTTAAGTGCGGGAGTCAAATGCTCTTCATTCTCTTTCTTTTTTGTTTTATTGTAGCATTTTGACTACAACTGGTTAAAACTAAAAATGTGTTGTTTAAATCTCTGACATCAAAGAGGGATCCGAATTTCCAAAGTCCTCATTTTTCTCTTACGGAAAGGAAAAAATGTACGTAACTGTAGGCTCTCTTTCTTTCCAGATATTCCTAATCCTGACCCTTCCCAACATCCTTCACCCTCTATAAAAAATAAGTTTACTCTTCTTTTTTTAAGACAGTGGCCTCAAGAGCATCATCTTTATGGCAAACACTGTCTGCATTTAGTGCATTTAAGTGAGGATTTGTATTGCACATTTTAGAGTCATTACTCAAGGCACTTTCAGACTGATTGGAAGCCCTGATGTCTCCTGTGTTCCCATTCATCTGGGAAGCTGGTTTTTCCTCATTCACAACTCCATTTTCAGCCAGGGATCCATCTGAAGACACAATTGAGGATTTAGATTCCTCTGATTTTGACTTAAGTTCTTTGGCTACTTCTTCTGCTGAAGCAGCATAAGGAGGTTTGCCCTATTTTTTAAAAAAAGAAGAAAATTACTCGAGAACCAGCGCCGGATATTTACAAGCCGTTACAAAGACACTATTGCTAAGGCAGCATGCAGCGCGCAGAGGGATGACAAGCGGACACCGAGGCGCGTGTGCTGCTGAAATAAGAGGTGGCACAGCAAACGAACAGCACAGCACAGGTGAGAAAGGATTTTCGGGATTCCCGAGTGCCTTCCAGCCACGCCTGGCGGCGCTCCTGCCGCAAAACGCCCTTTCTAACTCGGACGCTTCAGTTATTTCACAACGCAAGAGCTACATCAACGTCTGGAAACACCGAAACTGAGAATCAATATACAGCTTAACTCTGCTTCTTGGTTCACAGACATGATAATTTAATGATAGGATTACACGTTATTCGAATACAAACCCCAAACTTTTTTTCAGACAGCTTTTAAAGAGGTGCAAAAGTACCATGCAGTATTATCTGTACTAGTCTCTATGCTCCCAGATCAGGAAAGGGACTGCATACGAAAAGCACGTTATAGCAGAATCTTACAAGACCGAGCGTAGCGGTAAAAACCAGATTTATGCAGCATTAGAACGTGTATTTAGTTTTTAAGTATCTGCAACAATCAATCTCAGCGTTCCAGAAACGTAATAGGCCTCAAACAACAAAACAAAATAAGCAGGCCGGGTTGCTAAGAAGCAACGTTCTTATCTGTCCTGCTGTTAACAGCGTCAAGCACTGGGAAATGCCTTGAGATGCGGCCATCGTACGCACCTCCAACAATAGCCGACCCTTTCACGCTGTAATAATCTTAATTTTGACGTACTAGAAACAGCACAGTTAGTACTTTTCTGAATTGCTGGCAGCTTTTGCAGGCGAGTTAAGAACTGTTGTTCTCTAGCATCAGGATCACAATCCTTGTTAGCCAGAAAAAAAAAAACCGACAAAAAATTCCGCAGTAACATTGCACAGGGGTATGACTGGCAGAGGAGGACAACGAGTATTTATCACGTGTGTAAATGTACTTTTTTTACAGGCTTTACTAAGTGGCAAGTTCTAAATACACGCTTTTGTTTCTTTCCAGACCAAGGTCTCATCTTGTGCAAAAACAGCCATGTCTGATGTTTGATAAGCACAAATTGCTTCTTTCAGCCAGGCTCTCCAGCCTTTGCTTGTATCGCCTCGGAAGGAGGATCAGTGAAGCCGCTGCGGGGAGGATGTAACTCGGTGTAAATAGGCCCGTCTGGCTCTGGCCCTGCGCAGACCCTCCGCCCGTAACCGCCCGGGGGCGCGGGGAAGCACGTCGGCCCGCCAGCCCTAACTGGGTATCCAAATCGACTTGCTATGCATGAACTTCCCAAGTTCTCCCCGCCACACATGTTTTAATTCACTCTTTTCCTTTTCCCGCAAGAGGGACCTACGCTATAGTGACCGGTGGCCGTCGGATCCAACGAGCTCAGGACCAGCCAACAGAAAATGCCACCCTTTACCTTTCTCCTCCCTATCGCAGGCACAATTTTAGACCAAGATCCTTGTGGTCACAAGTATTTACCATCTAAATTACAGATCATTTAATAAAAATATGAATACCCAAACTTGCTGACTGTCCGGCAAGACTATCTACCATCCACGTACAGGTATTACCTGAACTACTCTTACATACGTAAACCTGAAAAAAACCCAGAACGTTTGGGAGCTCCGTCTCAGAGCTTCCTTTATTTCCTCGGTTAAGGTACTTGGAAATTAGATACTATACAATTAACACAGTGGTTTCTTTTCTATTTAAAGTAGAAGATGCAGAGCTTTAAACACACAGGTACATTCGTAGACGTATATGATCTGCGTACAGAGAAATTTAACAAGGAAGAGAAGTAGTTGAATTTTTAGACCTAGGAGACAGCAAGTTTTACTTGAATAGTTTCTTCATTATCCACTGGAGAACATCCCTTCTCTTACTGTCCGGTACCTGCAAACACCCCCCTACTCTTACACACTAATATCTCCATGACAAACTGCGGATCCAGATGATAACACATATGGTGAGTTTTCCACCTATTTACTGCCCGCTCATCCCTTACCATTGGGACTTGCATCAACATTCCCAACTGCGTAGCAGCAAGAACAATGGAAAAGGGCGGAAAACAGAACTCTGAAGCAACTGGCATTTAATACAAAACAGCAGTTGGCTTCAGCTGTATTTAAAGGCTCCATGGAAGAGACAAAAACCACGATCCACAGACGCTTTGTATATTGTCACCCAGAAGGAAGCTGCGTGCTCGTGGGGGCAAAGACTGGGCTGTTATTTCCTCTAAGTTTAAACTAAGTTGCTAGATTTGGAACCATGCAGCAGCAAAGATCCTTCAACTGCTACTAATTTTTCTTCATGAGGCTGGACCGTGGTCCCAGGCAAGAAACCGGGAAAGAGCGTGGGGGAGAACGGAAACGGCCAAGTTGTTTCAGCTTTGCATTTCTCCCATTTTCCTAAATTTCCTCCTACTCCCACGGCCGGTTAGAGCTGTGTAGGCACAGCTTTCGTATCAAAATACATTTTTCCACATCTGTCTTTATAATCAGAGTTTGCTCGTAACTGAGGTGCAACACTAGCCTGTCATCCATCACTGTTGCGCAGCTTACAGCTTCAACACGTAGGCAAGGTCATTGTAAGAAACACTTTTTTTTTTTTTTATCTTTTAAAGTTGTGCTTGTCAATATTAGCTGGTCTGGAAGTCCGTACCGTATTAGGCTGTAAACTAGAGCGGTGTGAAGTCAGGCACATGGCTTTATTACCTGAATTGCTCCCTGGCTTTTATAACCTCTCCCATAGTACCTTCCGCCTCTTCCAAAAGTTCTTATCACTGGAGTGGAAATAACTCCTCTAGGACGCCTGGAAGTTTTAGAGAGAAGGAAGAAAAAAAAAACAAAAAAACAAACATATCAGCTTTGTTTAAAACTACTTTAAATTTTATTTTGCTGGAAGAATTTTTTCCCTAGCTTTGCTGTCTAGTGACTAACATTTACATTTCTTTAAAGAAGCAATATGAGTAACTAATTCAGAATTACAGGGTGCTACTGCTTGCAAGTGTATGAAACCTATCAAACCTTTTGTTTTCGTAGCAATAAAATGACTACTTCTATATTTCACTTCTAGAGAACAATAAATGAGTACTTTCAAGCTTTGCAGAAACATTTTAAAGTGTCAAATTATCCTTACAGCGCTTTAAAAACAGAGCTCAAAATACGTTCACCTTAAAAAAACAGGCTAGCAACCTGAACCATTTATAAGGCCATTTCTCCCATTTAATAACACTTCCCATGTCTAAACACGCTAGACAGACAAAATCAGATAAAAGAACAGAAGGCAAAATACAAAACAGATTCAGTTTTGATGGGAGAATACAAAATTACCTAAGAAGCTGAGGGGAAAAAAGGAGGCTTCGGCCCTATCTGACACGTAGCAATTTATCAGGTTTGGAGGCTTTCCAACGGAGGTTTCCAACCAGGACACACCAGGTGGTGGCTTTTTGATTTGATTCAATAAAGATTAGATCAGATCAAAACCAACTTTCACTCAGCTAAAACCATTTTAATGCCACCTCTTGCAGAAACTCAACTTAGCATTATGTGAAGGACTACTTCTCACCTAAAAAATTCTTTTTTTTTTTTCTTTTTTTTTTTTTTCTCTGCTAGGAATACGTGATTGTTCTACTTCTCCTCCAAATGCACTGCCCGGTCCCGGCAGGTCCCAGCACGGAGACCGTCCCCTCCGAAGCTGGCGGAGAGCAGGCAGCTGCTGCGTCCTGCCCAGTTTGTAAGCCGCAATCGCCCAGTTTGCCATTCTGGCAAACAAACGACAGCTGCGATTCAACTGTGTCTCATTTTCCATATCCCTGACAAATGCCATATGCCAGCAAGGTGCCCGGGAGCTGTGCAAAAGCTGCCTGAGCTTTTCTGGAGCGCCCCTTCTTCCGCTGCTGCGGCGCTGCAAAAGCTAACTTACACTGAACCGACTCCGGAGAAACAGCGACCTGCGCCACGCCAAGTCTTTCCACGCGCATTGCAAAGTCCCACACCGAGCAGTAAGAAATCAAATACTGGGATTTAAAAACCAACGGCAAAGAATAAAAAAAAAAGCGGAAAGAGCTGTGTTTTATATTGAAGGAACTCGCACTGCATTCTTTCTGAAGATTTTAACCCCGCTCACCTATCCCATTTGCTAATCTTTTTAACCAGGTGAAAAGTGCACCCTTCAGGGAGCCGAGTTAAGATTTTTTTTCCTACTCTGAAAATCCCACTAAATATACGGATGGCTCGAAGCCAATAAAAAGCAGCTGGGATAATTTTACACAGTAAGAAGCCCATCCGAGTTCAGTATTGTGCAGAGACATGAGACAATGCCATAAACAAGCCTGACATGATCCCTTCTGTTGAAAAAGATAAAAAAAAAAATGACAGAGCAGCGTGCGGGACTAGGTGATAAGTTGCAGACGATGCACTGGACAGTCTCCTAGTAGTCATCTTCAGTATGAAACAGCATCCGCCAACAAGGACGCCAATTGTTAAAAAGCCTGTCTTTAGACAAAACACTAACATTAGCATGTTTTCCTCCCAGGTTTTATTTTTAGTATCAACTGACACAACAAACAGATACGCTGCCTGCAGTGGTTTTTCCCTCTGACTAATTCTAGTAACTCTACAGGTAGGGAATTTAACCGCAGTTATGATCTGATGGAGACGGGACGATCCGGCAGGGACAGTTTTCCTGTCTTTCTGAGGTGACAACTGGCCCCCAAACCTAACTGCCTGAAGACACACCTCTGACAGGATGAAAGCGTCAGATGCTTTACCTCCCAAGTCAAAAGCTGCTATCGGAGAACGGTATTTCTCTGTCGTAAAGGAGCAATAACACCCTTTCAGTGGGATCTGACCGCTTCCCAGGTAAGGAGGGCTCTCAATTTAGAATTTGCCGGTGTTAGTTCCTGGCGACTACGTTTCGCATCAATTTTCCTTCTTCAGAAAATGGAGGAACTGCTATTCTGCGCAGGAAGTCGATGCTATGTATAAACGTAAGCCAGATCCCAGCCTGAAGGTGTCTCCAGACCATCACTCGGGGCGCTTGAGCCAGCCAACGGTCTCCACGCACGACACTACAAACTACCCGCAGGTTTCCCCCCAAACAGTACCGCAGTCAGTGCATTTAAAGTGCAGAAAAGTAAGCAGCTCCGTAGTAAGCCAGATTTTCACGTTTTCCATGTTTTTCATGCGGATGCCTGAACAGAACCTATAACCGCTGTTACTCTGTCCACTGAAAGCGAGGAGTGCGATTAACATACCCATCACACCCTCGGCTCGTCCCCCCGGCCTCCAGCTGCTGCTCTGGAAGGGCAGAGGTGCCCCACAGCCTACGCTGTTTCCCAGCGGCTGTCCGAAGCGCCTAAACCAGCTCTAGATGCTTATGTTTTGGCAACTGGATCTCGTTCTAGAGAACACAATGCGCCTACCTACATTTGCTCCCCTCCAAGCGTCCGCTCTGCTCTTACACCAGTGCTGTTTGCTGCTGCTGAACTCTGTCATCTTTGTTTCTGCTGTTCTTACCTCTCCCTGTCCCCACGCCAGCAGCTCTTGATTTAATTACTGGATAGAGAGGAATTTGTGCAGTTCGGACTTATTCCTTCAGATTGCTCCCTGGCTCGAGATGGCATAAATATACCTACTTTACGCCATTCCTTTACTATTGCTAAAAACAGACATAATATATAAATCACATTACTTCGGGATTGTCTCCTGTAACAGGTACAATCTCGATTAAAGGCACAGAAGAATTAAGCCTAGGGAAAAAAATATAATCTTCGAAGTAAAGGACTAGATATTTTTGCAGCAAAGTACTTCTTTTTCAGAAAACTGTGCACCTGTAATTTCAGCTGTAGTGAAATGAAGTAAAAGAGCTGAAGAAATTAATATTATTTTAAGCACATCTCCCATCATGACTGTAGCAGAGAACTATTAAAACCTAGAAATGTCCTTCAGGTGTTTTCTGCTTAAGAGAAGAATTGCATAATGAAGTTATTAAAAATTTTATCATACTTCTTAATAAATCTTCTACCATGAGAAAGGAAGTAACTGAGTGCTGTGATAGTTTTGGTCGGCTATAACGGTATTTATTGATTCCATGTAAGAGAAAGCCCCCAAGTCATTTCTGCATGCAAAACAATTCAGTGTGTGTGTGTGTGTGTGTGTGTGTGTGTGTGTGTGTATCTATACATCAGATTCAGAGTGTGAATTTTATTTGCACATTAAAATGCTCATACTCACCTGAATAACTGCTTAAAAACCATCTTAAAATGTCTTTCGTGAATACTCAGTGGGTATAATTTACTGAACGGGTCCTAAAACGTGTTGCATGTAATTTGTAATGCCTCCCAACTTTTCCCTGTTTTACTTTTTACCCCCCATCATTAAATTCCATATGAAAAAGCACTTTCCAGGAGACTGCACTTACCCTCTCGCTGGTCCTCCCACAGAAACGACCTGCAGAGGGAATGGCCCTCTACCCCCTCGTCCACGTCTGCTTCCAGCCCAATGGCCGACTACAGTGCCGGCAATTTCAAGTTTCCCTCCCTGAGAAGGAATAGGTTGGACTCCTGCACATAAAAGCAAAACCAAACCTTGATCTTCACAATCGTAACATTAAAGTTAGGACTAAATGGAAAACTGCTTTGCCCAGATTTTATCACCTATACAGTTTCCTCTTTTGACACTGGGAGATCATTTCTCATTCACTCTTTCAGAAGTGTTACAACTCCAAGAGTCTTTCTTTCCCCCCTTTTTTAAAAATGGGTATGAATTTTGAAAAGAAAAATGATCTTACATGAGTACTTCAGTTTCAGTAATTAAAAAATATACTTTAGATAAGCATATTAGGAAACCGAAGAGAAATTTTACAAGCTATCTGAAGATTATTTTTTTCCTGCATTCCTAATGAAGTAGGAATTCTTACAGGTTTAAAGGTACTTTCTAGTGAACATCAAACATCAGCATAAGACACACAGATTGTAATTCCTATAAACAACTTACTAGGAAGAAATATCTGTACTAAGTTGTTATAAAGATACAGCATTTGAACTGATCTGAGTGTAAAAGGTAGGTTTATCGTTCCCCTATCAAGGAAAGCAGTTAAAATTGCAATTGTCTAAAAGATGAATGTATCTTCCATTCAAGTTGCTCCTGTCTTTATACCTCTGTTTTGCCCTTAAAAAAAATCAACGCTGGGGCATACCATATATTTCAAGAAATCTTAGGTAAGAGCAACTGAGCCAGATGTTACTGGTAAGACCATCAGCACTGAAAAGGTTACAAAACACAGCATTTATGCAGCCGCTATTAGTCTTCAAACGTTAACACCCTAGGACCTAAATTACTGATTAAGTTCAAAAAGGTTCATACTTCTCTGTACAAGTCTTTCAGCTTCAAATGCAGATTGTTTACGGGGGCAAAGTTATTCACACAAGGAAGCATTAGAGGTATGTTACGTTCGCTTTTAGGATAAAAGCTCAACAGGCCAGAGAGAACGACTGAATATATGGAAAGCTTTACCCTAAATGGGGAATTGAAATTAACGGGTTGTGCCACCTTCTTACAGGAGACGAGCAATGGGCACGAGGGTAGGCAAGAATCACGCCTGTGTCCATGCCGACATTGATGCCAGCGAAGAACGAGGCGGCAGTAACACTAAAGTCAGTCATTTCTACGTGGGGTCGTTTTTGCAAAAAGCTCAACTGCCCCCAAAATTTCAGAAAATAACTCGTTAATACATTCAAGCAGAGTTCAGCTGATTACAGCTGCCACCCTTGCATTCTGAAGCGCAGGAGACAGAAGGTCTCGTCGGGTTTGACGGCTACCCTGTGTTTGGAGGAGGGTTTCTAGGCGTGAGGGCTTGCGGCGGGGACCTGGGGCGCGCAGAGCAGAGAGCAGCCCGGGCAGGCTCTAGAGAGGAGAGCTGAGACAGTTAGGGAGAAAGGGAGACCGGCAGTCAGTAGGAAAGCCTCAGACCAAACCGTAAAGTGAAGGAAGCCGTTGCCAGAAGCTCTAAGAAAAGGGTTTTGGGTATAATTACCGCCCTGAAACTTGCTAGTCCTGTTGCTGTCATTGCCAGAGAAGGCTCCGGAGTGTCCTGCCGCTGCCGCCACCCGGAAGGCCCGGTAAGCGCCTGTGGCTACTGTTTCCCCATAAGGGCCTCCGAAGCCATAGACTCCTGTTAGACCCAGGGTAAAGAAAGACAGGGGAAAAGCTGTGAGGGGGCCAGGCATCTGGGAAGGCCCCTAGCAGAGGCACTGCTGCCTCCTTCCACCCTTCCGGAGTCGGCAGGGAGGGCCGCGCTCCTGCAGGCGACGCTGCGCGGGAGCAAGGACCGCTGCCGAGGAAGCCCTGGCCAAAGATGTCCTGTCGCCTTAGCGAGCACGGAGTCTCTTGGCCAATTAGCAGGCCTTTAACCTGGGTTTGGAACCGGCATCCCGACTTCTACGGCATAACGAGCACTGAAAGGCTTGTGATAATTTTTTGGCAATGAGCTCCGATGGCTACAGTTGTGGCACCCGAAGAACATCTTACTGCCAACGTCCAGTATCGATACGCATATGGGCCTTGGTACCGGAGAGACAGGGAATAACTCCAGAAACAGCCTGGAATGGTTGTATCCGTATTTACAGTCAAGGGTGCCAATGCTTAAATGACTGTAGCAAAAAACAGAGGGGTGGGGAGGAGGAAAGGTTGTCTTCAACCCTGACAGTTAAACTGTGTCCATTAATTGAGGCATTCTTAATATTTATAAACATTTTGAAGCAATGTACAGTGCAAATAAGAGCCTTTTCATAACATCCTGTGTTGATCCATTCCTCTTTTTTCTTTTTCATACAATAGCAGTAAAAATATTTTGATCTGGCACAGTTACTAAAGACCCTGATGGAAATACGCAGCCATACAACACGTTCCATATCGCTAGGGTATAGCTAATAAAAGTAACAACAAAATACAGTGACCGGCACATGCCAACCACTTGCTTTTATGTATTTTTCCTCTGAAGTTGAACAAGCAAATCAGTTCATGGCTTTGGGAATGCGAAAGACAAGGCAACCCTTCACACCAGCGTGTTTTGCGCCGCTGTCCCATCACTTACCAGCAAAGCCTCTCCCCCTGCCCTGAGGTGGTGGGACTGGCCCAAAGTGTCGAGGATACATAGAAGCTGGATAGAAAGGCATGGCAGGTGGAGGTGGGAAAGGGAGAGGATGGTTCTGCCTGGAGAAATTTAATCCTTCTAGGATGCTCTGACGCATCTTTTCAACCTTGGCTGCCTGCTCAGCCTATGAAGAAAGAGAAGGTCACAAAGAGATGTCAAAATTCTGATCGCAATTGTATAAAGCTGCATGTACACAACAAAGTCAACGAAAGCAAAATACAGAAGAGTAGACAACTACTGCAAACAACTTCCATAAAGCTAGCTAGAAAATGACATTAATCTGTCTTGCACACCTGCTAATAGTTCAAGGATATTCCAATTGTTCACAAGAAAATCAGTGGAGAGATGGGAGTCTAAATACTGAGGCAGTTTAGAAGTCGGTAACACAGAAACAGTTCACAAGTTAAAAAGGGTTTTCCAGAAAGGAACTGAGAAACCTCTGTCTACAATCTCCTCAACAGCCTTTTACTTTAAACAGAATAATTATCCTAAGCCCGGGCTGCAAAACGAAATCTATGTAAGCAGGCTAAAGCATGCCCGGAGGCTCACACGCCTGAGATGGACCATAGCCATCATCAATATTTAATCTATCATCCGTTTCCCTCGAGTCAGAAATAAGATGATGTGAGCTGTTTTGTTAAGATTTCATACCTCCCAAAAATTTTTTTAAAAAAGTTTTGGTTATTCAGTAAACTGTTGATTTTTATCGGTTTCTGGTTTTATAGTTAGATAATAACTTTGCATGATTTCGATACAACAAAAAACCAATTAATTTGTATTTTAAGATGGTCGTAAGAAACGTGAAAAGATTTTGAGCTTAAGGACCCTAAGAACGACTTCATGGTTTAAAATAAGTTAGAAATCACAATTTTTTTTCCTTCACTGTAAAACCACTGGAGCCTAGTCCTTTGTGACAGTCTTGCTAACTTGACCCAAAAAAGACAGTACTTGAACAAATGAGCAGAGATAGTTTTCAACTCCGAGTCATTCATTACGTCACAACTGCATTCAAGTTGCAGTTTCCAGAGAGAAAAAAAAAGACAGACATTAAAATTTACGCCGGTTTATTTTTTCCAAATCTCCCAAAATTCTGTCTCAATCATCAAGAGAGTAAATAAAGCTGAAAAATACCTGTTAGCCATTCACGTCATAGTTCCCTTTTAAAAGCAGGGAGATGACACAAGAAGTAAAGGATGGATAAACCCACCACAACTAACGCTTCTGAAAATCTGGCACACTTGATACTGGCACACTTGCGAAACTACACACCTGACCATCACAGAGGTCAATGAGCGGAACTTTCTCCCGGCTTGCTTTGATGAGCTTGGTCTGGAATAATTTTCCATCAAAATACATCCACGGACAGCAGTGCTCCCATGGAATTGGCTGTCCGCAAGCGTCGTTTGCAAAAAGCGCCATATCGACACCACTCATAAATAAAGCAGACAGCTGAATTCCTCGGGGATCCAGATTCTCAATCTGTTTAAAAAAAACAAAAAAAAAAATTGTAAATTTAGTAAGGTAATAATGCGACGTAATTCAAAGTTATTCCAATAGTTACATTATTTTCTCCATCCACTCGGCAGGTGAGAGAGAAAACCAAAAAGCTATTTTATCTATAACAGAGCACAGGAAATTATTTCTAATATTTTAATGTTTTAACTCGATACCTCGTCAAGAAGTCAGTACAAAGTTTTTAATAAAACACTCATCTCTCATTTGTGGCATGTGGTGTCTAAAACATGCAAGATGCATACCTGAGCTGTGTTAAGATCATTCATAAATATGCAGTACAGAGTTTTTCAAACAATGCTAAAGCACGTTATAGCAAGCAAAAGCTTTAAAGACACAGGAAATTAGCATTAGAAAAGTTCATGAAAAAATTTATTTCAAGTAATCCTGTGCTTCTGAGATATTTTGTAGAAAGCTAGAGGACTGAGCTCAGCGTTCATTTTTTCTTGCCACATACCACATTTCCCTTCCAACGCCTTTAAAATGGATGTCCTATTAGCTTGATCCAAGATTTTGCTGTTAGAACGCGTCTCTCATTAATGAAGTAATGTTTATGCATACAACAGCTTTATTTAGGATGCAGGACAGACATACAAAGTTAGAGTTAAATAGTGAATAATAGCTGGTGGTGGAAGCAAAAAGGATCTGCTTGCAGCAAATGTATTTTTAGCTCTGGCATAAGAAAATATCACTACTAGTGTTCTCTAAAAGACTTCTGAAAATATCAGCCCTTTCTTGGGAACATTTTCAAGACCTTGGTATTAAATTTTAAAATTAAACTACATTACCTTCCTTATGCATAAGCAACCTTTAAGATCCAAAAGACTATCCAGATGGTTTTGCAGATACGCAGCTGGGTTCAAACTCAGCTGCTCTTTCTGTCTGACTTCAACAAAACAGAGAAGCAGCTGCTTCATATGAAGACAGTAACAACATTGCATGAAATATTGCATCTTTTAGTTAACCAACATCTATCATGGAAACGATCCATATTCCTCTTCATGTATGATTTAAAACTATAACTCGGAGAACAGTTTCTATTAAACAAAACTATCGCATGCTGTTCATCACTTGCCTTGTCTCTGCCTTTTATTTTGGGTTGGAATGGAAAAAAATAATTTTCTCTGGGAATTCCTTTCTTAGATCTCTAAGACCAGCAATTGTCACAGTGGGGTCTCCTCCTCTTTGCATCAAATCTTAAGATGGAGGCGAGACTCCGGTAACTCTTACAGATACCTTTGCCAAACTCACCACCCCGAGGTGTTTGTTTATTGTGTTGTGTTTTGAAAATGGAACAATCAAGTCGTTTCGCAGGAACTCATCAGGTGTCCACGTAGCTGTCTGCATCCCTTGTTTCTTCACATCTTTCTCAGCAATGAGGGAAAGGCCAAATAAATGTCTTCCTGTTGGAATTTATTTATTTGTTTATTCATTTATTATTTTTGCTCTTGGCATTCGTTCTTTGGTATATGGGAAGAAGACTTTGTTTTCCTGTGAACTCTGCCATTTCAATTGCTAACACGTGAATTCTCTACTTGCTGTGTGACAAGTGCAAATAGATTCTGAAGTTAGATTCAGTTGTTTTCTTCCCCTGACATTTGTTAGTACTCCTACGGCTAAGCACTGGGTCTCCGGGAGCAGACTGGTTCATAGATTGAGACTGAGAAGTCCCTCCCAGGGTGCTACAGGCAGGAAAGCGACCCGGGTTCTGCCCGTCACCCGCAGAAGAGAAGCAGTCACCTGCTGGCTTTGAGGATGCTCTTGCAGAGTTCGTATTAGTGGCAAAATATGCCTTAGAAAAGCCTAATAGCTGAAACTTGCGTGACCTTAATTACTGGTTCTTCGGAGAAGAGCCATGCTAGGATCGCCGCTTTTGTCTGGGCCCCTCGGCAGTGCGTACCTGTGCGTATGAACAAGCTTGGGAAACAAGCACCTCCTCCTCCTTGGTGATTTAGCTAAGGACAGCACGCGTCCAGGCACTGCTGGCAGCAGAACCAGGCTTTCCTGAGCCCTACAGTGTCTGAAACCGCTTCTTCCAACGTGAGGTCGCGTGCTGAAGAGGTGATCAGCATCTCACGTCCTCCACCACGTCGATGATCAATGCGGACAGGAGGTAAGATGGATGATCACTTCCAGTTGTGCATTCCCTATTCATCCTAATACCTCCCACAGCTTCCACCTATCAAATACACTATCGGGCTTAAGATGCATTATGCAGAAAAAAGCATCTAAAGTTATTGCCATTCAGAAAAAGGGTTGCTTAAGAAAAAAAAAGACTAAATTCTACCATTTTATTTGGAGAACTTCAGAGCGGGTTCTGAGAAAATTCTGAAGAGCAAACAAGGTAAATGCAAAACCAAAATCTCGTATATTTTAGCTCAAAGGCTAGAAGAGGAAATTTCACTGTGAACTTCTGAAGGCTGAATGGGGAAATCCCCCACAGTAAGACGATGCTGCACAGATCGACAGGCACTCTGTATGTAAAATAAGGATACCGCACTAAACAACTCTATCAATTAGCTACATTTACTTCATGTAATACTGCTGTATTAGCAAAAGAATAGAAACTTTGAGATCTTAACTCCTGAAATCCTCAAAATAATTATTTCGACGATTCTGTGAGTATTAATAAACTGTTTTCCCTTTTTTTTTTCCTCCTCCTGCATTTTTCCGTTCACAATTATGCACGTCTCTCTCCATTTCTACACTGAGCTGCAGAAATCGTTTGAATGCTGAATCATGAAAAATACCCAGGTATTTAAAAAACAGCCACACAAGGCATCTTTTTTATTTTTTTAACCTTTCAATGGAAGCACATTTGTTTTAAAACTTCCAAGAGGCAATTACTTAAGAAATTGTGAGAAAAGGTTCTGCAGTATAGAATACGCTTAAGCTTTTAGTTATCTGTCTAACCAGTGAAACAGAACTGACTACCAAACTTTGCAACACCTTAAAATACAAATATTAATATTTTGGAAAGTATAGGTAATTACGCAAGGCTTTTAGTGAGACAGGCACATACACATCACCCACTACAGTTAAAAATATGGATCAGCTGGGAATAAATCTCTTGAATTATGAAAGTTACAGTTAAGAATTACCTTGAGTTCCTGAAGCTGGTCAGGTTCATAGAGCTTTGGAGACAACGCTTGGGCAAGGAAAGCATCGAGTTCCTGGCGACGAAGTATACGAACCCCCGGCCACTGTACCATATACCTACAAGGAAGCCCACCATTATTCAGAAGCTTCCTTTAATAGGTAAATCAAGTGGTGTTTTATGTCATCAGAAATCACCAGAACGCAACTACAACCGTATCTTTTTTGCTGCCTAGACTTGAATAGTTAAAAAGGGCCAAAACACTAAATAGATTTGAAGTTTGAATTTGTTTGAATTCATATGGAAGAGCCACTGGGTGTGAACCAGTTGGGCAAACCCTGCTTCCAGTGACGAAAGGGAGGACAGGCTGCCAAAACAGAATTTAAAACATAAGTGGATTCTGATACCTCTAAAAATAAAATAATATAAAGATTAATGGTCTTTATAAAAAAGACTAATGCTAAAAAGGACCTTGTGAACGTGTTTTCCAGATAACACATCACTCAGAAATTATCTAGTCAGTGAATTTTATGCTCATCACATCCTAATTAACAACAGTTTCTATATGCCGCATGTCACAGGGGAGACATATGCTGTCCAAATGGACGAGGAGCCCAGCTTTACGATACCATTTGGACTGGGTTTTGTATACCTGCTATTCTATAAGAAGAAAAAGAAAGTGCTCAAAAGGCAAATACAATAGAACCGAAGACAAATATACATTTATCGCTCTCAAAAATGGCTTAAATTTTTTCACGTGCAACACGCTAACCTTGAATTCTGCCAGATTTATAAGCTAGTCATACTGAAATAATCCCCCCTTTCCAAAAAGGGAAGCATCTCTCAATTCCTCAGTCAGTTTTCAATCTGAAAAATTAAACAGGTAAGTATTTTGGACCTTGTGACTTTCTCTTTGAAAAGCTGAAGTACAGAATCAATTCTTCAACTGTTGGGTACCATCATTTCAGCTAGACGAGCAACTCTAGCCCAGGGAATCTCACACCTCACAAGCAGAGTATCCTTCACGGGACCTCTGCAGCCTGGAAGGTGCTACGCAGCTGTTCTCTGAAGAACTCTCTTTCGCTTTACAACTCGGCCAACGCAGCCTCTGAGACCCCAAATGTTATTTTTGGTAAGCTGAAGCCTACAGTATAGTAAAAGTAAACTAATTCAAATGCTACAGTGGCCTTTTTGCAACACAGGATTTTTTTTTCCTCCTCCCTTCAGTCCTCTAGAGACCAAAGAAAGAAACACTGAAAATACAGCATGCTTTTAAGACTCACAGCAGAAACGTTCTAAAACTAAAACAACAACCCCCCTTCTCCTGGTGACGTTGCAAATGTGAATTAACGCTTTCTACACTCATGGTTTAACACAAAGTTAAATGTGTGATTATGCAGTAAAACCTTTCCCTCGTTCTGTTTCACCTTAAGGTAACACTCACCTTAGTACACAACAGAGCACCATAAGATGAGTGGGCACATTAGTTGGATTGAGCATTGCTGGTGTATCTGATCTCATACAGGCCAAAAACGCCCGCATTCTTCGGTTCTTGTCTTCTACTGCTTTTCCCAGCCACAGCTTCTTCAGATTAGGACAGGTCCATTCCCTGAATGCAAGTGCTTCCACCAGCTCAGGGGTTTGAGGAGATTTTCCTTTGTAAGCAGCCCATTCTTTAATTATCACTGGTGAAACTACGAAAGGGCAACGATTGAAAAGAAAACGTTCCCAGTTAGACAGCAGCATATATTTAAAACTTGATATGCAAGAGCTTTTTGATACAAAAATTGAGATAGAGACCAATGTTCTGGATTATACATTCCCAAACCGGTCAATCAAGCTCTGTATGGACCATCTTTCGGTCGTGATCGCAAATGAAGTGCATGCGACCAAGCGTACGCTAGGAATGTTACATTACTATTTTCAAATTAATATACAACATAAAGGAACTACATATATTCATCTAAAACAAACGGAATTTGAAAATGCAATTCCCCCCTGAAATACCTGTGTCATTGGCCCAAACCCTACAGTGGTAAGTAAAAATGGCACATAAATACAAATATATTCCATGGGCGGTCTTTTAGGAACAGTACGATCCTAGAGATTTTATTCAAATTAGATTTAAAACTTACGTTATGCTTGTTTGTAGTTGTTCAACTACTGCAATGGAATGAGATCTCAAATATGGGTGGGTTTGGGGGATTTTTTTGCCTAAAGTTTTCACGAAATGTTACATAAGCCTTTCAATTTACTGCCCTGCTTTCTACTAAGAGGGTCCCGTTTCTGTGTCTGCGAAGCTCCCTTTCCTCCACATCAAACCAAAAGACTGTTCAACTCTATTGCTGCTAAACCATCTCCCTTTTTTATGTTTGAAGGCAATCAAAACCAAACACAAGTTTAAAAATAAAAAAAATAATAAACTAATTCAAGACTGAGCAATGATACCTTTGGCCTTGGAATGACCCCAAGTGTGACACAGCTCAAAATGTGTTTGCACCCTTCTTAACTCCGAGCCCAGTTATGCAGCGTGGAAAGACTCGTTAGTGAAGCTTCAGGTTACGGCCCGGAGAGATTCCCGGCAGGAGCACAGACCTGCTCTTTCTCCTAGAAATCTTTCTTGGTTCAGATGGAGAAAGAGAATTCCTGGTGCCGGGAGTGCCCTCACAGCTCCAGAGTCTCCTTTGGCAATCGGACATCGGCCTTACAAGGAATTTTTAGTCAGGGGCAGGCAAACCATGGCAGAGCTGATGATTCGGATTAAAAAAAAGAAGCTCCAGAACACCCCAAAACACGCTCAGGCTTTTCCGCAATAAAACTGCTCTAGCATTATAGCTGCATTTCACAGAGCTCGGGATAAGTTTTACAAAGATACCATGCAGCAATAAAAATAAATATTCTGATATATTTAGTTGGTAGCCTCACTACACAATCACGTTCTATTTTGGTTGCTACGAGTTTTTATACGCCACACCAGGCTATAAAAGCTGGGCTTTACCAGCCAGCAGAGCCACACCGTTATTTGTGCACAGCTTCTCACGACGGTGTTCACTTCTTTTTTAGGCCTGGGACAGTAATCACGAACAAATAAAAGGATGTATTTATGTAGGCTTTCAGAGACTTATTTAATTGCTTTAGGTCTCAGAAGGAAGACATGCTTTTCGACCAAAACTTCTTTCGATTTGATTCAAATTTGATGACTGTTATGGGAAAGGTTCTTGCAGAATGGGTATATGAAGGTCACTCTGGGGGCCTGGCGAACAGTATCCTCTGACGGATGGGGCAGAGGACCTCCAGCTGTACCAGCTGACAAGTAACTGCAGCACTGTTCACCCAAATTTAGCATGTAACGCAACAGGTGAATCTGGGACTTGTTCATATCCACTTATCTCTCCAGGGCATTTCCTACACCTTTGACAACTCCGTACTGGGACTGCTGCCAAAGCCACTGTCCTCCTCAGCCGCTGAGGATCCCTGTCCTCAGAGGAACCTGTCGTGTTCTCTTCCCGGGGCTTCCACTGGGACATAAACACCACCTACCCTGAAGACTGCATCAGCTACAACAAACACTCAGGATCGAAGTGTGTTCGGCCACACCACCCCAGTGCTAATTATACTCTTTTTCATACTAAACTTCTTCCTTAAGTAGCCTAAGCAACCGCACGGCACGCTGACGTCTGCTTTCAACACCCCCACCACGACACTTTCAGGTCAATCCCAGTCAAAAGGGTCAGCATCAATCTGCATTAGGGTAACCTGCTTGGTAAACACGTGAACGCCCTTACAGGCTCTAAAGCCATTCGCAACAGCGCCCTGCACCCTCGAGCTGTCTGGTAGAGCCCTTGTTGCTAACGGGTTGGTTTTCATATTGCTGTTCAGGTGGTTTTCAGATTCTCTTTGCATTTTTTTTCCATGAATCAAACGTGAGGCGTTGAGGGACCTAAAGCCACTAGAAGATGAGCTAGCTAATGCCGATTAATCAAGCCTCATTTTTAACCTTATAATCTTTACCGACAGCACAGCTTGAGCTAAGCATGCCTGATTCTGCAGAAGGGCTACTGCCCAAGATACAGCTTTCCTTTCTGGCAGAAACAGCATCAGCTGAATACATCCTTGCCGGAGAACAGTGCATCACAGGGTGGCTGGGTTTAAAATAACAAACCTTTGGATCCAACCGGGAGTTACGACAGCTTGTACAAGTGTGCAAGAGTGGAAAGGGCAGATGGTTTCATCTACACATATTTATCAGAACACGGGAAATAACCCGTTCCAGAGCTTGAAAAGGAGAGCAAGCCAGGCCTGGGGCTTCCAGCTCAGCGGAAGAAGGGCAGCACAGCCAGGGCTGCGCCCTGGGCGGTAAAAGCACGATCAAGAACTTTGTGATTCAGCTTTTCACATCCTCTGGGAGCAGATACGAGGACATGTACAGCAAAAGCATTACTTAGCAGACAATTACCACTGAAGAACCTCACTGACTACCTCTTCCAACAGATCTGTTGGGTTTTATTGGCTTTTCGACTACCTAAAAATAATAACAATTTAAAAGACAGAAGTCATCCATTTTATGAAAGATCCATTATTTTGCTGTCTATATATTTAGCAATAATACTGATGTGTCAGTTCGTTATGTATTTTTCATAGCCTCCTATAACCCTCAAACGCAATATACTTGCAAATTATTCATGCACAATTATTATGTTGCCAGTGTTATGGTTTGCACAACAAAGATGACAGGAATTTAGGTATTAATATACTCATTACCTCTCTACATAAATCTTAAGGACACTATGCATTTCCTTAGAAATTAATTTCTTAATGTCTCTTAATTCTTAAATTTTCCTCTTAATTGTCTTAATTAGCGCGTCTCATAACTTATGCCTTTTTGAGAGCAGCAAAAAAAAATAAATACGACACCGAGGGAGAATCAGCATCACTAGTTCATTATAGCCTGAGTCCTCAGAAAAGTTAGCAAGGGCTAATGAGTGTGACTAATTGATCGGAGGAACCTGCTCTTGCCGCTTAAGACACTGCTCTCTCCCCGCGTCTTGCGCGGCCTGCCCAATTCTCCCTATTTCATGAGAGAGGTGACCAAAAGAAACGTGTTCCCTGCAAAACTGCCCTTCCAAACCACACACTTGCGTCTCAGCTCAAATCCATCCTCACTAGCACTGTTAGCCCCGCAGTGAGGCAACTAACTTTTGGGCAGATGTTCAATTCTTTTTATTATTATCATTATTTTTTTAAGAGTGGGGTCAGTCCTAATCTAGAAGTAGGTCAGTAGCTGAATGTGTCCCTGCAGCAAGATTTGCTGGAGCTCCTGTAACTAAACCAAGTCAGCAGTAGCGTTCTAAGCCTCCACTGAGCATAAACCTCTGGAGAGCAGTATAAATGAAGAGAAAAGAGAGATTAGGGAGGTTTCCCCAGTAGCCTACAGAGAACATTCTAGATTTACAAGACAAAAACATTCTAAAAACTGAAGCAGATCTTCAGCACTCAGCTACTTCACCACTACAAACACTGTTACACACTTTTAAGGACGGAAGTCTAATGAGGATAAATGAATACTGCAAATAACGTCACTATTTTAATCCTGAAATAACCTTGTAACCTGAAATACAACTATGTTATGCGAATTTAAAGAATTAAGAAGTTTGTGGCAATACGTGTGCTGAGATATTATTCAAACAGGATAAATACTAATTCCCACAAAATAACTAAGATAAACAGTTTTTCAAACATCGTTGGAAGATTATCGTCTTGACTGTGAACGTACAAAAACATTTCGCAGTTAAAAATGGAAAGAGAAAAGGGAATGAACGTAAAGTTTACAACTGATTCTTACTTTCATCCTTTTACACGTGAAGACTGTGAACGATGCTTTCGTGCATCCTAAATATCCGATTCTTAAATTCAGTCTAGTGACAGCCGGCTCCTATATATAAATGCTTCTGCTGCTGCCATCCACTTTATGCTTTAGCATTCCTTTAACCTTTCTAAGATGCTACTGTAAAGGTCAATCGCTTCCTTGTATGCACTCCATGATTAAGAAAAACACTCTAGAATGAGGAGGTTGAATTTTCTGGAATGACAGTAATTCCTGGAAGCAGAAGACTTAAAGAGACAACTTCCAGATGAATATGAAGATTCCCACTCATCCTTCTGAATCAGACACAGGATCTTTTGACAAGTCTGTCTGCAAAAGTTTAGTCTGTCTTCACCCTTTCCTGACATCACACCTGACTTCTGCGGATTTTACACCAAATTTTTATAAGCCAATACCTGAAGGATAGCAGAGATTTGCAACCTTTGCTGAAGTACGTTTAATTACACATTTGGGAATGATAGGGTAAGTTAAACATATGCACCTCTCCTGTTTGAAAAAAGTATGCAAATTTGTCTGCGTACCCACGGAACAGAAGTTTCCAATAATCAAGTTGCGCCATATACTTTGAAGATCACGTCACAAACTTACATTACTTGCTACGAGCCCGACAGCAGCTTGAGCATACATTTTTAAACAAACCCCAGAGCTTGCTTAGAAATGGTAACATTTATAGTTCTTAAACTACTACAGGACATAAAATTCCAAATTACCAACATCTTTTTCTCTTATCCACAGACCAAATAAGCCAGAAATTCCTCCAGCATTAACTACACCGGTGAAATCTTAGTAACTATTCTCATTCAAATCACGGTACCAATGGATATGAAAACATAGCAAAGGGAAGAGAAATAAAGAATGGATCCTACAGTACATACATTCTGGTGGAAGTCTGTTCTTTCTAAAAGCAAGTCTTTCGGTTTTCTTTCTGCTTTCTGCCAAACTAAACAGGACTCCGTAAACATACTGACGAACTGGCCTATAAAGGAGAGCAGCAGGAGGCAGGTCTTTGTTGGCTTCATCTTCTATAGAAACGGCAATTTTGATTTCACCCTTTTGCATGAAAGAAAGCAGAAAAATACGACATGTTACAGCGGACAGAGAGCATTTAGATATGCGTGGTAACAACCCGGCTCTACTCTAAATCTCGTCTAGTCAAGAAAAACGTGATTCAGCAGTAATGCGGATCTTATGTACGTGAAGGTAACACCAGAGGAGGATTACCCTGCAATCTACTTGCTTTCCTCCAATAAGTCTCCAGGCTCCGATTATCCCTGTTACTCTCCTCTTTCTCTTCTCCATCACACACCTTTTTTTTTCCACCTGGACTATCTGTAGGTGAGGATTACCTAAATATTGATCTTCAAATACGGCTACTTTGAAGAGTGAAACGGTACACGAGAAAATACAGCGATGTGCTTACAGTCAGTCAGAGCACATTTGAAGCTGATCTAGATTTCAGACAGCTATTTTTAAAAATATTCATGCTGTCAAAACACACCAGTATGACTTTTTGGTGCGAGGATTTGAAACAGTATTGGGGACCGACTGTAAAAAACAACTTTACGAGAAGAGCTGGTCAAAAAATGGTAACCAGGAATTACATAAGTAAGGTTGGTTTTGAATGTATATAAACAAAGCTTTAGCATTTTATACTTTTTCAGAAAAAAAAAAATGAAAGAAATTTCGAACATTCTCTCTGACAGCAGCAGCAATATTCTGTATTTTCTGTGTCTGCGCCTCCAACCATGTTAAGATTTTCTTGGGAAACGACTGACTTCACTGTATCACTCCCAAATATCGGCCTTTATTTTCAACACTGACAAGCACGCGCTCCCTTCTGACACTTTCACTTAAAAAAAAAAACAAAAAACAAAAAAACCAAACAAAACCCACCCCAAAACATTTAAACTGTCACAGTGATGAATACCGTAGGTGACACCTCAGAGTGATTACACTAGGATATTGTCAGGTTTAACTCAGACAATGCTACTTTAGGTCTAAGTTATGTCCAAAAGGTCTCTCTATGTAGCAGCAACATAACCTGGAACAATGCTACGGGCCAATTTCTAAAGAATCTCATAATTACACAACAAGATATCTGTCGGTGTACCCACGGTATAGCTTAGGTTCCCCGTCCATACTTGTTCAAAAGCACTTCAGATAGCGGGGAGAGAAGACCAGTCTCAAGTAGTACTGATTTCTTTTTGATGCAGCCATCTCTACTTTGACGTGGTTTTTTTTCCTCTGTTGGGAGTGGATTTCTCAAATGCAGGCATTTAATTCATTTCTTCCCATTGTGAGATACGGTATTAAAAATCAAGTAGTATTTAAATGTACTAAGAATATCTGGCTACGCAAAGTATGAAACAGAACTGGCATCAATGGTCTTCATACATCTTTTGGTTCTTCCCCACATTTCTTCAGTAAAGAAGGGAAGCGTAAGAACATGACAGCGCTGCAAGCTACAGCGCAAACCAAACACATGGGAAATAGGAAATCCAAAGTTCAACCTCGATGCAGAAACTTCTCTTTTTATGGATTTCAGATCCCTGCCTATAGTCCTTATTGTCCTGAGCTGGCCTTTTAAGATGAATACAAGTTAACAGGAATGTGGACAGTGCCGTCTTGCTAGATGCCATACAAATATGGGCTTGATACATGAGAACAAGTACTAAGCGTTTTGAACGGTAAAGAGGGAGATTAAAGTTGTCTTGTTCTGGGACTCTCACTCCACTTAGAAGGAACAACGAACTTAGGTCTTTTGGGACTAGAGTCGGCCAAATACAGAGTTGTGCAGGAACACAAAGCTCCGGCTCCTTCCCGATTCAACACAAAGCAGACTTCAGCAGCTTCCAGACACACTGAAGCAGGTTATCACCGCCTGCTTCTGGAAGAAGCTCTCCCATTGCTTTCCAAGGCGTCCTCACGAGGCCATTCAGGTAGATTTTTTTACTGGACACACTGAGCAGACAGAGTCCAAGGCTGTGTGAAAACCTTTGCAGCTTACCTGGGATCTGAAGGCTAGCACATAAAATAGCCAAACCGAAAAAAAAAGCAGCCATCAGAAATGTTCTGCCAAACTACAACGAACAAAAATTCAGAACATCATCGAGTTCATCTACAATTACATTTTCGGACTATACAAAAGGGATTTCCTATAGCTGCTGGGTTTCTATCCGGGCTAGCTACCAGGGATCAGATTGAGAGGGAAAACAATCTAAGTATTTTTGGGCACTGAAAATAGAAAAGACTTGGCACAGACACCAAAGCACATAGGCAGGATTTTTTAGATGCAAATGGACTCCATATAAAAAAAAAAACAAACCACCAACACGCATGTGCACACATATATACACACACACACAGACAGACATATATACACATGCACAGAGATATAAAAATATCTACACGTATTCAGGAAAAATGATTCATTTTGTAAGTAAACACTTCTAATTACTCATCTCATATTTAGTGGAACAATGTATCAGACTAGATCAGTGCTTAGAAAACGGGGGGGGGGAAAGTGTTAGAAGCACTAAAAGTGGACCAAAAAACGCATTAAAAAGGATGTAAATTTATGATACTCTTTAGCCAGAAATGAAAGTGCTATTATCTTTACAGAATCATTATTTCACCGTACGTAATTTTTAAATGTCATACCTTGGTTAGGACATGAAAGATGTAGGGATACATTAACCCCTTCTTGTGCCTGTGTTCTGCCACTCTTAATACTTCAGGTGCTACAGGAGGTAATGGAGGGGTAGTAATATCCATGTGGTTTCTGGTGGGCATTGACAACAGGCATGGGATTTGTGGATTACTGGTTTGATTCCCTTTGACATCAGCTGCCTGACTTCCTGAAGAAGCACTAGAGGAACCTTCTGCCTGTAACAGAACATAGGAAATAAACCGCTTTTTGAACGTGCAGAGAAACACACCCGCAATGGAAACAGTAAATCTTCACGTCACGTTGTATCAGTATGGGAACACCTTATCCAAAGCGGGCTAAAAGATTTTCACAAAACGTAAACTTCCGGCCATTGTTTGCTGGCAGAAGCAAGTTATTGAAAAAAAATAATAATATTAACAGTAAAGCTTTAACTCATTGACAGCAACAAGTAATCATTGTTTTCTTTTTAATTGCACAATACAGAAGGGGGACTGATGACCTCTTCATGAAATGCGACTGGCCTCTTAACTAAGGATTTCCAAGATAGCGCCAGCTAAATGGGTTACCTGACAAAGTCTGTAATTTCTCTAGACTTGCATGAACGCATCCCTTCTCGGTTTGCACTTCTAAACGAAGCAAGAAAAACTACATAGTTCCATTTAAAGACATTTAAAATATACAGTAACTGAACTCAAAAGCCATGGAAATGTTTTGGGGTGGTTTTTTTTTTTTTTGAACACAAAATTCTTTTCTCGGAGAAGAAGATTCTGAGAGAAAATGGCACCGTTTTCTATCTGCAAGATTAAAGTGGCATTTTATTCCATTTCTAGAAATGTAGTTCACAAGTTTATAGGAAAAGCATGACGCATAAAAATATACTGTAAACCTCCCGCTGAATGAGCCCTTTGTAAGCACTTAAGTTGCGCCTCTCAGATACTACCAAAAAAAGTAGAGTTCATTCCTAAAATTCCTTGTCTTCAAAACCGAAAGCTGTTTTTAGTTTAAGAGTTCATACTAGTTTCGTGCCTACAAACTATCGTAATAACAGCAAAAACTTTTGAGACTGAAATTTAATTTGTTCATGCATGAGTATTTTCATAATTTGGGTAGAAAATGTCACATGCTTCGTAAGACTTTAAAAGCAAAGCTGAAACAGAAATGGCCAAAGCCATGAAATCCCACAGCACAAGTAACATAAAAAATAGTCCCAAACAAGCTGCTGCTTTTTCTCTTCAAGTTCTTACGAAAAATACAAACCTGCATGTAAAAGCAAAAAAACCCCACACACAACCTCCAAAAACCTTCTGCAGGAAGGTGTGTATTAGTAGAAACACGCTGCAGCAAAATATCAAAGGGGTGATGTTATTTTCAGATTACATTTTAAGCGCACAATCAAAGAGGACATTACTGAAAGATTACATTTTAGAGCTGGCAATCCAGACTTCATTTTATTTACAGAGATGAAAACGTACAGAAGAAATGAGTAAAACCCGTAAACCAGAACACTCCTGACACAATATACTAACAGAGAGTATTTTCATAAACATGTACGCTATCACAGCTTTATTAAATCCATGATACATTATCACGTACATTTCTCTCTCCGTTTAAAGATTTCTGTCCCTGTCTTCTATTGCCCCAAGAACTAAAAGTCAGTGAGAATGGACCACAAAAAAAGAAGTTTAACAGAACTGCCCATTACTGGGGATACAGAGGGAAGACGACAAAAAAACCCCAAGTGACAGTAATGCGTTCCCCGTTCGCACCACCCAGGCTCTTCCCGGGTCTGCTCCAGCGGTATTCCAACACCCAAGCTGAGGAACTATCACAGTTAAAAGTCCTTTTTTTTTATTTTTTCTTTAGTGATATACATCTACCCAAATAAGACGAGCATACCTTTGTCATGTGTAACCACCCAGTGAGACAACTACGAGGAAGGAATTTTGACATTTAAGTCAAGCGAAAGGAGCGTCGAGATTGCTGCTACCTGTCTGATCTAGGCTAGATTTTCAACACTTTAAATTATCTCAGAAATTCACATAGCTCATTCAGTTGAAATCTTTAGGAAATATATATTTTTTTAATCATTAATGCATACCTCTCTAGGAAATGAGTTCATCTACAAGATGTACTCACAATCCTCCCTGTCATGCTCAACAGATGCAACTGTCTCCTCCCGCTACTGGGGGCTGAAGAAGTCGTTTGGTATTTAAAAAAAAAAAAAAAGGCAAGTACAACTCACAACCATTTACACATTAAATTGGATGCATTTAAGTTGGACCGCATGCATACACCCGTCGGGAAGTTTAATCACTGCTTCTACAGCTCTAATCCTGTGTGCAGGGCAGGCAGCCTGCCGGGACGTGCAGCACGTCCCCCCCGTCCATCGCCCCGCTCTGGGGGAGGCACCTCCGCTCCCCTCCTCGGCAGGACACGCAGGGCTGCAGCTGGCACACACCGCCCTTCGCACGTGGCCCGTAATACAGAGAGGAAAGGAATGCAATAGGTCAAATTAGCATTTGCATATGGTGACTAATCCACAGGCAGATACAGTTATCGTACCGGGCGTAGTCTGCAAAAATAATAAGCACCGATGGATGAAATCATCAGCTTGATATTTTAAGCACAAAGCCCTAGTTTACCCAAAGTTGGAATTTCTGTGGCAAAGGTACAGGGAAAATGTTCTGTTTGTCTGCAGCGTAAGTAACTCGTGATTGGGTTTGTCTGACACAGAAGTAACAGTTGGGCTACAGTTCCATCACAAAGACACAGCGATATTAGGTGCAAATGCTTTGAGTGTTCTTTCCAAACACAGTTCAAACACGGAATACAGACCATCATACTCTTAATTTGACAACGGTGTTAAATCTTGAAGAAATTTAACAGGATAAGTCTTTATCAAGGGCTTAGTTACGCCATCCTTACTTAGTGAAGTAGCAATACATTCTAACTGGTCCCATGGAGCTACTTTAGTATGTATTATGTGAAATTCATACCAGGCGGTTATAAAGGGCTTTTACTCCTCAGCTGAGCTTGAATACACTTATACCGGTCTGTGGCTAATGCTGGAACGGGTGTTAGAGCTGTTCTCACTGCACTGCAGTTTATATGCCGTGGACTCTGAACCCAGGGACACTTAGACTGCTGTACTCCTTTGTAAAAATCAAAATAATGCACTACTGTAAACACGGAGAGCAAATAGTTAAGGATGACATTGTTAGCTAAGGAGTAAACAAGTTTATTGTTTTCTATTCTACATCTAGTATTTTCTAACACATTCTATTTAATTTTCATTTTTACGTACATTCTACAATATTCCTCGGAAAACTTCTCACTGTTTGCAATTCCCCAAAAACGTGTAAAAGTTCACACTAAATCCTACAGATCGATACTGAAAATTCCACTCAAGAGTTTGCTGTAAAGCTTTAATACAAAACAAAAAATGGCGATGTTTGGAACTTAAGGAATTACCTTTGTTTGGTCTCCCAGCTCTCCACGCGTTTGACTTTCCGACTGGGCTCCTGTTTTTTCCCAGCCTATTTTGTTCCCACTGACGTGGCTGAAGGACGACACAAAGAAAACCACAGTATTAACGTGCTGTTCAAGATACAACAGGATAAATCCTTGGAGACCGTTACCGGAACTAGGGGCCAGCAACTCTGATTTTAAGGGATGCTATGTATTAGAAACGTCAATTTGCAGGAGTCGTGAAGAGACTTTAATACCGACATTTATTAATTTAAACTATGTCAACATTTGGATTGTATTTAAAAGCTGTATATTACAATGACTAAATAATATTGACGCAGGAAAAATTCTTGATTGAACTTTAAATATTTGTCAAAGTAATTTCCCCTCAATTAGGAGACTATTTCTACAAACTGGCATATAAATGACACTGTCTAGATTTCAGTTTCGGAATTTATTCGAAATTTATTGCATAAAATGCATAAGACAACAGTATCAAAAATGCTGAAAAGTATTCTGTTTTTCTAAAGCAGGGACATTTCCAGTTCCACGCTGCACAGAAGCCACGCAAACTTACTTGATTTACTAAGCAAGACACACGATAATATTTAAAGTTGATAGACAGCGTAAAAAAGCCAAGTCCAAGCCATCACGCGTAATCGTAGAGACACTCCGAACGTTAATACCCAGTAGTAACGTACTATTACACCCAAGCCGAAACTTTTGGAGGCAATCACAGCCCTGCTAACACCCCGGGCTCTGATTCTCACCCAGTACGCCACTACACCTAACGAGACAAAGGCAAACACAAACTGCCTCTCTTCAAATTTCCTTTTTGTAATCAGCAAGCAGTAATTACATGAACGTCTGCACAACTTGATTGCCAAGGACAGACACACGGTCTAGTGGAAGTCCGAAATACTTGCGCAGTAAACAAGGCACAAGAGAGCAAACCCAGTTTCACCGCTGCTTTGTTCCACACACAGCCTGGCAATGAGGGCTCCTCGGTCCCGCTCCGAAATGGTGCATTTCTGACATTCACACCTGGTTTCTTTGCAAAGCCACGTTATCCCCAAATTTAAGAAGCGCAAACGCTACAAATTCGGTTAAGTTTCAGAGCTTTTTGCTACTGAAATTTTAATGAATTATACTATGAAGTAGGACTATTTCTTTTATACAAAGTAAAGAACTCAGCAGCTTTATGACATTTACCAAAATCTCCCTCTCTCCCCCTTTCAATAAAACATAAGGGCAGAAGTGGAAAAACACCCAACGTTATTTGGTTTGGGATTTCTGCTTGTTAAGGGACAAGGCGACTAGAGTGAACCATGGACGTGTCTGCAGTCATAGTGACCTACAACTATTTTCCGAAGGTCTATCATACCACTAATATGCGGATTTCTTACTTTCGGGATCCTGGTGAGGGATTTTGAAAATAAATTTGTTTTAACAGAAGCCAGTTAAGAAAACATCCTCGTGATAAAACTTACTTCACTGCACCTCCATTGCCTTCATCATTGTCGGAGGACGAAGATGTAGAAGAGGCAGGAAAATAGGTTGAATCCACATGATTAGGGCTCCCACTCTGAGCTGGATTTATCGGAGAAGACCGTTCATACAATGGTGTATGTTTTCCTTCATGAGGAATGTTACTGTAGTTGTTCTGCTCAGAAAGACTTTTTCCACCTGTTTCCAGGGTGATGGCTGGCTCAGAGAGGCTATAGGGGTATGGACCCTGCCCTTGGGCCCCACCCTGATTGGACATCTGCTGGGCCTAAAATAAAGGGATCTTTCTTAAGTGAAGGTGAACAAGACGGCTTTTCTTTAGAAACAAAATACGTGATTTAATCAAGTGGCATTTTCCAAAATGTACGCGTTAAACCTCAGCCATTTTGGACACCCACAAAAATTGTTCTACCAGAGTGTGTGGCATCACTGTAGCTCCTTCAGATTTAATCAGTGAATGACCACGCTAAAAAAAGTCAGATGTACCTTTCCCACCTAGACTTTAATGCGATGAGCACAGCGGGATTCTCCCAGGGAGAAGGGCAGAGGGCTCTACTTACCACAGGTTTTGCTTGTAGTGAGGTCTGTGGAATGTTAAGCATCTGAGAAGGAACATATGGTGGCACTATCCCAGGCATACCAAACTGATTTGGTCTGGCTGCTGTATTGCAAACGGGAGGAGGGGAAAACAAGAAGAAGAAAAAAAAAACAACAAAACCCACTCATGAAAACACTCATTATTTGACACAAATGTTACCCTTTTTATCCTTTTGCTTCTACAGTTTATTTACTCTTGTTTTGTTAGCATTACTGTTTTCTAGTATGCCTTTAAGTCAGTTTTATTCTTTTTTGCCTTTTAATGAAAATACTTTGTAGGTTGCGAGGTCTATTTTACTTGTCTCACCTTCTCTCAGTTCTTTGTATCTCTCATGACTGCACATTTCTATTCTACCTGGGAATCAAAGGAAGCTTAAAAGAAAAAAAAAAAAAGCCCAAGAGATGTCATAATGATGAAGCCAGCAAAAACAATGTCACACTGACATATAATGCTGGCACTTTCTATCATTTGAGTATTTCACCCGGAGTAGCCTTAATGCCTCTTAACGGACGTCTTTGAATGTAAATGAAGACACCCCATCCCTCCAAAAAAGAGAAGGAAAAATCTCTATTAGTATACCAGTGCGGTAACTGAAAATCTTTTGACAATTTCAGCTCAAATCATGTTTTAGTGTTAAGAATGAATTTATGAGTAGTAAATCCTGTGACCATGCAGTTAATTTGTAAGCCTTGAGAATAATCTGCAATGCCAGAACAATTTGTGGCTGCAATTTAAGTAGGTATGTTATGACATAAAAAAAAATAATTCAAAGATTATAAAGGGATTTCTAAAACATGTCCAATAAGTCCAGTGAGAAACAGGAAATGTGTTTTATGGAACCGAAGTAGAAACTGTCTTGACGATTGGAACCAGCCACCAGATTTCGGTTGTTTACAGCACCCTGCTCTGGAGTGTCCTAACGCTGGAACCAATGCAGCAACAGCTGTGAGGACAATCAGTGCAGGTTGTTCTCCTCTTGGGGGAAGGATCACAACCTCTGCACAGATCCTACAAAAACCTTCTTTAGAAACAGCGTATTCAAGGGTCAAGGAAAACTGCCAGAGAATACAAACATTTTTTGTAACATCCTGCTAATAATACTGTTTCTGATTTAGGGTTATCCCAAGGTTTTAGTTGCAATGAAAAGCCTTATTTCTTTAATTACTTACCTAGGTAATGTGGTGGATGAAATGGCATAGGTTTATTAGTTGCTGAGTAATAAGCAACTGCTCGCTTAAATCGAGTAACTTTGTCATCTGTTCTAGACTAAAACAAACAAACAAAAAAAGATCTGTCAGCAGCAAATCCAGGCACGGCACCTGTAGGTCAGCACGGCACTGTGGAGTGGTTCACGCATACCGTTATCACGTACGGTAGTAACGCTACGGACCCCTGAGGACTACAGCACGACTCCAGCACAAGAAACACCTCAAAATCCACGTAAGGATGAAGCTTGAAAATACTATCTTCACGTACCAGTGGTTCTCAAAGCCAGAACACAAAGCCAAACTACAAAACCCCATTGGTTATCAAGAATTTAACGTTAAAGCGCTGAGGGTAAATGCAGGATTTTTACCTTTGGAAAGTGTGGAAAGTGAAATTAGGGTATAAGACACTGCCTATACCAACAGATTCCTATTATTAACTGATGCAAAACACTATTTTTACAGAATGCAATTCTTCAACACAAATGCATAGCATGATTGGTTAAAAAAAAAAAAAAAAAAACAACAAAAAACCACCACACACAAAAGCCAAAACCACACCAAAACAGTATTTTGCTTTATACTTTACCTGTGAATGTTGAAAAACATCTTTTGCTATGGCATCCAAATCAGTGGTGTCCTGAATATTACGGACGTAGTCAGCTACGGCTTTGATCACTACGTCACAAGGTGGTAAAACTAACTGGTGAGCACGTACCTGGGCAAACAAACACACACGCCAGCGTGAAATAACAGGGTAGCCCGAGATACTTCAGTTACGCAGCCGAGAATTAAACCCCTTATTTATTGAAAATATATTCAACAAATTCCATGTTGCCAGATTTGGTATCTAAATATTTTTGGGCCTTCCACCCTGTTTCTACGACTTCACCTTCAACAGTGACTCATATATTTTTCATCTACAGTATATTTACATATATATGTGAAACCTCACCTTTATGTAAATATTTGCTAGTCAACTATCAGCTCCAACAACAAACAAGGTCAACAACGCTAATTATTTTACTGCTTTTAGTTGGACATTTCCTCTAGTGCAGAATGCTAGATCTAATGTGGATACATCCATTTTTTATGTGTGTGTGTGTGTGTGTATATATATATATATCTATACATGTATCTGCCAGAAGATATTTTCTTTTGACACAGTTTATATTCTGAATGTAAAGTGGTATCAGAATTGATGAAACAGATAACACTGGGAACAGGAAGATCTCTACGTACACAGAAAAGGAAGGATGCGAAAACCAAATGGAAAAAAGGCATATCTCAAGGAAATTCCTTTCAGGATTCTACAGAAATTGGTCTAAAAATCATTATTATTTGAGGATTACATAGTTTAACAATTAGTGCTTTCAAATGTTGTATACTTCGTTATCTGTAGTTGTACACATTCATACAGCTTCACATCATATATAACATTGCAGGCAAGGAATTATTTTTATTTCTTTGACATTACACATCAACAAAGAATGATGTATGGATTTCTGCTGTCGCTCCAACGTGAGCATAGTTACTTTCTCTTCCAAGAATTTCAATATCAACATAGTGATAGGGCTGGCTACTCTTTTTGCAGACACAGAGGAAATTAAGAATTCCACTGATAAAATATTTTCAATATTCTGGCATTAAAAACAAAAAATTATGTTCAACCATCCAATGACAGATGTGTCTGACCTCCCACATTCAGCACCTATTTTGAATGGATGAGAAACACGCTTAAATGCATGCTAAGAATTTCCCTCAAGTTTACAACCTGAGCCCATACAGACCACAGATCTTCATCTACAAATCAAAGTCCATCGTACAGTCTACTCAAGATCTTAGGAAAATGACGGATTCCCATTAATTCACTGGTCACCGACTCATGGCATGGGTTTGAAAAGATAAGAATCACTTCGGAGTTTGTAGTGAAAGACCCTTCTCTGTACTAAGAATAAAGAGCCGGAAGAACTTTGCAGGAGGATGTCCAAAGCCCCTAGTTCTTTGGCACAACCCCTTCTCGTGTCCACACGGAGAAAGGAGCGGACCTGGATGGTCCTGGACGCCCCACACTTCCATCTCAACGCTCTGAATAAGCTCCTCCTATACCAACAGTCCTGAAAAATATAACTGAGGATTATTCAGCAACGTGATTCTGGGAATTACTGCTCTTACACGGACTGCGTGATCCTGTCTGGGGTATAGAAACTTCAGGGCAAGCAACCGTCACGGACCGTTGTGAAATTCAGAGCAGTGAGCGGTGCTGCCAGCTGGGTCTGAAGAACTACTCAACCCTTCTTGGCACTTTCTGTTACTTTCCCCCTGCGCTGCACAACGCGCATACTCAGAGGGGCAAGAAAGAGGTCTCCAACTACGTGTCCTAAATTTTAGAGAATGCATGAGGAATTTCTAAAAATTCTGTCGGGAATCTCTGTACAGTTCTGGAGCACTCCGTCCATGCCTATAGGGACTGCTCGGTTTTTTCCTCTTAATATATTTTCATTTGCCTATTTGCAAAATTCAGTGATTCAAGACTCGAGATATCACTATTATTATTTAACAGTCCTAATTTTTAAGATACGAGAAGATGTGAAAAATCTTTGCATGCTTCCATTCTACACAGAGGTGTCACACTTTACTAGAAAATACTGCAATTCGGCCTTGTCAGAAATGTTTATGCAACTTAAAACCTGTACCACAACCCCATTTTATTTTAGATGGAGTCTACCATATGTAAGTATTTTCTTTCCTGCCCTTATTTTTCTTCTTCACACTCGCGACCACTGAATTTTTGCCCAGATTCCCATTTTTATTAATTTTCTTCTCCTAACTTCTACTTTTTTTACAAATGTCAGGATGCTCATTTTATACCTGGTCATTCTCTACCAGATGAGCTCCACATTTTATGAGCCTAAATTAAGAACAGTTCTGTACAGCGTAGTTAGTGGCATGATAATTATTTCTATTTCAGACAATAAATTCTAAATTTTCACTAGTGTGCATTCTGAACGTATACACAACAGTATCGACTGTAGATCACATTTGTGTGGAAGCTTACAGTCACAAATACCGATGATAAAATTTTGCACCCAACCTGCAGGCAGAGGCAACAGATTTTCTTCCCACTGGTAATTTAAGTCGTTTTCTGAACACCTACCATTTTATTTGTACAATTATACATCTCTAAAGCAGCTGAATCATAACATGGCTGTGTCACGTTCGACGTGCTCTCCGCAGAGTCCCTCGGAGAAGCCCTGCATTCCTACTTAAGTGTTTCTGCAATCTCTGCTTGAAAATTCAGCGGTTGAAAGGCGTAAGCAATCTATCACTAGTATTATGTGATATCCAAGATAGCAATATTTAATAAATCATAAGCAGTTAGCATCAAGAGAAGACATCCCATCACTCTAGCACTAATATTCAGCTCAGATCCTAGAAGTATAAAGCCCAAGTGAGACACATTACGGGCATATTGCCCCCAGTTTTGCTGCTTTTAAACAAACAGCCTAAAGACCTTGCTGGAGCATAGTCTTAATTTCTAAAATGAGACCTTCTGAAAGTACGTACAGATTTCGAGACATTTCAGATATTTGGATTTTATTTTCTTTTATTCCGTTTCAAAGACAGCCAGTGCGGATGTAAGAACACCCTCAAAACTAAAAATGGCAGGGCCTACGCAGAAGCCATAAAGGAGAAGTAGAGAAATAAGAGGTACTTTCCTGATATTGAAGAAGAAAAGATTTCTACTCATTTTAGAACTTGCCAGAAATCCAAAATTGTAGATTCGTTACTGAATCACAAATAACATTTCCAACGCTGTGTGCATTAAAATACAGGCCAAGTCTTACTAAGTCTGGGAAAAATTAAACTTAACAGCAAAAGTTACAGAAAACCTGGTCATGGTTCAAACTTACTTTTAGTTGCACACCAAGCATTTTATAGTAAAATCAGCCTCATATTTTACCAATTTCTCATTATGAGAGATTTCTTCCTAGAAGCTATTTTTTTGATGCACGCTGAAAAGATTAAGTGGGGAAAGGAAATTAATTCTACATAGGTATCTGTCAAAATGAGGCAGAGCGCAACACTCTAAGCTCAGAAGCTACAATATAAAAATGTCTTAGTTTTGACAAAATGATTTTGCAGAGATGCTTTACTGATAGAGAACAGACTCACGCATGCGTAACTCCACAGGATTACGAGGATACTGTAGAAGGTACCCTGAACTACACTTGGGAAAAGCTGAACAATTCCAGGACAACCCCAGTTGCCCACTGTCTCCAGGAAATGAAGCCTTTAAAAGCTAATCAACAGAAGTACCCGCATTTACTGTTGTGCCTGCTGGAAACAGATAATCAGTTTAGTTTTATTTTCAAACCATTAAAAAAGAGACCTCGAACATTCAGCTACTGTGCGGTGACACAGAGGGAACATTATTTTTTCTTTTCCACTGGCGAGAAAAAAGGCTGAAGACATGAAGAATACTACAACAAATTGCCTGGGTTTTGTTATTTTTGTCTAGTAATTTCTACCAGAGAGCGCACCCAAACTGTTTGGATCTTGTCTCAGCCTTTGAAGGTTAAAAACATTTAATCTTACGAGCTTGTCGTACATCTGATCTAACGACAAGCTTTCTCAAGAGGCAAGAAGTTCCCTGGATGACTTAGAATGCTCTCGAACCAGCAAAGCTCAGCTTTTCCGTGAAGAGAGAGTTATTCAATTAGAATTTCTTTCTCTTCCTCTCTCCATCCTGGTTGGGAAACGGACCTCTTTCTACTGCTGCATGTCTTGATGGTAACGAGAATGCACACAACACGGACATCACATGCTAACAATTTATACACATAGGGCTCTGACAGAACCAAATCTAAAGAGGAACGAAAATGATGTCCGAAAGAAAAGGGGAGAGCAGAAACACAAGCCAAAGATGTGACACAGACTGGCTTCGTATGAGACAACCTGCGTGACAACCCTGCACGCCACCACGAACTCAAGGGCTGGGCTGCCCTCCAGAAAGACCTAGACAAGCTAGAGGAGCGAGCCAACAGGAACCTTAAGAAATTCAACGACTACAAAAGTAAAGTCTTGCACCTGGGCAGAAATAACCCCTAGCTACTCTGCAGGCTGGAGCTGTGCCAAAAAGGACCTGGGGCTCTTGGAAGGCAGCAAGCGGAATGTGAGCCAGCAGGGTGCCTTGGCACCAGAAGGCCAGCTGCACCCTGGGCTGCGGAACAGGAGCACAGCCGGCAGACGAGATGTTTAAGGAGTTGGAGCACTTGCTCCATGAGAAGAGGCTGAGGGAATGGGGCTTATTCAGCCTGTCTGAATTCAGACGAGGCTTTGGAGATACCCAACAGCAGCCTTACATTACCTGCAAAAAGGTTACCAAGCACATGACGCCGGGCTCTTCACAGCGGTACACTGTGAAAAGACGAGAGACAACAGACGTAGCCTGAAACAAGATGGGCTCAGACTGCACGCAAGGCAAAACATTTTTACCAGTGGGACGGTCAAATCACGGAGCAGGCTGCCCAGACAGGTTGTGCAGCCTCCAACCTTGGCGATTTCCAAGACTAGACCAGGCAAAGAGCCCTGAGCAACCTGTTCCGACCTCAACCGCAACACTGACCATGCTTGCAGCAGGAGGTTGAACTAGATGACTTCCTGAGGTCCTTTCTGACCTGCATCATCCTTTGATGACCCTTAGCATCAAAAAAAAAAAAAAAAGACACTTACTTTAAGCACATCTTAAGAGTACCACCTTTGTTATCTGAGCAGCAGTAATACCTAAGCACCTACTTAGCATATTAGTCTCCCTCTGGCAGACACCCTCTGAAGTCAACTGGGAAAGAGAGGAATTTCCTAGAGCAATTCAGAGAAGGAGACTAACCTGCATATTTTGGATTGCTTTCTAGAAGTAGCATGCTTTGCTTCTCTACTGAGATGAAACAAGCAAGGAGATTTCGCTAACTAGTTTTGCCAGGTAGAAACAGATGTAGAATACTGGCTGGTGGGTATATCAAGAGTTTGCCAAAGACAGTCCCAATGAATTCATCCTTTCAAAATTATCCTAACGGGAAGATGATCCATGGCGAAATGAAGACTGCGATCTCAAAAAGTTTCCCTGCATACTCTTTTTTTTCAAAATGAGAGATTGCGTTAAGACTTGTTTCTAAGGTTACCTTGTGAATAAAGAGTCAGCACTTCTTCTGTGGTGTGTGCTCCTAAACAGATAACACATTCGTTTCAGAGATAAGAAACTGCCCTCCTAATATCATTGTGACGGTATTACACATTGATCTTGAAACTCCAGCCCGTAACAAGCTCTCCCAGAGTGAGAACTGAATTGTCTTTGTCTTAAAGATAAATCCCAAAGCACACAAATAAAAAGTAGTATAGTGCTAGTTTCCAAACAAGGTCCAGGGGTTAAATTATTTCTCAGAAAGTCTGTCAACTCCTTCCTTGTTTTGGCTGGTCATTCCAGTGAACTCTGCTCTCAGTCCGGTAACAGGACACACGCACGTGTCTACACATTTATTAGATGCATTAGATGCATTGTCCATCTACATTTAGACGTCCAAGACCCTGACTCAGAACAGCTTGCAGTGTCAGCTTTTAATCCTTTTTCCCTTTTGCAGCGATAGCTGATAAAATCTCTTCATTTAAATTTGTCCATAGAACTTCACAGTTTTGCTGAGCTGATGGCCGTTGTTGGTGTTTTCTGAAAGGCTTTTTATCCAGCATGAACTGTTAGGTCCATTTCCTTCTAGATGTGAAATACGGATTCTTCACTCAGGTTCCATTTCCGTTCCTTTTTCCCCATTTCAACTCAGCTGGTTCCTAGATGAAAGCACCACCCTCATGTCCCTCTTTCAAACAGAGGTACAGGTTCCTCAGTTTTGCTTTTTTTCACCTCAATATGTTGACATCTGAGCAGATATATCCATTTCCCATCAGAAGAGAAACTACCAGTCTTTGCTAAGTCACACTTTTTAATTGGCGAACTAGCAAAGCTTCTCTGGCAGGAAAAGTAACCATTTTGCTACCTCATAATAAAAGAGTGAGAAAGAATGCAGAAAATAAATTGTACGTTATTAACTGTCACAGTCCTCACTGAAAAGCAACAAATCAGGCCACTGGGAACTGAATCTCTTAGCTTTGATGCTCAAGACCATACTTAGATACAAAAGATTAACATCTTTACACAATGAGAAAAAGTTTTCCAAATCCTGAATTGAACGAGGTGTGGCATTAGAGCCCTTGGTTCCCGAGTATGGAGAATATTCAACAGCAACTCTGAACAGACCCAACAAAGCAAAGTTTGTAAGTACAGCCCAGGGATGACACCCTGGGCAACCACAACAACTCCCTCCCCCCCCATTTCCAGCGCTCATGACAGCTTGCGCTTTTTGTAACTGTTCTGGAACTAATTCCTGCTACCAAGCTTGTGCTAATACAAACATATCTTTTAGGGTTTTTTAAGCATTCCTAAAATTTATAAGGAATATTGCTTTCTGCACACCTACAATTAAGAGAAGAGGTCTCACAGAGAGAGCTGTAATGACATCCCTGATGTACCAGTAAGTCAAATGAAATTAAATTGAGTTAATGAGCTACTGAAACACGTTAAAATTTCAATCCATGAGCACTGTTGAAACTGAAGCTAAAAATAAATAAATAAATATAGTAAGTTGTTCCATGACCAGCAACTAATGAAGATTTGTTTCCTGTAGACCTGTGCCGTTGTTGCTTTAGCCCTTCTTTCTCTCCCTTTGACATCATTATCAGCCAGGAGACAGAAATGTCGCGGTAAATTTGGGGCTGAACAACTGGCCAGCAAGCTGCCCTGAAATTAAGCAAATCATGTGCTGCGCTAGCCTTTTCCCTCAGTAAGGGCACTAATTTGGGTCTTTTTTCACTGATAACAGTGTATCAATTTTCAGGGAGCCTGCAACAGCCGAATGGGAACCACTTTCAAATCTGATTAACGCTGGGCAACAGATTAAATAAATACTGGGAGGACTGCCTAAGCCAGCCCAGTGACGCTCTCAGGAAACAAGTTTCATTTCCTTAGGATGCCTGCTACAAAGCCCAACTGGTGTTTCCACTGAAAACGTCAATCTGGAAGCAAAGACGACAAATACCTAACTTTCATTCTAGTCAAGTAATTCAGTGTATATTTAGAAGGCTTTTCAGAACGTCTAGGCGTCTGAAATCATCTTCTGAACTGGCTGTAAAACAAGTCTACTCAGCCCAAAACACAGAAAAGTATTCTGAACATCAGAAAGTTTATCAGCCACTTTAAGAGAAGTCCTACATTTTAACCTTTTCAGTTAAAAAATGAAAATACAGGCACACTCTTTCAGTCTTTCATTTTTTCCATCTCTAGTTTTACAAGGAAGTACCAAACATGCATGCAGTATTTTGTTTTGCCACTACAACGTGCTGACACTTACCTTTCTAAACGCAGGAGCGGCAGCAAAACAGGGGGTGAGCGTAACATCAAATTGTCACAGCCGTTCACTAAGCAATGCATGTGCAAGCCTTAAAAACCCTGCTGAAAACCTTCAATCTGTTTTTAAATTCTACCTTCGGCAAAATAAATTACAATTTTTCAACGCTTAATAAACTTTTGGAACAGAAGGGGAAAAAAGTCCCACCTATTTTTGTTGTAGATACAACAAAAAACAGCCTCACAGAATTTACAAAAGCAAATTGATTTGCTGCAGTGTGCGCCTAAGGAGAAAGGGAAAAAGATATGTCTATTGTGGCAGAAAGGAAGGTAGGTCACTATTATCCCATTCTCCGATGTGTCCAGTTTGCCTTTTATAGCTGTCTACTCGGCAGATGCACAGAGCAAGTGTGATGAAGCAGCAGAACAGACATACTGTAAACTAAGAGCATCAGCCACAAATTACTTGTCTCAAAAAACCCCAAACCTACCGAAGGCCAAACTAGCCGCCTTCTCTAGCACATTTACACTTTAAGAAGTACAGAAAACTAACAATTACACACAAACTCAGATCAGCAGAAAAAAAGACAACATGGCAGGAAGATATCCAGCTAATTATTTTTGACAAAGAACATGACTAAACGAAAAATTCTGCTCTTAAAAAAAAAAAAGAAGAGAGTAAGAAGCTACATTCTCAAAGTAAAACCACACTGAAGCTACTGAGTGCATGGCTCATGTAGCTGAAGGACACTGAGGGTGATCACAAAGGCTAAGTTTAGCCTCGTAAGGCTAATCGCCCCAGGTATCCTCTGCAGACAGAGAGGGACTGGGATACCAGAGGGTGACGGAGAACAAGAGCCTTGCACAGCTGCTGTGAATTAACCTAGGACACTGCTCTGGTTAACCGCTATGATTGATTTTAGTTTAATTGCTAGGAGTTATAAGAAATTTGTACCTTAAGTGAAGCTAGTGGATGTTCTGGACCAAGTAAACTCCAATGAAAGGAAGCCAAATCTTCATCAGGTAGAATATGATTACCTAGAACACAATGCAGAACTTTATTTAAGTACACCATAAAACATTACATACTCATTCTACCTGCAGCAAAACAAATGCGCAATGAGTCCTCATTTCCCGATCAATAGGATTAACGGAGAGAGATTACACTCGCAGGTATCTTTTTGTTACTCCAGAAAAACCTAATTAGCATGCTGCTGCAGCAGCAAGATACACTTCCCTCTTCCATGAAACCCAGCTCGCTTACGGAAGCAACAGTGCCAGTCACAACCCGTGGTGTCAACCTCAACCCGGCATGTCCTGTTCGGGGACCCTCAACAGGATTTAGTGATGCAGGTGAACAGTGTAAGAACACACTCTACTGCTCTCCAACACAAGCTGGTAAGCCCTTCCTGCATCCCAGCACGTGCTGTTACGGATCCCCATCGGAGCTGCCTCTGGAACCTGCGCTTTGCTCCATCACGCAGCTTGGGTCAAGCAGCAAGCCACGTTTATCTAACCCTCAGGAACACGGGCAGCTCCGATGACACTTAGCAGGTTCCCAGTTCCCAAAGTTTCTTTTGCCGACCTGCCCAGGTCAGACAGAAGCCTGGGCTGGCACCATCAAAGTAACTGGGAAATTACATAGTTGTCACAACGAACAGAGATGGGGGCTGTATTTACCAAGCTGTTCATACCAAACGGAAGATCGCTTATGTCGGGTTTTTTTCCAAAGCACATCACGCTCAGAAAAAAACACTAAAAAAATCCTTACTAAAAAGTATTTCAAACATTTGAATTGATTGAAGACTAACTAATCAACCACTGGCGGAGTTCACTGTCTGTGGATCTAAACTTTATGAGGAACTGAACAGAGTGTATTACTACACTTCTGGTAGAAAACTTAAGGATATTTTCAGTATCCGGCTTTACAGAGCAGCAGTTTAGCAGTGAACATATAGCCCTCATCGCTGTTAATATGTTTACAGCTTCTTTTTTTTTTTATTTTTTTAAATTCCACAGTTTGGACAACATCTTGTACTCTCACCCACTCAAAGAATACGACAACAATTTTTTACTTTCTTAATATTTTGCTTGTAAAATAATTTTGTTTGCTTTTAATGCTCTTTAACACGTGAAAACCAAGGAAGCTGTCCATTGCCTGGAGACTAGCAGATGCCCTCTTAGAGAGGGAAGTCTTCGCGTCCAATCGATACTACACCTACTGCTGAGATCTCCAGCAAGGAGACATTATAACCTTTATTCATTAAGAGCTAAACTTTAAACTCGCATCAGAAAGATTCAACAAGTTTGTATACAAGAGCCACACTCTTGCTAATCTAGGATTAGACAGCCTTTATAACGCAGGTCTGAAAAATCAATTACAGCCAGACCACTAGCCAGTTTTGTGATAACTAACAATAACTCCTGCAGATGCTAAGGTTACCTTTTAAAATCGTTAGAGCTTCTCTCCCTTCCACCAAAACCTCAATCTTGTTTGGTCTCCGTCTGTCATTTCAGTTAATTCCATCCCCTTGAACACACACATAAGACCGTCTGACCGCTTGATCAACTCTCACAACATTCTGAATTGTAGAATTTAGGATGCTGAAGCGCAGCAGTGTCTTCCGTAGTCCAAATAAGAAGCGATGCCTGTACTTACCTTATGTAGTTCTAAAATTTTATTGAGAAACAGAATGAGACTACATAACTAAACACTTTACAAAGTACCATCACAGTGGGAAAGAGATCAACGTTACATAAGCAACCTCTATTTCTTGACCTGGCTGCACAACCTCAACATATATTGATTTTCCCATTTTAATGGCTTATTATAGTGTATGCCTTAGGTTTTTTTAAAGCAATTAGATACTAATTGAAGCCACTGCCCTTTCTAAAGATTTCACTGAATTACAGCCCTATACCTCACACTGTGTTTGTTTTTCTACTGCTGAAGCTTGGGTTGGTTTTTTTTAGTATTTGAGTCAAAATTTACAAAAGAACCCAAATCAACTCCCTGTTTACACCAACAGTAGTTAGGACAGAACTTTTTAAGAGCGCATTCTCGGAGGTCACAGTATCTTGGCTACAGTTTAACTACCCATGACAAGGATACTCCTTTTATTATAAAGCTAGAACTATAAAACACTTCTGCATGGAAAGCTGTAAGAAGGAAAAAAAACTATAAAACAAACCAGCCAACCACAGTTGCTTGTGTATACATAACCTTCTCAGAAAGTAATCTTTAAGAATCTGCCTAGTTGGTACAGTCAGAAAAATATTTTGCTGGAATACCTCAATAGAGACTTTATCCCTGAACATAACTAATTTTCAAATTTGCCATAGAGAATGTTTTTTTTTTTTTTATTTGACCAGTTAGGTGTCGTTCCTCAGGCCCTTCACACTGCTGAATGTCTGGCTGAATCATTCGAGATTTTTTTTTTTTTTTTTTAAACTTTTCAGCATCCCCAGATCGACCCTTGAAGTTACTGACACGAAAGTACACGAAAACAAAAGTCTGAGTTTTCCGTATACAGGGAAACAGATTTGCAGACATAAAGCTGAATACGGATACAACTATTGTGATAGTTTGGGCCTTCCGTAACCGTAAACATTAAACCAGCCGCTTAGCTGCAATTATTTCAGAATACGTGAATTTATTCCTAAACAAAGTACTAGCATGAGGAGTTACACTGATGTAGCCAGAAGAGCAATGTAGCAGACTCATATGCCTTCCCGTGTAATCAAGCACTCACTCACTCCTTCCCTTTGTTATTTTCTTCATTCTCCTTACAAGTTCAAGAGACCCAAAAAGGCCATAGCAAGCAACCAACCTGTGAAGCCAGATAAGCCCTCAAATATTAAATAAAAATATAAGAATTTAGATCTGAATGAGCCATCCTGCTTTAAACTTATGCCATGCTACACAAAATTATATGCCTAGGTGCATTTAGTATTTTATTAAAAAACTTGAAGTTACTATACGCCTCAGGTTGCAAAAGTTAAAAAATGTTGCCAGTACTTTAAGTCAAACAGTATCTGTTTGTTGTAAGCTTATATATAACCATTATTTGTATCATCAAATACCTAAGGTTTCCTAATATCCACTAAAACAAAAAAAACCCAACCACCAGCCCTCACTGCAGGAAGACCTCCGAAGTATTTTCTGATCTAACCCTGACTTCCATAAACTTTACTCCATTTTGCTTACTCATACCGAATACACACACAAAAGAAATGCAAAAGAATACACAAAACTAAACTTGTAGCTGAACTGGGTTTTTTTAACCTTTGTACCAATTTGGAAAAAAGCAAAACAAAACTACAAACTATCTCTCCAGTGATCATGTGAAATGACCTCAAGTTTTTTTCTCCCCAGAGCAAGCCGAAAAATGTTTTGTCATATAACATATCAAGAGCGAAAAAATATTCAAGAGCTTCTTGCATAAAATTGCAAAACCTTTGAGAAATTCACCAGAATCTTTTTCAGCTACCATTTAATATAACCAAGCACTGCCTCAACTGGCCGTGCAGCTGTAATTCTGTGACAAGTTAAAACGACGTCGTTCGCATGTACCTCGCACTAATTCCATAAAGCATATCTGCAACTGTGGAACTGCTTTTCAAGCAGCGATTCTTACTCACTGAATTGGCATGCAACAACTTATTTATAGACTCCAAAACAAAGCTTAGCAATAGTAGTCTGTCATGCAATTTACACAGTTTTTGTTTTAAACTGCAGCTTAGCCAATCATCTACCATTCCTCCAGCCAGGCAGATAACCATTCTGGATATGAAAAACATCCACTAACAAACAGCAACTTCAACCAGTCAAATACTTGTGGCTTTCTGCTATAAGATGCACTGGTTCTTTCCTTCTTACCACGGAAGGTACCTGCCTGGACTAGAAACAATTTAATATTAAAGACTACTAAAATGATAGCATGCTAAAGCAGTAATACGCAGCCTGTCTCATTCACACCTTTCAAATGAGAAGTTTTACTCTTTTATCATGTACCTGTACTAAAACGGGTCAATGAGAAAACAAAAAGAAAATCCAGTTTTCTTAATGTGTTTGCTCAGCACGACAACATCAAGAACATGGCTGTTCCGTGCTTATTTACCGAAAAAGAAGTTAGAATGCTGTTTTAAACAGATCTTATTTATTGGAGTCAACTAGTAATTAATTCACTCTTCTGAGAGAGCATGACAGCTATTCTCTACCACTGCTGTGGAAAATACAGTGTGTTAAAATTGCCTCACTTAAGCAGAGCTGTGAAAGTGAAGTCCCTCCTGCCTATGCTCCTTTAAAGATACTCCACCATTTAGCATCAGAAGCAGGAGTGCTAAGAAACTATCCAAACAACGCTAAGGGAATGGTAAGATGCTGGTCGCCTCTGCTTTCAGAAATGTGGGGTTTCACTCCATTATACAGTAGAATATATTTCCGGTGCAGCTGATGTGCTGTCGTGTTTGCCCAATACTCATTTCTGAGGGGAAAAAAAGCCCCTGCGATCCAAAAATCTTGACTCCATATATGTTATTTTTAGGTAGAATACAAAACAGGACAAAAGTATGCTTTCCCAGTCTGGAAAGCACATTGTTAAAAGTAGGCTTCATACTATGTAAGACCAAAACTAGCAGAACCACAATTGTCCTGATTCACCCCCACCCACTGAGAGCATTTTGGCTAGGCAAGAGCTTTGCAGAATTCTTACTTTCTACTCTTGTTTCTAGACAGCCACAATTTGCATTGCTCGCAGGTCTCTACAAATTCGGCATGTCTGGCCTCACAAAAACGCATCCGGCCCACCTCAAGTATAGTAGGAATGTCTGAAACAAAGGGACGTCTTTGCCTAGGTGCTTTGTCAAATTATACACACATATTTTAAAACAGTTAACAGAAACCGAAATCGTAAGTCTGACTGGCAGCATAAATTCTTTTATTACTTCACTTACCTAAAAGAGCAGCAAAAATAGGAAAGCGATTTGGATTCAGGTCCAGTTGCTTGGCAACTTCATGCATTAGGTATTGGCTTGTTGTGAGACTTTTCCCATTACGGCTCAGTTTTAGGGCATGGGCACTGAAATAGTAAGGGATGTTGCACAATGCATAATCGGAGTCATATGCAACCAAACCATGGAAACCTTTTTCTCTGCAGAAAGCAATTACTTCTTGATGATGATCCTCAATGCTCTGTGCAACCTATAGTGGAAGACAGAGTAATTAGCTACAGTGTTAAATGGCAGCACTGATTTATCACACTTATTACAATATATTGGGTCTTTCTGAAACTACATATGTGCATTTGAAACACTTGCAGTGTATTTAAAGTAACTGAAAAAATGCAATGACACAGCACATTCGGACAGGATGTAAGGAGCGCTCAGAAACACAATACAAAGTTCTGGAAGCCACCACACTGGAGTGGCATTACGTATTACTGAGCTCATCTGAAGGAACTGTTTATTAAGAGAAACACTCACACTCTAAACATATTACTATACCAACGTCTGTATTAGCTCATGGGAAAAATCTTAAGGCTGTGGATACTTAAGCAGCCCAGAGCAAGCCAAGATGCTCCCTTAAAAAGCAATCACATGAGCACTGTTAAAGTTTTGCAGCCCTGTTTCAGAAGACACAAACGTAAGCCTAGATGAACAGAGGTAACTTTCTTGACCTTTCAAATGTCTACCTTGCTGTCTTAAGCCACATTTTTTCCTCTTTCCACTTGCAAACCTCTACAGCCTATTCATTTATGCACAGCTGTCTCTGATGGTGCAAATTGCTTCAAGTTTATAGCCCAAACTTCACCTCTCGACTCACGTTGCCTAGCAAAGCACATATTTTAGGCTATGGCAATCAGATGACTAGAACAGACATGTTGTGCTGGGGAGACATGGGCCAATTCCTAACATTGGAAACGTAAAAGCAACCCTTTCTTATCAAGAAGATTAAAGTAAAACTAAAAAACGATGACAGATTAGTACCTACAGTCCTGCATTTCTACATGCTGTTGGGAACCGTTACAGCTACAGTCTGCACACAAGCACACAAAAATAAAGCGAGCTGAGTGCTTTCCATGCCTAATGCTTTTACCATCTACATACATAATAAACATTCAGCGATTCAGAAAACCCCACAGAAGTTGGGTGTTGGTATGACCTACCCTCACCAAGTATTCAATTTTAACAACGCCACAGATAACAACCTATCCCAGAACAGACTAGTACAAAACTATTAGCTTCAGTCTTCACAGTATGCATGAATAATTACAGTGTTAGTGCCAGTAATGCTATTTATTTCCTCTGCAGACGAAGCCCTGCAGAACACGAGCAAAGGGCCCTACACCTCTACAGCCCGCTCCAACCGCCCCGCAGTCATCTACCTCCCAGCAAAGAGTTTTTGTCTCCCAGCAAGTTTACAGCGACTCCTCTTTTTCTACTTGTGCCTTACACTTGCTGAACCTGACACTGAATTACGGTCTTCCGGTGAGGCATGTAAAATTTGGCTTTTCCCATGTAGCTTCACGAATGTTCCCTTTCAAGCAAAATCCCGAGCCGCTGAGCAGCCAGCACCTCACTCTGAGCTATTCCTACCATCAATAACCAGCTCACTAAGCTCTCTCTGCTCCTAATGCTAAAGCCTTATGGTCTTAAGAAAATGTTACTTCTTCAGAAACGTGCTTGATGGACTGTATCAGAGTGGTTCTGAAATTCAATTTTGTTTGTGAGAAAAACGAGTGTATGCATTTTTCTCATAATTATACCGTCACCTGGCACAATGCGTGCCTTCTATACACAGAATTGGAAGAGACTGTAAACATCTTTGGAAAAATTTAAAGATACGAGATTTATACAGTTACTAACTCACGGAAGGCAAATTTAGGCTTCGCCATCCTCTCTCTCCCCTCCCCCCGCCCCAGTCTTTACATGTTTTAAATGAGGAAAATCCTCCAGATTTTTTTTTTTTTATTAAGGTTAGATGCAAATTATGTACATATATCTATAATCAACACCTTTGCATGCGTGAAAATAACAGATCATCCGTAAAAAAACAGAGCAAAAACTCTTTTTGCAGCACTAGGTGTGCCATGGGTGTGCAGGTAATACAAGAGGAAACTCGGTGTGCGGCCTGCTCTGATCTCCCATAAACGATTTCCTCCACCTCCCCAGCCTCCAGTTCCCTCCCCATTTTACAGAGCTATCTGGCACAGCAAGCTACGAGCATGAAACTGCAGTATGTTTAGGTAATACTACAATCCGTGTTCAAATAACTGAACTGTCACAGGGAAAAGAGCTGTATTTACCAAGGTACAGTTAACCCGCAACATAAAACTCTAGCAAGAAGAGTCAGAGAAACAGCTTACAGCTCTCACATGCAAGTACACCCCGGCAACGTGCACGCTTCAAAAATCAACCCGGGGCAGGGGGGGATGCGGGGGAAATCACAGCCAGGAGCACAGAATCATTTTCAAGTCTAAATCTTGTGTAAACATTAAATGATGCTGGATCAGAGAAAGAGAATCCTGTCCGAATAAACAGGCGCAGATGCACATTTAGATACTGAGAACAACACAAAGCCTCACCAAAGTATCAAAGATGTTAAGATCTCCACTGGTTAAATATTTAAATTTTAGCAAACCTGCTTTGCATAGAAGTTTCTTTTAAGAACTATTCCCCCCTCCCCCAAACAGAAAAATACCAGGTCACAATTAAGCTAAGAACCCGTAGGATATTTGTTATAACTTGGAGGAACCTGTTATTTTTACATCCTGCTGAAACCATCTGCAAGTGATTTATAATTGCTCTGGATAGAAGACATTACTGTCTTTCTCCCCTCTAATTACCAAAATAGATTAAATTCATAGCCAGTTCCTAGCACTGCACAGGAGCCTTCTACTCAAGACTCAAACATTTCCTGAAAATATGAAAATCAGTTTCATATTTAATCAGTATTCTCAAACCCAAATTCTCAAAACAAAGTGAGAAAACACTACAATTTGGCAACTGTCTTATGCATATGTATTTTTTTAAAAAAAAAAATCACCCATACACGCAAAAAAAAAAAATATGAAAAAAAATAATCACACCTTCAAGATGCATCTGCTCTTCGCCCACCAGGAGGGCTGCTAGAAGGTGAGCACGAGGAAGACGGTGAATAAAAGTGGAGTAAGGTTTAAGGAAAGGAAGATATATGTAATAAAGCAATTTAGAAAGATCATAAATTGTGTACGAGAAGAAGAAAACCAGGAAAGGAATGCAATTTAAGTTCAACAGTATCTTTGATGAGTATTATGCATGTTACCACTATGACCATGAAATATATTTCCTGACCTAAAAATGCATCAATTAAAACAGAACTATCCTCAGTTTCTCAACAGCTTCGCAAGTGAAGCATCAAATGGGAATTGCTGATATCCCTCCCATACCCACGGCAGCTGCCCAGTTCAGAGAACCAGTGCAGTTGGGACATGCACAGTGGTGGCTCAGTGATAAGAATGCTCCTAACAGCAACAAACTCTCCTAACCACACACACCAGTATTTCGTAACGAGCTTTTGCTGACTCCCAGTGCTAACCTAAAGCAGACAAATATCCACCCCCCAAATCTTCCCCACCGAAACTGTGGGGGCTTTGTGTTTGTTTTTTAAAATGTGAGAAAAGGGACTTGGTATGACATGTCCTCTCGCTCCTAAAACTGCTGCCAGAGATTAAAATAAGGCCTATTACTCAGAAACCGTAAAGGAGCTAATGCTGCAGCTAAGCTTGAAAGTAAACAGAGTGCTACAGGTGACACTGTTGTCAAATGTGGCAACTTTACTGGGATGTACTGTGCTTCAACAGAAAGGAACCAGGCCTGAGACAGAATGCGGTTAAAAGGCTAACAGCCAGTTCAACACACCACAAGACTATTACAAATACCTAATTCCTATAAATATCAAAACAGCTGGCTCCCTGTTGTTTAATGCAGCATTGAAACGCACAGTACACAAAGCATTTGTTTTAACACCTTAAAAGAAAAAAAAAAATCTTATTTTACCCCATTCATTGATTTTAATAATGATCTCTAACTCTCAATAACTAATTAAGGAAGATTTACAATGCACCCGCAGACAGATCAAGGTAAATACCTTCACTGCATGGTCCCTAAAACTTTTTGCTAAAAGAATAAAACTATGTCCTAGGCACAGAAAAAGAAAAAAGTTCAAACAAGAGGCTGCTTTGCCTATCATTCAAATCCCCGCCATCATTCATATCCAAAACACGTTCACGATTTTGCTTCTACGGTGACCAGGCACACACGCTACTACAGCAGACACAGCCATAACCAAGCGCCAAGCCCAAGACATCGCATTCGGCGGAGTTCGACCCGCCCTGCAAGAACGAGCTTCGCCTCTGCTTCCAGTTCCTTCCACACACACTTCACCCGCTGCAGTGGCTTGGGCCATGCTCAGCCCCAGCGGGGATTGGCCTGCCGAGGCCACCGCAGGGTGGGACTTCCAGTGCCAACCGGGCTGGATGCCCACCGCCTCCCGGGGTGGCTTCACACCAGCCCGGACGAGCAGGGAGCCGAAGGGAGCACGTTCCTCCAAGGATGGATCTGGCCGAGCGAGCTAAGAGGGAGCCAACCAGCAACTCTCACCCTGTTGATGAAACTGAAAGAAACTTCGCCCAAAGTCACCACTTCCTGAGCTCCTTCCCGAGAGTCATCTTTTACTCCAGGGCTGCAACCCATCCAGAATTATTTTTTTTTTTTTTCTCTAATCTGCCAAAAGGGCAGTACAAAAGCCAGATAACATTAAGCTGCTGCTAGTGATCAAGCGCGCAACTCAAAAGGTTGCGTAATATTTTTCTACACACAAAAGTAATTTACGATAATAAAGCCTGCAAGTATGCACTTCACTCCCGCTGCTCTTCCCTCCCTCGCAGGAAAGCAACTCTTAAAATTGCAGCTTCATCCCGGGGCTTGTTTTTCTAGCGGCTTGCGTTTCAATAGACACAGTCGCTCGGCTTCACAGAAACCATCGTAAATCACGAATGCTGTACGGAGAGATGCCGCCCGTTCATAGTCTTTGAAATCGTGGCCGTGGTGTCAGCGCAAGAGCGCCATGGACCCCAGCCCCCCTCTGTGGTATCAGAAAACAGTGGCTCCCCCTTAAAATAAGAAGTTTAAATGAAGAACTGTCAGATCAGCGCTCCCGACCCCACAAACTGGAAGCATTTGCCGTTATAGAATAAGAAATGAATTCTCCTACGCTCGATCAAAAGCTCGTTTGGGCAACGCCGAGCAAAACCTTCATAAACACGAAACTCGGACCGATTTCGGAGCAAAGCGGTTTCACCTTCAGCGCAAGTTTAACCACCTCGTCTCGGCAGGGAACTTGTTGCAGATCCACCGTGCGCGATAACTAAACTGATTTTTTTAATTATTTTTCTCGTTCCCCCGTCCCCGTCCCCTTTCCGTCTTAATAACTAATTAAGACTACGATGCTTTTCCGCCTCACCTCCGGTACCAAAGTCCCAGCCCCACCACCCCTCCCGAGCGGCGGGGGTGGGGGGGGGGGGTGGGGGGAAGGCCCTGGGCAAGAAGGGACATTTTGAGTCAACGGAGCGGCAGCCCCGAAAGAACATGGAGGCAAAAAAAAAAAAAAACACCACAAAAACCCTCCCTGCTGCTGGGCCTGGCTTCAATCCGGGAGGCCCTGGGCGCTGCCGGTCGCCCCGCCGGCCCCGCGCAGGCCAGAGGCCTGCGCGGGGCCGGCGGGGCGACCGGCAGCGCCGTATAAATAGCCAAATCCCCCGGGGATTGAGGCCGCCGAAACTTGGGCCACCCCCGCGGGCCTCGACGACATTTTGAGGCGCTGAGGGGAGAGGCTGGGTGCCCCCCTCCCCCCCCGCTCCTCCTCCTCCCCTCCCCTGCCGGGCTAGGCCCGGGGCAGCCCCCGCTGCCATCTTGGAGCGGCGGCGGGGAGGGGGCGCTGGTGTCCCCCGAGGGGAGGCGGCGGGGCCGGGGGGGGGGGGGCGGGGGGGTGGTGGGGTTTCGGGGCGCCGGGCCCGTCGCCTCCTCACCTTGATGTGGAAGCGGATGAGGGCCAGGCGGATGCAGTGCGCCATGCAGACGGGCGGCAGGAACCAGACCTTGGGCGGCGGGGTGCCCTTGTTCTGGACGTGGCTGACGATCTGCTGCGCCGTCTGGCGCTCGTTGCCCTGGCGCTTCACCCACTCGTGGAGCCGGGCCTTCTCCAGGGCGCCGTTGAAGAAGACGAAGAGCTCGATGTTGCCGTTGAAGCAGGCCTTGGCCAGGGCCGCCAGGTAGCCCAGCATGTGGTTCCATTGCCCGCCGCTCACCCAGTCCGTGTAGAAGCCGCCGTAGAGCCGGTGCAGGCAGTTGTCGGCGTCGATGAGGAGGCGCAGCGGGGTCTGGGGGGGCCGCTGGCGGCCCCCACCCACGAGGCTGCCCCGCGCCAGCTTCTGCAGCTCGACGGGCACCACGGCGCTGGGGCAGTGCTTCTCGATGTAGTCCTGGAAACCCTGCACTCCCATGGTGAGGACCGGGCGGCGGCGGCGGGCGGGCGAGCGGGGGCCCGGCGGCGGCGGCGGCAGCGGCGGGGTCTGGGCTCGGGCCGGGCGGCGCGGCGGCGGCTGTAGTTGCGGGTGGGCGGTGGGAGCGGTGGAGCCGGGTGGGAGCGCTGGCTGCCGTCGGTGGCCGTTCAGGGGGGAGTTGTATGGATTAGTGGGGGGCTCATGGCTGCTGCGGCCGCCATGTGCTGCTCTCACAGAGCCATGGCTCGGGGATCCGGGCTGCTGCCGCTGCGGCTCCGACTGCCGGGGGGAGGGGGAGCGGCACAGCGCGCAGGAAGCCAACCCGCCGCCGCCGCCGCCTGCGGCAGGGAGAGCGGAACAGGCGGGACTTGGCGGCGGCCGCCGCTGCCACTCACAGGCGGCGCGGGGCGCGCACACGGCCGCCGGGGGAGGGCGGGAGCGCGGCCCCAGCGCCGCCGCCGGCCCGGTGCCCGCCGCCCTCGGGGCCCCCCGCGCTGCCTTGCCCTGCCCTGCCCTGCGGCACTGGGGCGGCGCGGCCCGCGCAGCCCGCCCGCCGCCGCCGTTGCATAACCCAAGCATGCGCGGGAGGGCGGGCGGAAGCGGGTGGCGGGGAAGGGGAGGGGGCTCGGGGGGAGGCGGGGGAGTGGCGGCGGGAGGGAGGCGGGGGGAGACCCGCGGGCCGGGCCCGGCCCGCCGAGATGGCGGGCGGCGCGGGGGCAGCACGATGGCCGGGCCCGGCCATCGTGCTGCCCCCGCGCCGCCCGCCATCTCGGCGGGCCGGGCGGTGGCCTTCCCCCTCGGCCCCGCGAGGCCGAGCAGGGGAAGCGGCGCCCCGGGGGGCACCTGTTGCCCCGCGGCTCGGGGATCTCCGTCCGTCAGGGCGGCGGGGCCCGGCCCTCCCCGCTGCCCGGCTCCCGCCTCGGGCTGCCCCGGCGGCTCCGCTCACGGGCGGCTCCCTCCTGAGAGGAAACGGCCGTTATTTACAAATAATAATTACAGGGTAGCCTCGCCTGGCCCGTAGCTCAGCGTTTTACTGCTGCCGGTAGAACTTCAGCTGTGCGTGATGGCCTTTTCCGCCTTGAATAGGTCTGAGGTGGCTGCTCGGGCCATGAGGCCTGCCGCCCGCAGGTTAGCTCAACCGGTAAATGAGCAGAAATACAAACTACTGGGGGGGAAACCCCGTTCTTTTCCCCACGGGCTGTGAGGAATTATCCTTCTTCAGTCTCAGCCGGACGAAATAATTTTTTAAAAGGCCAAGGTTAGGACTGTGCCCCAGCTTCAGAAGTTCGTCACGGAAATATTAACATAAGTGTCCGAGTAGTTCTGTGCTGTGCAGGTGTCAAGAAAATGTCAGGCCGCACACGCTGTATAGTCATGTTAATATTTTATTAATCAGGAAAAAAACCCATCTTGTTAATGAGATTTCAGCCCGGCTGGATTGGCACCACCGGTAAATATTCCCAGCGGGGAATGGCTGTTTCTCAGAGAGTGGGACGGTTCCCTCGCAGGCAGCGCTAGCGCAAGGCTGCTCCGTGGATGCTTGTATCCAAGGCCGTCTGGTACAGCATAAGGACGGTGAAATAAAGAATGCTGAAAAAGCTATGGAAACAGTTGATGAGGAATACGTGTTTCTTCCTAGAAATCTGTTTTTGTAATAATCTGAGAGTGTGGTTTCCTAAGTAAATAGTCATATCTCTTCCAAACTCCTTTTCTCTTAGACCCCCCAGATTTTCCCTTTCAGAGCAAGCACATGTTATGGTAACTTTAAAGTAATAAAACACTGTAGAAAACTTTGACACGCAAAAAGGCACACAAAACACGGTAATAGACCAACTGTGCTAATACAAGGAAAGAGGATCAAGGAGAAAGAACTTCAGAATTCCAAATATCCCAAAACACACCAAAATTTGATCATACGAACAGTACGGCCATACAAGAAGTGCATAAAAAGCAGGTGATCAGACTTACCTACGTCTGTTCAATGCTCTAACCAGAATACAAAGTTTGATCAAAAACAGGACAGGCCATTCTCTAATTAGTCTTAAGAAATGAGCAATAGCTGATTCAAGAAGAATTCAATACTTCAGTCATGGATTCTCTCATAAGATATTTCGGTTCAATAGTCTTAGGAATGTAGAAATAAAATATCTCCTAAATTTACTTGGTGGGGGGTTTTTGTTTGTTTTGTTGTTTGTTAAAAAGGAAAACTAGCCAAAAGCGTCCGCCAGCAGCTTAACATCCTGACGCTTGCCATGGAGGGCGGTAGACAGGGCAGAAGCGAGTGCTGCCAGGCTCACGTGGCCATCCACAAACATGGCCCTCCCTCCCCAAAAGAGAAGAGAGAGGAAAAGCAGAAGGGGAAACAAGGTGCTTCAAGAAGTTATTTGACACAAATAGCTGTTTTGCTGCGGCTAAAAACGTTGGCCAGACAAGAAGGCAACAGAAAAGAAGTGTAATTTATGGAAAGCAAAATTACCCTGGAAGACGGGTAGACTAAGATAGACTTAAAGAGCAATTAACCAAAGGCATGAAGACAAACAGGGTATTTTTTTCATCCACCAGCGGCAGAAAGCCCGCAGGAATCATCGGGTTATCTGCATATAGGAAAATGGCACAATGGAGGAAAAAGCATTGAAGAACTGGCTGTCTCGAGCACTGGCACACCACGTTTCACTCTTACCAGATGTTGGCTGTGTAAGGGAAGGGTTAATAAAGATTAATATTAAAGTCAGTGACTCACCATCCAACCTGAATAGAGGAGAATTAGGAGTGGCTCCCTAGAAGGAAGGAACTGAACAGTCGTTAGAAGAACTCTTAATGAATAACCATGTCAGGGCAAGAACATAGAGATGAATGTTATCATTTTAGTCTTGATTCCTCTGTTAACGAAACTCGGTCCCACCGTGAGATGAATACGGACATAAGCTGTGGCATAGGCTATCCACAGTAACCTCAATAGGTACATTGGCCTTGCAATAACTGATACATGTATTATCCATGGGAAACACCTGATTTACATGATTTCCCTTAATATTTCTCCTCCTTTCTCACCTCGGAGTGTCTCAACGCGGAGCTGCGGCCCCAGAACCTCCCAATTGTTGCTGCTGGGAGAAAAGCTCCCAGCTCTTTTCCTCGCTGCTGGATCTGCGAGTGGCCGTGGGCTCGTCCTGTGGGCAAGATACTTTTCTATGTTGTTATGTCAGCGCTCAAAGTGAAATATGTCTCTTATTATTTCGGTACTAAACTTAAATGCAGACATCTGCAAATAAAACATCCAATAAATGTTAACATTCTGCTGTTAGCTGCCCTGTTTCCCTTTCCTGTCATCCGGAGCGGTAAATAGCACACAGCAATAAAACTGACCCGTGTTGCCCTCACGGTGTATTGCTTGCATACCTGCTTATGAAAAATTTTGCTTACAGAAGTTTGCAGAATCTTCATGCGATTTATATAAAACCAGCAAAATTGTACCGGGACACGTCTGCGGGTTGACTTGCCTTCATTCTCAGTATGTATGTTATCTCAAGTGATTTCCTTTTGTTTGCTTGGCTTGGGTTTTTTTTTTAAGTTATAGGCACGCCTGCCACTTAGTCTAAAATAGTAGAAATTGAAGAAAAATTACTTAGGCTTAAAAAAAATTTGGGGACCAAATTTGTCACTCGTTGTAGTCTTGCTCTAATTTTGTTTCACGGTATTTGGCACCAGGCGAGACATCCCTTCCTATGATGATTCTGTGATTCTTGTATCTTAGGTTGGTGCAATAAAACCATATACAATCACACAAAATGTATACAGCTGAAGGATTCCCATGCTCAGGTATCACTCTATAGCCTTCCAAAATATCTACAAACACCACCTTGCTTTAGCATACAATAACTTTTTTCAAGTATTTATGGAACCTATGATGGAACATTTGCCCCTTAGGACAGAATAATGTGCATATGGGCGACACTTAGCTGAGCCATTTAAATGCTTATCAGTCTCTCCATCAGCATCGGCTCTTAGAGGAGTTTCAGTCTATTTCTGGAACTTCTTCATTTTTCAGCTTTCAGCAAGAATTAAGGTTGCAGAAACCCATAGGCGATTGGTCAGCTTAAACAGATTTATTACTAACAGTTAAGTTTTCTCTTAGTCTACAAGAAAGAATATTACTCTTCCAGCACCAACTGGGTAATACCAGTTCTCACAGTTTCTTTTGTAAAACTTTCTCTTTGGAGAAGACTTTGCTGAAATTTTTCGTTTCAGCTGATCTGCCCTCACCCACTGAGCATTCCTCCGCTCTAACATTTCAACTCAATTTAAAATTGAACTTCCACCCTAACTTCAAATTTTGAGAAAGGAGTTGCGCTGATACCTGGTGAATACGACACGCATCTTTCCGCTGGTATCAAGGCTTTTCCGTTGGCTGCGTGTGGATCCACTCGGTTTTGCTACAGCGTGGAACTTCGGCAGGAGACTGGTGCTTGGGAGAAGAATATTCCGCGCTTTCTCACTGGCCGCTGTGAACTTTGGTGACTGACCGCTTTGCAGCGTCTTAGTTTGCTTTTCAGGGCTGTTCTTGTATCGGCCACGTAGAGTTTGTGCCTTTCTCAAGCTGACTCTTTTAGCTCAAGCCACTGGTTTAACTCTGAGGACTGTTACCAAAGACTAAGAGATGCACAAGAAGCTGCAGTCCACTGATTTTTTTGTTGTTTTTTTTTTTCATTCTCCCTTATCAGCTGGCCTAATAATGGACCTTTCATGTTTTGTGAGAGTTGGCAGCAAATCCTACTTCTTCAAGAAGTCCATCTAAGATACGGGTGCTGTTCTGGCGCTGAGGAAGTCTGCTCTCCTTGCGCTTGCCCCATGCAAATATGCGCTAGTGGCGGCCATACAGGAAGAAGTCTTTTTCTTTTTTTTCCCCTCCTACTGGCATTTCTTTTTTAATTTACCTTAACAGAATGTAGTTTTATCCGAAGCGTGTTCTTCCTCATTGCATTTTTCACTCTTAGTCAAAAGCCATTTTGTGGTAAACTGTTTTATTTCATGCGTCCGCCTTTATACTATCCGGGGAAACTGCTATTGATTCTTGATTAATTCATCAGAGATTTCCTCGTTAGGCCCTTCGTTAGTTGCATTCAGTTATTTAAGAAATGTCAGTCTTTCCCAAAATGGCTAAATCCTCCTGAATTCTTGCGTACTCAGAGTGTTTTCATCCCATGGAGAAGAGGCTAATCCAGATGGCTGACACTGGGGCAGAAGCCCAGAAAGACACCAGTGGTGGAACAAAGACTCTTTTTTTCAGTGTCTTCATATTATTTGGGAATTTCGCTTGGCAGCTTAATTTTGTTGTGAGCTTCTTGTAATACTTTCCCCGTTAGGGTTGTTGGCCTGTGTTTTGGTGTGTTCTCCGTTATCCAGCAGCCAGACTATTATTTTAGTATCGTTAACTATTACCTACGCAAACCAGTCACCACCAGCTCCCCTGGGGCACCTCTTCTAAGAGCTGGGGCTATGACAAACCCCGCATCACGCTTTCGAGTACCTGGTCTCTTGGTCCTCCTGAAAACAATACATATTTTTCACAGAATAGAATCACAGAATTGTCTAGGTTGGAAGGGATCTTCAAGATCATCGAGTCATGTGTTTTTGAAAAAAAAAAAAAGGCAGATTTAGGAAGTGTATTGTATTTGAATGAACTGGCAACAATGTGTGTTTCTTGTGTAGCATGGTGAATGCAGAGAGGGGGGGTGACGGCGTAACAACCCAAAAATGGGATCACGAGGAGCTCCGTTGTCTTCCTGGGCGGGTGTTACAAGCCTGCTTGTTGGCAACCACCGTTGAGTTGCACTTTTTTTCTATTTTCTTGGGACAGTTCACCCGTTAATATCCTTTTTGGGTGTATTTTTTTTCTCTTTTCCTGAAGGCATCTGCCGCTTCCCAAATAAGTTCTTTAGGCCATTCAAATACTAGTAAAACACACCAGGCCAACATTGAAATCCTTTGTAGACGGGACATATCTGAAAGCGCCGCTTGCTACATGAATGGCAGAGGAAGAGAAAAGAAGTTCTCCGAAAGCCTGCTGTGGAGCCCACATTAATATGAAGGAATACGTAGTCCAAAGACCGACCCAAAGAAAAGATGGTTAAAAAGCCATCGTGCTTTAGTAGAGCCACCGCCACACCTGCAAGTACCTTGATGGTACTTAGAGGTCAACCCGTTAGGAGCTGGGCCCTGTGCAAACACTGGGTAAATGACAGTATTGCTCCAGCAAACTTTTAGGGCAAGAAAATGACTGGCAGCGAGTCCTCCGAGTGTATGGGAAAAGCGGCCTCGCAGCGGAGGGGGCAAGTGACGCCGACTGAAAGAATTCCTCCTTTCAGAGAACAAGCAGGGCTTTCACAGCACTGGATACTTAGCCGTGACACACAGTATACAGATTACATCAGGTCCATTCGCCGCCTTTAATTATTTTTAAAAAACAAAAGCATGAAAATTTTTAAGTTCTAAAATTTGAATTTTCAAGAGCAAAAGCATAAATAATAAAGGCATTGCGAAGCAGGCCACAGGAGCTGGTGGAGAGCAATAGCGCTGGTTCTTACAAAACCTGGAACAGTAGCACGCTGTTCCCGTGGTATTAATGAATAGTTGTGTGAGACGTACAAAAAGCCAGTATTTAAAGTATATTCTACAGCGCTTTTTGCAGGAGCATCAATAGTATTACAAACAGATACTAATAACGTTATTATAGCTAGATACTACAACAAATATGATGCATTTGCAAGAGTACGTAGGAGCTAAAAATATACACTGTGGCCATTTCAGAAGAGCAGCTATTTACACTTCTAACACTTTAAAAACATGTCATTTTTGTTGGCATTTGTGCAATTAACACATGTATCTAAAGCATGTAAGTGACAGATTTAGCTACCTAAACGCGGGATATGGATGCCAGGTTTGGGAACACCATCCAAGCCAGACCTTCACTTTCAGTCTGCTGCAGTAAGTAAATTCTTCATCATACCCAAACACACGCCAGCATGGTCTACCAGCGCCTTGGCTGGAGATGTAGGTAGCTCAGTTATTTGTCTTGCCATGTACTGCCCTTATTTCATCCCAGCGACTCTGGCTGCCCGGAGCTGTACTCTAAAAGTCAAGTTTAAAAAAAAAAAAAAAAAAAAAAAAAGAGAGAGAGAGAGAAATCAAATTGATTTGAATTGCAAAGTATAAAGTTGTGGGGCCGTGCCTGCTTGAATCCGCACGCAGGCTGAAATGAGCTCTACAAAAATCAGAGCAGTGGGCTGGACACAAGGGCTACTTTGTGCCGTTGCCTTTTCCCAGCGCATAATGGCTCTCCGTGTCTGTCCCGTGGGCACAGCCGGCTCTCCTGGGATGAGGATCCTTGGGCTGGGGCCGTTAGGGAAGAGGAAAAGCAGACACAGTCCTCCTGTTGTCCAGATCTGGCCCGTGAGCCACCAATTAGACTGCTGTGAACTACAGCGCTCAGTTCAAAGGGCGGCTAATTGTATTTTAATGACAATTTAAATGTTACCGCTGGTCATTTCAGAAACATCCAGATCACTAATTACTAGTAGTCTATTCGGCGCTTTAAGCAGGCACGGCACAGCACAGTAAAAGGTGAAGTAACATTATTAACGTTCTCAATGGCCTTCAACGCCCTCCCACGTGCCCAAAGCGTCATCTCCTGTTGGTAGGCCCCAGCTCTGCCCTGGCTGCTCACATCTGTCATCCAGCTGCCGCAGAGCTTTCTGCAGCGTCCTGGAAATAGGGGCAGAAGAGCAGTGATTCGAAAGTACTTACATTCATGAAATCCTACAAATATTAAAAAAATATACTGGTAATAAATATTAACTAAATTTCTTATGACATCTCTGCTTCAGAACGTTTTACCTTAAATACTAGCTTGATTGGACTGAATCTCTGAACAAAGTGTGGGCAGGATGGAGAAGAGAAGGCTCCGGGGAGACCTTGGAGCCCCTTCTAGTCCCTAAAGGGGCTCCAGGAAAGCTGGGGAGGGACTCTGGCGCAGGGAGTGCAGCAATAGGACGAGGGGGAACGATTTTAAACTGGAAGAGGGGAGATTTAGATGAGATATTATGAAGAAATTCTTGGCTGTGAGGGCGGTGAGCCCCTGGTCCAGGTTGCCCAGAGAGGTGGTCAATGCCCCATCCCTGGAGGGGTTCAAGGCCAGGTTGGACGGGGCTTGGAGCAACCTGGGCTGGTGGGAGGTGTCCCTGCCCAGGGCAGGGGGTGGCACTGGATGGTCCTTAAGGTCCCTTCCAACCCAAACCATTCCATGATTCTAAATAAGCTCACCAGAAAGTCAGATGTGAACACGCTGGGTGCCTGTTGGCTGCGGAGGTTCTTTCTGCCCCGGCCGTGCGGGCGCGCGGGAGGAGCAGTGGGCGATGGGGAGCCCGGCCGGGCTGCGGAGCACGGGGAGCCCAGCCCCGCCGGTGCCGCCACTCACGGGCATTCCGGTTTCCAAGGCTGGCAAGTCAGTACCCGCCAGAAGCATTAAATTCCTTTCCGAATGTTTGCTTGTATTTTGTACAAGATGCCCATAGTCTGTTGAGGAATCCATTCTCCAGAAAAAATATTTGGACTGCAAGTCACAGTTTTCCCCTTCAGAAATTCAGCCAAAACACACCAAATCTGCTAACCACTGACAACATAGTGGTGGTCAAGATGTTTATACCTAAAACACTGTATCAGTGAGAGCAAAGCACACATCTTGCCCGTGTAATAGATATGTAGCAATGAAATGGAAAATCTGTCTAAGCCCTTTTCTAAAATACATGCTTTTATGAGAATATAGGTTAACTGTAGTACAGTGGATTTTAAATGCTAAATCCAAGCAATTAGAATTTTGGAGAGACTTGTACTGGTGCAGGAAAAAAAGGCGGCTTGTTTTTTCATTGGAAAATAAAATGCATGTAAATAAATACTATCGCTGATTTTTTTTTATTTTTTTTTTGGGTGAAGATTTATATGGGGTTAATCCCTTTACAGTCCTGGAGTGTATTAGGTTTCGCTAATCTACCCTCGGTTTTAGGTGGGCTTGCAGGCGGAGGCCGGGGGCGAGGAGGGAGCTCTGCCCCGCCGGCCGGCTCGCGGGCTCCTCTCCGGGCGCCCCACACCTGGAGCCAGCGATTTTTTCTGCCTGTAGTTGCGTGAGCACCTGTTGGCGTGAACAAGCCCCTAAAACTGCTTTAAAGGAGACATTTGTTTAGGCAGAGGAGGCGGCTGGTTACAAAACAACAAGATTTGCAGGCGGGAAGAATTTTGCATGCAGTTTTCAAGGCGTGTTTTTTTTTTTTTTTTTTTTGCAGTTGTTTGACCCGGGAGTTTGACTTTCCACATAACTGATCTGTCGCTGGCGCGGGTTGAGCTTTAAGCACATCGGTTGTGTTCCGCTCCCTTCTCCTAAGGTTCTGCAGCGACCGTGGCTTTGCAAATGAAAGTCTGGAAAAATTCTTGCACTTTGTTACTAAGTGCTGGGGTTTTTTTTCCCTTTTACAACGTTGAGGGTGTTTGAAACTGGGTAGATCCGATGGCAAATAATTCCTCCCTTTTCTGTTTCAGGAAACGCTTGCCTTAACTGCCAGTCTGCTCTTCCAAATCTGACAGCCCGTGCAGAACAGCAGACCTGAGCTGATGCCAGAATAAGTGCTGGTCTGGTAAGAGGTAACGTTTAAACTTACGTATTCCCAGATTTTTTAATTAAAGATCATTCACATTTGCTTTTCATTCTTTTCAGAAAGGTCTGAGATATTGGTGTCTTAGGGTTGGGGTTTTTTGCCTTATTTACACAGATTACTTTCTCATTTTCATTTGTTCTTTTAAGGATGTATCACTTGAAATTTACCCTGTGATTTTCTCGCCTTTAGTGTAAGTCAGGAAAGCATTTAAAATTTAGAGAGTGGAATATTTTTGAACAATGGCAACTCCTCTGCAAGAGATGAAAAGAGTTAAAAAACCAGCAAGCTTGTCACTTGATGACAGAAAACCTTACTTCTCAAAGTTGTACAAACATGCAGCCTGGCCTGCGTTCAATGTCTTGACTGCCATAAAACTAGAAACATTAATTAGCATAAATTCATAGTCTAGTTCTGAAAAAGAAAAAAAAAAAAAAGGTATATATTACATAGTTCTCAGTAATGAGAGCGTTTTTATTTTCCAGAAGACGTCAGTTTAATTCTCCAGATACTCTCAGTATATGGAGCAACTTTTGATCTCCCTCTACATAATACAGCACGGGAGAGTGTCTCTTTAAATTCATTTATAAAATAATTCAGGACTGTGGGTGTCTTTGATCTGTTCCTCTCTGCTAAAGTACAGAAGAGAAGAACATGTCGCTTAGCAACCCCGCGCCAGAATCGGGGGGGGGAGGCGGGGAGGGATGGATGGTCCAGAGTCACAAAAGGGAAAGATTAATCCCTGGCAGAAAACTAAACTTCTAACAGCGCTTCTCTAAAACGAAGCAAGCAAATAAACAAATGACAATGACAGGTCTATGCAGATTTAGGTAATCTCACTTTTTTTTCCCTTTTTTTTTTTTTTTTTACCCCACTTCTGGTCTATTAATAGCAATCTTACAACCAAATCAGAAAATCAGGCCCGGGATAGGCGAGGCAGGCTTAAATAGCTTCAGGACTGGGTTGCAGTCAGAGGGAATCTGAAGTTTTATTTTTAAACCAGTTAAGCATATTTTAAATTGAATTAGTGCTGTCAAGACTAATCCTAATTAATTTCATACCGCAGTTTTGGTCTGAACACTTCAAATAAATTTCGTGCGGAGTCTCATCCTGGTTTACAGTTGGACAGCTTCAGTGTCACCCAGGCTGATTTATTTAGGGTCACTTACCTCGTCGTAAATAAAAATCGGTTACCAGGCTGTGACTAGCTGGTAACTAGGTAACATCTTAGTAACTTTGAAAAAAATATCAATTAGGAAAGTGACTTTGCACTGAAGTAGCTGAGCAGCGCGCAGACAACCTCTGCCGTTTCTGCAGCTGCAAGACGACGCAGTCCCGCAGAGCAGTGGGTACCTGCTCCTCCTCTTTCCCTTTCCGACCAGCCCTAGAGCAGCCCTAATTCCCTAATTTAGCTTTTTCTTTTGCACCAGAACTCAAACATCAAACCCTACAGCCCCGCGCGGCCGAGTTATGGAGGAGAAAATTGCTGCAGAGAACTGTGCAAGGGGAGGAATGATGGAACTGGTTTAAATGTAGCCCACCGCAGCGTGTTTCACATGGCTGAGAAACATCTCGTGATTAAATAAAGGTAAATTGTTACGCCTGGTCTTACGTTAATGGTCCTGAAGGTTACTTAAAATCTTCTTAATTTTTATGCCACTTCCATGTCCTAATCACCTATAACTTATTACTGAACATACCACTGCACGGTTAAGAGAATCCCTAAATGCTAATGGTTCACGTTTCTCCCAGAGCTCAGTACAGGCAGTTCTGCTCTCAAATTTGGTAGTAAAATTGCAGATGATTAGAGCAAATGCCTGCCTCCATCCACAGGCTAGAAGTTTATCTAAACTGGCATCTGTTGCATATTCCAGCAATTACAAGCATACTTGAAACTAGACATTATTGAACTCTGAAGTAACGTTTATTTTTATCTAGTAACAGAGATGGTAGATGACAGCGTGGACCTCATTAAGATCTATGTTTCTTAGAATAGGGTATCAAAGAACTTAATACATAAGTAACAAGAAAAATTGTTATTACCCATATATAGCAAAGACCTAGAGAGCAGAATCTCGTCTGCAAGGAGATCAATGGGAATTTTACTGGTTACTGCAGAGGGGTGCCTGGATTTTACCCAGCATCTCTGAGAGTGTGCTTTTGGTGCTGGCAAATGCTTATGTAATGTGATTCTTTGGAGAAATTTAATTAAAGAGAAACGTGTAAAGCACTTGGCATTAAGTGGCCTAAGTTTGTTAACGTACAGTATTTAGAATGAAGCCCAAATTAGAAGCAAATAATGCTAACTCAGCTGTGAGCATTTCCATAAAAATTACTTTCTGGAGAAGCTTGTGTAGACTCTCTGCATTTTTGGTTTTAACAAATATTTTCTATATGCTTTCATTTTTATGATCCAAACAAATTTGGAGGCTTTATTTGAAATGTCGCAAGCTGAAGCAAACCACTGACTCGACTGTGTCTTTGCTCTCAATTACACCAGGGTCAACAATTCTTTACTGTAACTTAATCCTGAATAAGTATTTTTGCTGACTGCCGAAATTGAGTGGGAGGAGGAGTCCAGCAACAGTAGAGCTCTTTTGCTTGTGCTTGTGTTTACAGTACCAGTTCATATACTTAGTGGGTTTTATTTTTAAGAAACAGAAATATGTAATATCCATGAGGCTAAGATTATCCCAGTTGGAGATTCTTGTCGTTACAAAAAATCCATGTGATTCCTCTAGCAGAGACGGAACATCTCCGGCTTCTCAAACAGGCAAGCAGACTTTGCGCGTCTGATATTTTTTGAGGAATATGTTTTGGACTACGCCGACTTAAAAACATGTACAATTAACATAGCTTTCTGGTTATGGCATTCAAGTTACCAGATCAGGATGGTACATGAAAAAAAGCATGCAGATAAGGCATGGTTTGCCCAAACATGTCATCACAAACTGACTTCCTAAAGGTATGTCTCAAGCTGGAGAATGAAAACACGGATGTGTGATACTTTCCCATTTCAGAGCAACCATTATATATAATATCGCTATGATGCAGACTACCTTCACGGCATCTTAATCCCAGTATTGACAGAGGGAGAGTAATCTAAATTCCCAGAAGTGTCATGTTGGAGAACTCTCAGTTTAGCACAAAAATTCTTGAAAATATCTTTGGTGGAGAATTGGACCCAGCTGACAGTATTGGGGAAAAGATTTTCTTTGGCATGGGACACCACACTCTGACAGCCTCTGTTCTCAATGAAGGATCTCTAATCTAAAATGTATCAGGCTATTTCTCTCTCTTGTAATCTCCTCCTAAATGAAAATAGAATTATTCATCTTTTTTCACGATGCATGGAAAAGTTTGAAGTTAAAAATAAATCTCAGATCTTTCTCGGTAGAGGGACAACGGCTTTCTTTTCTCTATATCTTTAAGGAAAAAGCATGCTGGTCCAATCACCCTCTTCTAGGTCATCACAGAAAGGTTTTTTTTTGGTATTTGAGGCTCAGTTTCCCCACTGAGAAGTACTTACAGCAGTGCGAACTGTGGCAGCGTCAGAGAAGCTGGGCATCTTTACTGCTTGCAGTACTGCCCCAACATGTCTGACTCCAGCACCAGAGAGCTAGCATGGAAATGGAATGAAAAATTCACTGAAATGCTTTGATGTTGCATATATGCAGAATTTGAAAGGAATAAGAGAGTTTATTTTTAAAAGGAAATTAATAAAAGACATTATAAAGCTATGCAAAATAATGGGTGGTATAAAGGGACCTCAGGAAATTCTTGTTGCATTTCTCGCCGCGTAAGGCACACGGGCATTCACAGAGGGGGATACATTATGCAAAAAAAAACACCCCAAAAGAACCCATTCCCTGTTGGATTTGACAACGCGCCCTTGCTGCCAAGCCCGTCTCCTGCCCAGCCCCGCCGAGCGGGGAGCGTTGGACAGCCTGCCCCCAGCCAACCCTGCTCGCTGCTGTCTCCATCGCAGTTACCATGCGTAGCACCTGCGAGGTGTTGCAGCGCGAGGTGTTGTGCAAGAGAGAAAAAAAAAAAAAAAATCAGTGCAGAGAGGTCCTTGTCCTCAGAAAACCTGCTGAACGATACCTTTTTCCTTGGAAGAAGTCGTATTTACATGGGGAATTTACATGTATCAATGACTGTGGCAGAATATTTCTGAGGAAGCCCCTTGTTAATATTTTGGCAGCATCAGAGTGTTTTTCCCAATTGCAAATGTCGCTCCATCTGCCACAAAGCCATTGGTTCCAAGAGTCTGTCCTTCCCCGTTAAAGGGGCATCACAGAAACATTCTGTTTGCTGTTGGGATATCAGGAGAGGAAAGCAAGATGAACGTGTGGCCCACTGCAGTAGCGTGCCCCGTTGGTGAAGAGTTTGCCATGAGGAAACAAGCCATCTGAGGAGGTGTATCTTCCTATTTACTAATGAGTGAACTTTTAATTTAGTTGATTTTAACATGAAGGTAAGATTTTGACAACACCGCCGCCTTAAATCTGAGTTGCATCATTGAAATATTGGTTGGAAGAGACCCCTAGATCAGCTCCCACCTTCCACTCAAAGCAGGACCGTCACCAATACTGGATCAGGTCTGCTGTGATTTTACCTCGCCAAATCTTGAGTGTTCACCTCTGAGTGACCTCTTACAGTACTGCAGCATCCTCCCAGTGAAGTTCTTCCTAATGTCCAGTCTGAACCCCCCAGGCTACAACGTGTGGCCATGGCCCTCCACTATACCATCTGTCGCTCCCAAAAAGAGCTTGGCCCCATCTTCTTTCCGACTCCAGTTCACACAGTTGGAGCTTGCTATTAGAGGACCCCTTAGCACCCTCTCCACCAGATTGAAAAGCCACAGCCTCCTCCATCACCTGAAGCACATGCCCTATGTCCCTGACCATCCCGGTAGGCCTCTGCTACCTTCTCTTCCCAATTCTGAACGTCCTCCTGGCCTGGAGGGCGCAAAGCCAGACACAATATTCCTGGTGTGACATTACTGGCTTTGAGGAGACAGGGATAATGAGTTTCCTCAATCTGTTGGCCACCCTTCTTCAAAAGTAGGCCAACGTACCGTTTGCCCTATCTGCAATGAGCACACCATTTGCTCACGTTTGACCTGACATCTGCTGTAACCTCCAAGTCCTCTCCAGGGGGGCTTCTGCTCAGCCAGACAGTTCCCAGCCAGTCCTGGCACGTGTCATTATTCTGCCCAAGGTGTGGGACTTTGTACAGCTTGTTAAACTCGATGGGATTTCTGCTGGCTTCAGTTCCTGAAGGTCCCTCCACACAAGTTAATGTGCGGCACTTCAATGACTCCACCCTAATATAGTGTCATCTTCAGATGTGTTGTGTCTGTGCTCTATATCATCATCCAGGTCATGAGTGAAGATGGTAAACGATATCAGCCCTGGTGTTGGCCCTGAAGTACTCTGCTTCCCTCCGGCTGCCAAACAGATGTTGAGACGCTGGTGGCCATCTTTCAGTCTGGAGTCTCTCTGGGTGAGCTTTCTGACTGCAACACACAAACTGAAGGAAGAGCCGCTTTTCTGTTTGGTACCTTAACTGGTAACCTATTCTTGAAGTGTTTTAGCAGATGGTAGTGGGCTACACAGTGTGCAATAGTAGCAAAGCAAAAACATTGTTTAAATTTAGTAGAATTCTGTAAATAGGCTTCTAAAAATCACGTTCAACAAGGAATGGTTCTTACCATGTGGACTTCCTACATTTTTCAATACCTAGTCTAGCATTTTGGAGCATACAAAAGCTCTTTTGCCATTAAAACGAAACCCGCGGCATTTGTCTTTTGTTCTGTGTTGGAATCAAACCGCCCTCTCACCATTCCCAGGAGGCAGGAGGGAGAGTCCTCCGTGCCGGGACAGCCAGGGGCCCTCTGCAGCGCGCCGGTCATCCGTGCCCCATCCTTGCTTCAGCCCGAGCTCCTGAACCTCAGGAGCATCTCCCAACCGCCGCGTTACTGGCTTACCTGGGACAGGTGGATGGCGCGACCTCTCCGCAGTCCCCAACGTTGTCAATGTTTACCATCGTAACAGATCTGTCTCTGCAAAACACTCTGCATTTAGCAAAACACTACACGTCCACAAAGGTATCTTCCTGATTTGTTTTTTGAAATCTGAATTATAAGGAGGAAAAAAGGTATGTGCGTGATTCCTTAAACCCAAAAGAGACATCCAGCAGAAAAAACCAAACTCAATTTTAAAATGACTATGTCAGTGGTGACTTGTAATCTGCAGTTTCATCTACTTGATAATGCCCAGCTTAGTGTTAGATCTAAAAAAAGAATGAAATGAGAAAATCATTCCTTTGATATGCATTAAATTATTCAGTTAGTAAATTAGTGAATCTTATTCTGAGTGTTATTAGCTATTAGCATGTTACACTTCTTGATGTTGCTTATGAAGAATGCATATGAAAATAAGGAAAAGATTTCCCTTTTGAAGTTGCTGCCACTTGAGTTGTTGACATTTCTTTTAATTGGTGACTGTCCTCTTGAATGCAGGATTCTGCTGTCTGTTTTTATGAGAGATTTTCATTTTTAATTTGTTCTCTCATTGATTAGTCTTTTTTTTTGAAATGGGTAACTCAAAATAATTAGCCTTTCAAGGGAACCGTGTTCTCCTAAATAGTTATTAATGAGTATCATCTCCCCCGTTCAGTACACTTAGCGCCTTTTTCATTAGGAGAATTTCAAGGTTACATCTGGCCTGGTTGAACCATGCCTGGTACCACTGAAGACAGCAGGAATCTCACTGCAGATCTCAGGAAGAACAAGATCAGACCCTAGGAGTGAAGAAAGATCGTGTGCACTCACTTTGTCTTAGGAAGATGTTTATTTTCTAGGAGAACCTAGAAATGTTCCTTCAGGCTCCAGGTTAGGATTGAGGAGGGAGTGAAATGAGTGAAGGAAAACAAGGTAATTCCATCTGAACAAGGATACCGTCTTCAAATCTTCAAAGACACTATCAGCTTCAGCAGCTGGGCTAATGAGCTTTAATTATATTGCCAGTTTTACAGTCCTGGAAACATACATCTCACTTTTATTTAAAGTCAATGTACGTTACATGAAAATAAACCCACTAAGTCCAGCAATCATCCCACTAAAGAGCCAAGGATCTTCAATAAGAATATACTTTGTTTTAGAAATTATTGCCTGTATTACACTCGCAATTAAAGGGCACGGCGGACAATAAAATACTCCCAACACGTCATGCGTTGCTGCAATGATCTAATCCCATTACGGCTCCTGTAAGGCAGGTCTTGTCCCTTCCCTTACGTTTGTCTTTAAGCTTAAAACCTGCCTTGAGCATTGCCAGCTATTGTTCTGCTGAAGTGCAGTCTTCCTTTTGTACATGAGACTCTCTCCTTTCTATTTGCTCTTTCAAAACAGACTGGAACATCCTCCTCCTCCTTTCCCTACCTCCCTGTAAGCTCTCCTGCTCTCCCTCCCTGCTTCCTCCACACTTGTTCATTAAGGAGCCTCTACCACAAACCTGAATTCTCCTATCATTCCTGGACGGGCTTCTGTCCAACCCATAACTTCGGCCCACGTCTCTGGCAGTTCTTCATGAAGGTCTAGTTATCTGTTCAAGGTCAGTATCTTAAAACAGGGGGGTTTAGAGTCCCTTCCAAGCTCGTCCCAGCAATTTATTTCCCAGTTTCTATGAACAGCATGATCACATTGGGTTTTTGTCATTCCCATCCACTGTCTCATCTTCTGCAGAGGTTACTCTATGGGTCAGCCCGGGCAAACTGTATCTGAACAGTTATTTCTCCATGGCAGAAATGGCATTTAAGATACATCCTTTTCTATCCCAGCTGAAAACTAAAGCTTTGAGCCAGGCTCTGATGATCTTATGGCTCACATACACATTCCTGCTTTCTGGGCTTGACCAGTGCCATCAGAACGATAAAGTGAAACAATTTTATCTAATTTATGGCTTTGCATCCTTACCGGTCTCTTCAGCCTCCTGTCGTTTTCTGCTACTCTGGCATTTCAAGTAAGTTGCTCTCTTTGCTTCCCCAGTGCCCTCCTCGGCCCACCTCCCCCTGCCATCTCTTTCACTAGGAAATGACCGACCCGTCCTGCCAACGGGTAATAATTCCATCATTTCCTCTGTGGCTGAGAAGTCCTTTCATCCACAAAGCTATCTCCGAATCTTCCTCAAAACCCTGTCAAAAGATGCGTGCTTTCCTGTCTGGCGCACAGACGCGGTGGCGGGGGCCAAGGGTGTCAACCATCAGTGCCACCAACACCGCCCTCTCCTTGTGTCCGTCTTCTCTCCCTCCCCTGCTTCATCCCCAGCGTGTCACCTCCCTCCTTAGGGTGGCCCTTTTCATCCCCATTTATGCACGGCCAATTACAGCGGGTTTTTAGTCCGTACTTCAGATTTTTATAAGTAATGGCTAAAAACAGCTGGCTATTTTTATGCTGCTAATACTAATTCTGCAATACTAACATTTGCATTTCCTTGCAATAAACGCTAGTCATTTTTTTTAGAAGAAATAGCTCAACAACTACAATAGGGAAAAAAAAAAAAGGTCAGAAGCATCAGCATCACCTTTCAGATTGAAAATCGATATGAAAATAATGAAACTGAAAAAAACCCGGTCCAACGCAGGTTGTAAAAGTTGGTATAAACGGCTGCCCAAGCCATTACGGAGTCGTAACTTAAAAGGAAGCTTCGCTTTGGAGAAGAGGAATGTTTATAGAGAGGCTAATTTTGCTTTATTGAAGACTATTAAAATACCTTTAAAAAACTATAAGTTGTAGTCTAAAATACTGCAGTGCAGCTCGTAGAAGAGCTAACGTGAAGTATGAAATGGCCTTACATGGTGCTATGGTTCTGACATAATATAATATAAGCTATCTCAAGAATCCATTTACAAGTAAGCTGTCTGGGTAGAGCTCTGCCCTCACTGAAATCAATAGGAGTTTTGCTGGTGACATCAGTGAAATGAGGTTTTCCTCTCATTTTTATCCTGTGCAAGATTAAATATTGGGTGAGGAAAACAGTGTTAGTTCTATGGCATGTAAGTACCAGTGACTGTAAATACAGCATTTGCTTAGGAGGATTACTAAATGGAATTTGGAAAGCGATTTATTAATGGAAATGATTTTTGTTGTTGTTGTTAATTCGTCCAGATTTCCTTATTTATTGGTAGAAGTGTTGTAGACTCACAGAATGTGTTGGGTTGGGAGGGACTTTTAAAGGTCATCTAGTCCAAGCCCCCCCGCCGCGAGCAGGGACATCTTTATGTTCTGCTATTTCGTCGTGTCATCATAGCGTACCTCTGCTGTAGGAGTAAGAAATAACGCACGGAAGCTGTAGGTCTTTGGGCGTGAGGGGTGGGCTGTTTCCCTTCCCCATTCCAATGGGAAACCAACAAAAAGCAAGCATTTAATAGCGTGAATGCCATTATTGCACAGCCGAGGAGCTTTGCAAGCACCTAAAGCTGCAAGCGCTGACGATAATTTATCTTTGAACTTGTTAGTAACAATGCATAATTAACAAGTAAGCTGCAGGAACACGCAATTGCTATGTATTTACATGGCATTTGCCATGCGGTTGTGGTATAATTACAGAGATTATACCTGCTCTGCAGAATAAGAGCACAGAGCGTGCGGTGTACTTTATTTTGTGTGATTTCACATGGCTTGGGCCAGCGAAGCAGAGCACAGGAGCTTAACAAAGTATTTCATTCTGTTGTAGGTGGAAGCGAGCCACAGGTATGCAATCGCACATGAGTCCGCACAGGGTGCTGTTATTTCAATGAGCACCGTGGTTTCTGGCTACTCAGGGTGGCAGCCTTGCTTTCTGAGCTCAAGTTATTTCTATTTCGGATTGCTGCCCTTTCAGTGATATAAATGGACCTGAATATGCAGATTCAAAATAAGGCAGGCCAGGACTTTTTTTTTTTAGCGTAGCAACCTTTTCCCTCTCATGTATAATATTGTAGGTCTCTAATAATTACAGGTAAAAGAATACATGGAAAGAATCTCTCTTCCTACTCAGTTTTAAAAGCCTGTGTACCGGCACATCACCATTTCTGTGCCTTAAAACTCCATTAGGATCAGCATACCAGATGTGATATTGCGTAATGCAGGGAAAAAAAATGGGAAAGAAAAATACCAGCTAATGGTGAAAAGTGCAAAGGAATATGCCACGTTGCGGAGTTAGTCACATTTTACATGATTCAGCATAAACTATAAGTAAATCTAAAATTATGTTTGAGACCCCCGTCTAGTAGGAAGAGGAATACCGTACGTATCACTTGATTCAGGAGTTGCTGTGCCACTTCTCTAAAAGGATGGTATCAGCCTTTAAACTGCTGCACGCAGTATTGCCCGTTCCGAGGAGAAAACAGTGACTTTTAGAGAGAGTGGATACAGCACTGCACTGGCAAAGTACGTAACAGAAACATGGATTTATTTGCTGTTGCTGGAGATGTAAAATTTCGCTTTGGCATACGAGAAAACAATCTAAGAGCTCCCTATTCTGCTCCAGGTGGAAGAAAAAGTACTGAGCTCTTCTCAGTGTAAGCGTTATTGTTCAGCTTCATAATAATTTTCCTGTCTTGAGGGACTTGATTTATGAGTGTAGTGTTAAAAAAAAAATTCTTGCTCTGTAAGGCCAGCAGTGTGACATGACGGGGCACGAATCGCGCTGTATGAATTTCCAGTTACTATGTTGGCTGCGTAGGGCTACATCACAAAAAAATGAGATGCAAATTAACACAATATACTCGTTTGGATGTCTCGTGGTGATTTTCCTCTCTGCGTTACAGCCAGCGCATTCGCGGTTCGTATCAGCCGCCCCAGCTCCGCTGACGTTGGGAAGGAGGTGGCGGCTCCGTGCGGAAGCTCCCGCAGAGCCTGGGGCTCTCCCGTCCCCGCGGCTGGGCTGGATTCGGCGCCCAGGTTGGTAGACAAGCCTAAACCGGTTGTTCGAAAGTTGGGTTCAGGGAACTTTGATGCTTAGCATCAACAGCTTATTTCTGTAGCAGACTAAACGAAGCAGACTAAATTATCCCAAGAGTTATTTATGAGCACCAAGAGTTAAAATTTCAGTCCACCTCAGATGACACGGCTGAAGAACATCAATGCGGTGCACTAAGTCTTTTCCGTACTGACAAATTTAAAAATAATTTCAGAAGAAGCTGGTTTGAGAACAAAATATAACTTCCCTTTGCAATATTTGTAGTTGCAAAAAAAACCATTCATTCGTTTTTCACTTGCATTCTTCGGCATCTCTATGCGGATTTTTTTATAAATTGTTTTTCATATTTTCACAGAGTGGACCCTGTGTAAGGGACAAGGGAAGAGACACCCGTACGTGTCCCAGTTACAATCGCAGACATCGTCATCCACGAATTTCGTGACTTTTCCATTTCTCCTACTTAACATTATAAAATGCCTGGGTGATAGTTGCAGCAACTGTTTACATTATCTAAAATAGCAGCACGGTATTTCCACCGCATACCAACAAGAGCCAAGGCCTATATTTTATAAACATCTTCGAAGCAAACATTTAAGGCCAACTGCAAGACTTGGATTTGAAATTCTCGCTCTGGTGTACGATGGCACTCGGTGCTCGAGTTGACTTTCAGCTCCTTTTCAGTATTGCGGAGTCATTCTAATACTTTTCTTTTTAAGACGACACGTGGTAGAGTACCCAAATCCCTCCGAACAGTGCAATCATTCTTTTAAACTTTTATCTGAAAAGATGGTATTTTACAGTCCGAGAAGGGCAGTTTCCTCCCTCTAGATAATTGAGAAAGGGAGGCTTTCCACTGGCTCCAGCAGGGTTGGGATCAGACTCTTCTGCTAGCGTTTTGATACAGTCCTATTTTTCATTAAGACGCAACAATAACCAGGAAAATCCCATAATTATTTCTGGGAATTCAGTAATTTTTAAACGGTGAAATTGTGCGTCATTTCAGTTGTAATTTGGAACCCAACCACTTTATATGCCGTTGAAAGCCTCATCTCCCACAAGGGACGTTTTGTGAGACAGAAATTGCAATGAATCGGGATGAGACAAACGCTGTGGTGAGGAGCAGATTCGAGTTGTGAAGTGGGTAAAATAACGTTCTCTTTAGGCTTGGAAAAACTATCTTCTAATTAGTGTGAAAAATACAGTTGTATGTAAACTGCAAGCATCTCAGTGAATACGCATCCCTAAATCAATAATTTTCAATAAAACGTGCTTTCTATGTGAGTTTTCGATGTTCAGAAGTGGGATTGTTCTCAGGGAGAACGCTCAGAACCGGCTCTTTTGATGTTGTGTTCACAGAAACAGGCACCACGTGATGCAAGTTCATACAGAACGAATGGAATTAGGGCACATGGTGGAAGACTTCTCGCAACAAATTGCTCACAAATAATTTATGGCGAGAATTACTTGTAGAGTGATTACAGCACATGTTTTTGGAAAAAAAAAATAAATCAAGAAAAATCAATCCGCTTGTGGACTAATAATGAAAAGAGGAAGAGGAAAAATTCCTCTAACAAATATGAAACTGCAAATTATTCAGTCAGCTCGGTTGGCAACAACCAATTTTTATGGTAGTAGGAGCTTGTGGAGTAGGAGGTAACTGTACGAAGAATGATTGATTCAGTATCTTGTATTGCAATTCTGGAAGGGGTTCAACATCTAATTTAAAAGCCATTTTCTTCCTTTTACCCAGTAAAGAAAACGAAATGATACTCAATGTCTGTGAGCTGTTTTGGGCAGACAGAATCTATTTTGTGTCCGTGCAGTCCCGTGGTCACTGACAATGGCTAGCTCATAAGAAAGAGCAGTTACTTATTAGGAAAGATCTCTCTTGCCAGAAAAAAACCAAAACCTGCCTGAGGAAGGATATTGCCTTAATCCTCTTTGCATCTTCCCATTAGAGAGTAAAGGATTTGCCCTTCCAGCAGAGACGCATAATCGGTCTTAAACTCAGCATATCTTTTCAGCCTTTGAGTTGTGGAGTCTTGTGTAGACTGCATCTCCGCCAGCCCGTCTTTCAGTCCGCGGTAAGAAAACGATCCGTGACTGACGTTCCTCTTGGAAGAACACAAAGCGCACTTGGGGCAGCCCTCTCCTGAGACCACCTTTTGTCTCCTCCTCCCCCTGCCCTGGGAGGACGCCAGCCACCATCTGGGCAAGAGCCTCCAGGATGTCGCACCAGGATCCCGGTGGAGTCCTCTGCTGCCGTGGATAGAGGTGACCACAGCGTGTTCTGTTTATGCCTGTGGCCTGGTGGATGTGAGTTCAGCATTCAGATCTCCTTAACTCCTTAGGCGTTTATTCTTGGTTCAATCTTTAATTCCTAATTTAATTCCTGAGCAGGCACATGCCATCTTTCAAAGGCATCGCAGATGCGAGGGAGTCCATTTGATCCCTACTGCTTTACTTCACAAAAAACTTAACGTGCTAATGCCGTAAATAAGCATTACAGCACAGTCGTTGTGTGAATGATATCTAACATTACTCCAGATTTTAGCCAGTGAAAGATTTTACAAGCTACATTGAGCTAATGGAAGAACAGCTTTCATTTAAAACAGTGATGTGTTCATTCCCATAAATGCCGATTGCTGTATTTCTATTGTATGTTCTTGGCTTAGTTACACCAAGCCGAGTTAGCTTGTTATATCTTGACACTAACCGTTGATTATAAATTAATTTTACTATTTCTGTGTTTTTAGAGAGAAAGCTGCCGGGACTGATGATCTGTTGCCATGCCCACTGAAGGGAACAATGAAAAAAAGGTGTATTTCCACAAGAATTTTCTAGACATCCTCTTCAGCAAAGGAAGGACGTGGTGCAGAAGATGATCTTCAGGAGCTATTTCATCAGCCCATTAGGAGGCAGGGTGAGGATATCTGCACCCAGTTGAGCTGTGCTGAAACCACCTTTAATCCCTGCCCTTTGTACTTTTCCTCCCAAGCTGGAAGGAAATTCACGTTAGAGTCAAGACTGCTTGAAACGTCTTTTGGATGGTAATGCCGGCCCACCGCGGGAAAACATTCGGCCCACCGGTTATGCTCTAGCAGCCCTTCCTGCATCACCCACCGGCGCCTGGGACGGGAGCTCGGGGCATGCAGTAGCTCATCACCCGCAGAGTACTTGTCAGAGGGCAGCCGAGGTGTTGGTGGACAAAATTCAACAATTTCACCACGAAAGAGCTTTCATTCTGACTGTAATCTGAATATCGACAGATTTCTCGCCCTGACTGCAGATACATACGTAGGTTGTTTGACCCAGGTGAAAAAAACACCCCCGCCCTTTGCCTTTCCCCTCCCCATAGGCAATTTGGCAAAGTTTGCCTAGAAAGGGTAACAGAATTTTCAGCTGCTGCAGGCACCCCCGAGCCTACCAGCTTTTTTGCTTTTGTTTAATTTACTACATGCGATTAACTCCGCTGCGTTTCTGCCTGGCAGAATCTGTGACTAAAAATACCCTGTGAGTATACATCGTGTGCTGCAACACTGGCAGAAAGTAAATAAGACCATGGTCTTCATAATCACTGTTTTTCCAAAGAACTGCTGCTCCCAGCAGACGGGCTATTTTAGGCTGTAAATGGAAATCAGAAAATGAGATTTTCTCTCCTTGTTAGTTCTTCTCCTGGGAATTTTAGTGCTTTCCTTTCCCCCTGCTTTGGGTGTTGGTGGCAGCTTACTGGCAATACCAGTCTCTTGGAGGATTGAACTCTGGAGCCCGTTCTGAAATACACAAGTGAACATGGGAAATAATTTCTGCTAGTACCAACATATTATTTGCTGATATAAAATCAGGTGTTAGATCAAAACCAGATTTGGATAGCCTGATTCACTCCGTCATTCAGGTGATGGTTCACTCTAAATTCAGGCTTGCGAAGCAGATGATAGAAGTATTTCCTAGCTCCCTGCACTTTCTGTTCTAATATTGGTAATGTATTTGCATCTCTCAATTTTGCAGACCGCCTTTTACCTCCTATTTGATGATCTAAGTCCCGTCACGCATGTAGACACCCTTGACACGCTGTATTGACAATCCCATCGATACCAGCGATGTCTGGCCTTGCCGCCAGTTTTTAGGACAGACACTATCATCCAAATCATACATATCACATGCATCTAATGCAATATCTTCACACAGTCTTTAAATCTGAGAAGTTCTAATTATCATTCTTAATACTTCATGTATTATGCATTTTCTTCTGGAAAAAGCTTCATGTTATTAGGAATTCAAAAGATGAGGTTTTGCCACAGCAACGTGCAGATCCGAGAACTTGAGCACAAATCGTAACCTTTAGCATTAGCTGCACTTTTCAGATGCCCCAAACGGCGTTGAGGGGGATTTTCTGTGCTAGGAAATACCCTAATTATTTCATAGCATGGGTACTACTGTGATACGATGTCTGTATCCCCCCCGTTTGATTGAATACTACTCACAAGCATCCTTTCACCTACTGAGCGGCTGGTACTTTATTTTAGTCAATTGTGGTATTACTGAGAGTGCTCTCTTTCTGCCTATATACATAAAAACCCCAAAACTTTTAACCTTGGAAAAACATTAATTGTGCTAGTTTCTTCACGGAGGGAGGAGGAGCGGGCTTTTTTGGGAATGTCTCAGACAACAAGGGTCAGCTCTGGCACTGAGAGCAGCTGAAAGATTTTCGGAGAATACAGGGAAAAAACCCAGATGGCTTTAAATAAGTGAACAGAAAAACCGCTTTGTGTTGTACCCAGACGTCACACGTGATAATCCAGACGTCGCAAATGGTTGTCATAATCGTGATCTGTCATTCTCATGCTCTTCCACTTTGTTTTGTCATTTGCAGCATTCGTGTGCTTGACTTTAAGCAGTCTGATGCCGTCCACTGCTTTGACCTTAAAGCTATTAAAATTGCAAGAAACATTTAGAAAGTTGGAAAACTATTTATCTGGAAAAGTCCTTGGAGCACAATGGAAGATGAGAAGTGACTGAACGACCCCCTGTTTGATTTACTCCGTTTGAAAAGGTCCTTTCCCCTTGGGCCTCTCCTTGCCCACCACCAGCTGCACTTGCCCCTGCTCCCGTGGCGTCCTCCGTACCTTTTCCCGGCGGGCTCGCTGCCTGTTACACGGTTTAGGCAGGCGCCTTCATCCTCATCCCTTTCTAGTCCTCTTTCCGAAGCAGCACGAGACCCAGCTGCTACCCGCTGCCCACCTTCTTGCTCTGCGACAACGCCAGATCATCTTTTTTCCCATTAATCATATTTACTTATCTGCGCACGTTTCCCTCTGTGATTCCTCTGTCCTTTATGCCTTGAATTCCACAGTTTTCTGTGTAAAATCCCACAATTTTCTAGGTGATGTCCCTTATCCCAGGACTCCCTTCCTCTTGAACCACTACAGCTCCTCAAAATCAGAGGAGCGACAGCGAGCAGATGATGCAGCTCATTAGAACCGCAGCACACAGTATAACGTGGTTAGCCATCACCAGACCCACTGCTAATTCTGTAGCCTTTTCTCCAGAGACCCCTCTGTCTTTTCACGTACTGAGCAGCTGGAAGCACGGAGTGTTTTTCTTCCCCCTCGCTCGGCACCTCGCACCGCAGAGGACGTGACGGTTGTGGTCCCAGGGATGTTTCAGGCCCCGTACTTTCATTTTCCAAGTCCTTATCTCCTGTGCTGCAGCCTTACCGTCTTTGCCTTCCTCATTGTAACCCTTCAGCTTCCCGTTCCTCGTTTTCCCCTGTGCCGTTCCCCAGCAGGAGCCTGGCCAGGGTAGATGGGACTACTCCAGTGTTTGCTACTCGCTTGCTGCTGCTCAGCCACGTCCCGCAGTCCGGTTGTCTTGCTGATGAGATACGAAGCAAACTGGCATGCCGCCGGTGCCTCAAAGAGAGTGCTTTAACTTAATCCTGAAAAGGTTCGTTATCCTGGAAATGTAACGCACGCAATATTCACGTAATGCACCAAGGTGGGGTTTTTCCCCCCCATGAAAGGGGTCACTGAAGTCCTGAAAGGAAGAGCTGAAAGCCAAAGCACATGACTCCGTAGGTAGATCAAATTGCTTCTGAAGTAACGCAATCTTTTTTTCTCCAACTCCGAAAAATCCATCAGAGGAAAGAGGAGGAATGGGGAATAACATCCCTGCTCTTGTCAATTCGGTTATAATTCCTACTGAAATAAAGGGATAGTAGGAGAGAGAGTCACAAAAGAAAATAGGAAAGCATCCCCGTGCTAGAAAAAAAAAAAGGACAGTTTAATTGATCTTACTGGTGAAAATTATACGAGAAAAAAGAAAAAGCAGAATTGGAGAAAAACAGGTGTATGGGAAGCTACCAGATACAAGAATGAGAAATTCCATTTTCGTATAAACACCAAATATAAAAGAGCATCTCTGGTGGTAAAGTGCAATCAACAGGTTGGGGCTTTGCAAAAATCCTTTGCCTTTTGTGGTATCTGTTACAGTCGATACCGTAAGAATAGAAGATACAATATTTCATAAAGGGATTGCCAAGAGATTTTAAATGGAAGCGGTGCATTTTTTACAGATTCACAGGACACATTTGCCTTCAAGTTTACTGTATTCTAAGCCAACATAAAACCACTCCGAAGTAAAGATGTTTTTCCCCAAACTAAGCGGACAATGATTTGCAACGGGAAGAGGAAATTAAATAGCTTGATAGATTGCCATTCCTTCCTCTATCTGGTCAGTGAATTTAATTTTTACTTACGTTATATAGGTGTAAGCAAAGAATTCACATTCCATCAAATAAGAGCATACCTTGCGTGAAACCGAAGCTCAGCTGAGCACGTCGTAAAGGAGCATGAGCTGTAGGAGAACACAGGCTCAGCAGATCTTCAAAACAGACACATCAGGTTGAGCACCCTGCAGCTGTGTCATCCAAAGCCCGCTAATTGGTTGGGAACAATTAGGCTGATGTTTAGTGCTTCCGTGGCATGTTCTTGGGGTGCTGCTGGCCCTAATGTGATTAGAAGCACCTGAGCTTCGGGTACCACACAGCTATTAGCCAGCAGCGTCGTCAGGCACAATAAAGCACAATAAATCCAACAACTACTGAACCTTCTCAAAATTATGCCTAAAGAGAGGCAATTGCACATCCATACCTGTAGTTACAGCATGCTTCAGGTGGTATTTGATTGAAGATCCCAATGGCTATGAAGGAGAATACTTATCAGAACAACGTCTTCTCTCGGAATAGAAATCAGGATCAGTAGGCAGACAAACCTCGCTCCTTAAATAGGGCTCAGATACGAATGACAAGCGTGGGCTAATCCATCTGTCAGTCTTCTCCTCCTAGAGTTGTTCTGGTTGAATGCTGTGTTTTTGCTAATTATGCTTACGACGTCTTGCCCCATACAAGGGGGTGCCGTTGTGCCAGGCGCTGTGCGGCCACAAAGGAACAGGTAATCCTTGTCCTGAACACTTCAACTCTAAATAACACGTCTCCATCTCCGCCTTGCCCAGCCTTCAACTAAGGGTTATTTTTCACCACTAACCTCTCGGGTAGTAAAAGGGCTCTTGAAGAAAGCTGCGTCGTTGGTTTAAATAATTAACTACATTGGCTTGGATATTCTAAGAGCCCCCACTAATCTCAGCCTTCCCAGCACGCTGTAAAATAAAATACAATAAAATACAAGACACTAAAATAAATATATATCTATATCTATTAGTCTAACTCACCGTCAGTCTTACGATCGAGCTCCCGTGCCACATTCACCACCTGGGACCAGACCTGCTGCTGCTCCACCCTGGTAGCTTTGCGCTCAAGGCAACGGCAAGATAGCAGTTTATTTCATCTGAGAATTTGACGCCAGCCTATTTTGGGACTGAGTGAAGCTTGTCCTCCGTAATTACTTTATATTAAGAGAAGAGTGCTTTCTAGAGCAGCCTGGTGTAACACAGACTCGTGCTTTAAATATTCTAGGCTGCGTGCCGCAAGAAAGGACGGTGACCTGGAGAGTGCAGGGTGGTCGCTTGGGAGTCCACAAAGATGCTACGGCTGGGATATAACGGACAGAAATAGTTTAACCAGGCCCGATGTTGCCAGCAGGGGACCAAGGAAATCAATAAAGCAAACGGGAGAGCTGGACAGGTTATGATGTCTTATCTCCTCTATAATGCCCCAGGAACTTTTATTTATTAGGAAAAGGAATGTACTTTAATGAATGAAATGCCAAACTGTGATTATGTTGCAGGAAGAAGGTGAATATATTATTTATGGGGATTTTCTGGGTATTTTCCATTTGCCCACGCCCCGTGTCCCGTGTGTTTAATCAGAGACGGAGGGTGCAGTCCCCTGACAGGGGTGAAGCTGCGGGTGCCGAGCCAGCGAGCGGGACAGCAGACCCAACACCCATGGAGTCAGGTATCCCGGCACCTCCCTCGCCCACAGCTTAGCAAATCACGGCTTTACACTCCTGTTTTCCACCGGAAGATCACTGAGCGCTGGATGCAAGGCGATCTGCGCAGACCGTGGGGTGCCGCTGTGTGTTTGGGAACACAAGAGCCCAGGGCTGGAAGGGAGACCGTGGTTACGTAGCTGAGGCGCCAACGCCTGCGTGCCACCGGGCAATAGGTGTCTTGGCCAAAATGGCAGGAAGGATGTCTGCTGACATTGCCACAGCACGACAGCGCCGCAGCCTGCGATAACAGCCCAACCTCACGCCTGGGACACGCACCAAGAGGGGTAGAAGCCATCAATATCATCGGTTCCTGATGCACGTTTCCATCCTCATGCAAGTTTATTTAGTGACAATTGCTGGTGATCTTTAAAGTGAAGATCGCCGCACAGGAGAACAACGATACCAGCTCTCCGTAGTCTCTGCTGCCTTACCGAGGGAGGAGCTTCTGCCCAAACCTCAACATGTGAGCGATCTCACGGTGGGAACAGCAGGCAGACCACCGCGATTTCAGTGCTAGTTAGCAAATCGCACTTGTATCCTGTTTCTGGCTGTGACCGATCTTCAGTGGTTGAGAGGATGGGGAAAAAAATAGCAAGTTAGATGATACCAAAATACCAAGAGGAATTTTTTCTTATCCCCACACATAACCAGCAGGAACCCCAGGACTCAAACACGATAAATCTAGCAGGGGGAAAAACCAGCAATCCCTTCTCTTTTCAACCGCAGCAGCCCACCAAATCCCCGAGGACTCGGAACAAAAAAAGCCATTTTCTGTTTTCAGGAATTTCTACTTGCACAATCCTTCCACAAGCTCCTCAGACCACCTCTGCAGTGACAGGGCGCGCCAGAATTTTGCTCCTCACATTACTGCTGTCTTCTAATTTCCAGTCTGCATTTATTCACGACTAATTGACACCCATTTGATCCCAGGCTAACATTAACCTTTAACTCGCGCCGTTCTTCCTGCTTGGTATTTACCCCTAAGGCTCTTTATAAATAGTTGTCTTCTGTCATGCTTAGTTTGGTGGGGCTGAAACAGATAAACTGATGTTTATCAGCCGTGGAAGCCCTTCCTGCACCAGAACGAATGTGTCCCTTCATCTGGGTAGATCAGCCCAAAACAGGTCCTCGGTTTGCAAAAAACACTTTTCTCAGTTAACACGTTAAGAGTTGCTTATTATTTGTTTGCAGTGAAAGTTATGAGGTATTAGAGTACAAAAACACATAAAATGGATTTGAAATAATCCGGGGTTTCCAGCCCGGGAGCAGAGTGCCGCTGACAGCAGCGCGTTTTCGGGAAGCGCCTTGTTCGTAGGGTTGGCTCAGGCTTACCTGAACGTTCTGCCCCGTCAGCGCCAAAGAATTATTGTCATCATTGTCATCTCCCTCTGCAAAACCGTCTCTACCTCTTTGCTACAAGATTATTCCTTAAAAAAAGACTTATCCTGGCAGAATCCAACTAGCAAAGAGCAGAGCCTTGGGGAGAAGTTTCTTCGGTTTTGGTTCCATGCGGCGCGGTGTTTGCTGGCTGCTGTTGGTGCTCTCCCCTTCCTGCGCAGGCTGTTACCTCCGCTCCACGCCCCGCCGTCCTCCTCCCGCCTTGTTGCTGTTCCTGCCTTCGGGGACACGCGGCCGTCCCTCCTCCTGGAGCTCCGGCTGCAGATCGCGGTGCGTTCCCACCTGCCCTGAGCTCTGCTGAGCAGGACCCAGCCCCTGCGCCGCCCCGCGCCCGCGGCGCAGACACCCTCCGTGCCAGCAGAGTGACGGCGGTGGACCTGGGACGTCTGGAAAGGCAGGAGCTCCGGCTGATGTCCTGAGCACCATAAAAGTCCCCAGGCTGGAGCTGAAGAAGGACATCTACCCCTTATTGTATATGTGTCCTCCATCGTGTTCATTCCCCACAAATATTCTGGCAAAAGAAGTTTAACAGCAAAAATATTTGCTAAGAAAGCAATCAAGGCAATTATTCCTGCACATCCGTGGAGCACCAAAGAGCCACCCCGGGGCAGTGTGAGGGCACAGCCCTCGGCCCGTCCAGCGCCCGGGCCTGGCGTTTTGCACCGATAAAGAATTACAAGGTTAAAAACGTCCCTGAGAAGCCGAAGGTCACATTTTTGAAGTTAGTGCCCGTTGAGTCACTTTGCTTCTAAACAGGCAAAGCTGCAAAATTCAGTGTAGACAGACTCCTCCAAAAGAAATAAGTACTGCGACTTACGGAAAACCAAATATTGAACTCTTTTAAGGAATGGCAAGAAAAATATTCAGAAACTCTTGACGTATCTTCAAAGGAAATTCCCTTTCTGTGCTACAGAATTGCTTTTTAGATCACCGTGCTGAAACTAGTGGCATTGAAAAATGTTTCCGGCCGTCCCTTAAAGAACAGAAAAGGAATCCCTTTACTGTCTGTAAGAGAGGGATTTAGTAAACTTAAAATGCTCAGGGCTAAACTTTGCAAAAGTGACTTTAGGTAGCTGAAGTTACGCTGGATCGTGCTGCCTTAATTTAATTAATTTTCAAAGCAAAAGGCAGCACGAGAAATTTCACTCCTCGGAGAGAAAACATTTTCTATTTTCATTACTACCAGCCGCGGTGGTTGGAGGTTTTGCGCGGCCTTTTCAGGGAGCATCTCCCGGCAAGGAGCATCGGGATGCAGGAGGAAGCGCTGGCACGTCCGGGGCTGATTTATGGCCACGTGCCTGTTCCCGGGGCGAGGGAAGAAATCGATCCCTGCTAATCGGAAGGGAAAAGGCAGCATTCGCTGGATGAGACGGCACTTTCTGGGCCTGAGGGGAGCTGCAGGCTCTGAGACACCGCTTCGCTGAATTAAAAAAAGAGTGGAAAACGTGGTTATTTTTCTTAACTTTCACCTAGTTAAACCTCTTTTGAACTGCGCGTCGTTAAGAGCCGTCAAATCCAGCTGTCAAACGCAGCGGTGGCTTGTGGCCTGTGGCTACCTGCTGGCACAGGCCAGGCTGCAGCAAATGCAACCTGCTCTGGGCTGAGCCGCACCGGCTTAGACCTGACGAGATGCACGTGGCTACCGTGGCTAGTCCCGGCGAGGCTGGCGGTGCCGCTCCGGCTGCAGGGAAGCTGCCCCAGCGTCAGGACGTGGACGCTATTCCGCCTCTCAGGGGCCGGCAGACGGCTCCGCTCCCTGGGCTATCGGGGCAGGAGCCCCCCGTTGTCACTGCGAATTATTTCCCTTTAAGCACCGCCAAGATTCCTTATTTACAGCCATCAAACACCCACCGCCGCAGCGCTGCCAACGTCGGCGGCTCCTGGCCTCGGCACCGCCGGCAGAGGGGCCTCCTCTCCCGTCACCCCCGGGTGCTGCAGGGACGGCTCGCTGGGAGTTAGGCTGGAACTTCAGTGGAGAAAAGGGTGATTCTGAAGAATGAAAGTATCACTGTTGATCCACTACCCCACCTGGGCTCGCTCTCCTTAGAGGGATCCCTTTTTTTTTTTTTTTTTCTTTCCCCTTTTCATATGTCAGGAATAATTAAAAAAACGTCCTACCAGAGGAACAGGGAATGATGCAAAATACTAAAAGCCGTAAGTAGGAGCCACGGCACAGCACGTCTGCCCCCGAATCCCCCAGGCCCGGGCATCCCAGCTGGGGTCCTGCTGCTCTCACACCCCGGAGAAGGTGGAGAAGAGGGATGGACCGACGGTAGAAGCTTATCTAGTACAAGAACCGGGGAGCTTTCATCTTGTGTGAAAAAGGGAAGAAGTTAAATGGTCCCAGGAAGCCCCTTGGTCCCCTCGTCTCAAAAAGGAGCAGCTCCCCAGCAGCCCCATGCCCACCACCCTCCCGGAGAAGCAGAGCCCCTTCAGCCACTGGACCCTGTCCCTGCCACGCTAACAAGGGGGAAGAGGTGGACATCCAGCGCTGCCGGACAGGCCGGGACCCTGAACACCCTCCCACTGTGGCCATGCAGCGGTGGCACGGAGGAGGACCACCAGCGGCCAACAGCTCTTCACGGGCCGAGGGGGGAAATTCAAGCTCCCCCTTGTACCTTGAGATGAGCTGATCAGCACCTGCGTCCTCCACCCAGCATCACCGAGGGGCAGGGAGCATCTCCCCGTCCTCGCTCCAGCATCACCGAGGGCAGGGAGCATCTCCCCGTCCTCGTTCCAGCATCACCGAGGGGCAGGGAGCATCTCCCCGTCCTCACTCCAGCATCACCGAGGGCAGGGAGCATCTCCCCGTCCTCACTCCAGCATCACCGAGGGGCAGGGAGCATCTCCCCGTCCTCACTCCAGCATCACCGAGGGGCAGGGAGCATCTCCCCGTCCTCGCTCCAGCATCACCGAGGGGCAGGGAGCATCTCCCCGTCCTCGCTCCAGCATCACTGAGGGGCAGGGAGCATCTCCCCGTCCTCGCTCCAGCATCACCGAGGGCAGGGAGCATCTCCCCGTCCTCACTCCAGCATCACCGAGGGGCAGGGAGCATCTCCCCGTCCTCACTCCAGCATCACCGAGGGGCAGGGAGCATCTCCCCGTCCTCGCTCCAGCATCACCGAGGGGCAGGGAGCATCTCCCCGTCCTCGCTCCAGCATCACCGAGGGGCAGGGAGCATCTCCCCGTCCTCCGCCCAGCATCACCGAGGGGCAGGGAGCATCTCCCCGTCCTCGCTCCAGCATCACTGAGGGGCAGGGAGCATCTCCCCGTCCTCGCTCCAGCATCACCGAGGGGCAGGGAGCATCTCCCCGTCCTCGCTCCTCTCTGCAGGAGGAAGGTGAAGCGCTGACCCCGCACGGCACTGTGCTCCCCAGCGCTGGATGCCAGCGTGAACGCATCCTCCTGGGGGAGACACCAAGGGAACACTAAGACGCAGCTAATTTGAGGTGGAAATAGGTTTTCACTTTACTTCAATTTCTCCTTAAATTCCCCCTCGTCTCTAGCAGAGCAGGACGATTGCCAAGGGCAGAGCAGCAGCTGATCAGTAAACAGGACACCAACTGGGGACACTAAATCTTCTAACCCTTCCGCGACAAAGGCAAATGCCAGCGCGACCGCTCCCATCTCCCGCAAAACCGATTGGGTTCCTCTCAGCACTCTCGGGGCCCGCAAACAGATCCCGTGCTTATATTCAGTTTTTAATGCAAAATGAGCTCCCATGTCATTGTGCAACCGACCTTCTCACGGCCGAGGAGAACATTTTGTCCACCAGCTGCAGCTGGTACCACACGGTGTTTATCGCTCTCCATCGCTCCCAGGCTTCTGCGGCGGTGAGGGGGGAGTGAGGGGCTTTGCAGAAATTTCCCCCCTCATCATTTCATCATTTTGCCACCTTTTTTTTTTTAATAAACACAGCAAAGCATGAACTCAGAAACTAAACATTTTGATTGGGTTTCTGCCACGACTAAAGCAGCGATAAGGAATGCAGCTCGGCTGAATCACGCTGGTCCCAGCTTTATTTTAGCGGCTCAAAAGAGATTTTCCAGAGACCTTTTCAATTTTGCGAGGACGTTTCTGGGCAATTAAATGATTCATGAACTTTGCCTGGTCTTAAGATATGAAACACATCCAAGGAGACGAAACGGAGTCAGGTTTGATATTTAGGAGGACTGCGGAAATCGAGTCTATCGGAGCCCGCGTATTATAAAAACAAGGCCCAGGGAATAGACTGCTGCTTTCAGTTTACTTAATTAGTTTATACACTGAAACTATGAATAAAAGGGCTGTGCAGTTGCTTTGGCTTTAGTAGTAACCCTGCAACCATGACAACAGCAAAGCATTACTGAATCACCATGACAAAGAGCGGGAGACAGGGCTGCTGCCACAGAAAAGCGAACTTGGGCCCATCAGAAATTCTCTCCCTGCGGAAAAAAATACATCCCGCCGCCCTTGCTTTGCTTTAATAGCTGTGAACATAAATATTTTGGAATGGGTTTTTGGGCAGCTCGCAAGCGTCCGCGTCGTTTCGCTAACCGTTGGTAACAGCACTGTCTCGCAAAGCCGGGGTGTAATGCTGTTATTTCTTAAAAAATAAAGAGAACTGACTACGCGGAGGCTGGGCGCTGGGGTTTTTCTCCGAGAGCCGATTAAAAAAGGACAATGAAAAAAAACCTGTGTGTTTGCTTCTAACCCTTCCGGCCGCTCTGAAACGAGTTTGCAACCACAAGGACAACGCTCCCGCCTTGCGCGCTGGTGTGCGCCCCCCTCGCCCCACAGCACCCCGCTTTCTTCTCTCCTGCCCACCCCCAGCGCTCCGAGACCCCGCGCCGCGGGCAGCCACGGCCCCTCCAGGTGCCCCTTCCGTGCAGAGGAGGGGGCAGAAGGAGGGAGCCGGGGTGCTTTGCTTTTCCATCCGGAGAACACCACCGGTGGGTGCCCTGCTCCATCGCAGCGGTCCCACCTGCCCTGTCATGGGGGTCCATCGTTCCTCTCGACACTTGTTATCTCAACCTGAACTCCTCTGGTACTTTGCAAAGCAAAAAGTTTCCCCAGAAAGGGTAAATGAAGAAAACGAACGGCGCTGCCTGAAAGACGCCTGATCAATTCACCTCCCGAATAGAAACAGCGCTGCTAAGCGTGGACGAGGCGCTCGGGTTGAAGGAGGTAACCCAAAAGCATCCCCGAGCTTATTACAAAGGCGATGGAGAGCAAAGGCTGCCCCCGCGACGGTCCCGCTTCTCACAGGGCAGGGGCCGGGACAGCCTGTCCCCGCGTCACTTGGGATTTAGCGGGAGCCGGACATGGGAAACCTGTTCATAGCGTCAGTTCAAACCAAAACAGAGCGTTTGGGTTTTGCTTTCCCAGCAACTCCATTTCCCCATTGAGGAACCGTCCAGGCAGGTAATTTTTGAACAATTTTACCTGTCTGCTTTTGCAATAACAGACGTTAGAAAACAGCGAAGGATAAAGGAAGGAAAGAAAACGAATAAAAGTCTCCAAGTGCTTAACTCTACAAGACGTCTGTCCTTTTACTCATCGTCACTGGTCAGTAAACAGAAACATCTTTCCTTCCCCATTGCTCGTTGCCATCTTTCTCAGATATCATCTCTCAGCGACAAATATTCATCAGAAATAAGTACATGGAAATAACACCCCTGGCACCCTGCGGCAAGAGCAAATGCAACACCACCGGTAATTTTTAGGTTGTTTCTCGCTTCACGCCAGCAAGAGCAAGACCACCGGGATCGTCTCCACAAGGCGGACGTGTCGGGAGAAGCGCGGCTCCTTCCCCGCCGCCGCCTCCTGTCCCCGCTCCCCCCCCCCGAGCCTCCCAGGACGGCGTTGGCCGTGGAGATCAAGGTTCATTCTGCCACCAGTAGGCAGGCACAGCGATGCTGAGCTTCACCGACTCCAACTTACGGGGCTTTTTTTTTTTTTTTTTTTAATACCGATACAAACTTGGACAACGAAACCAGGTTACCCTCCAAAGAAACCCTCCAAATGCAACGTTTAAGGCTGCGAAGGCCTATGGACTCCTCAGAAGCACTCACCACATCAACCGCTGCCAGCGGCCGACTGGTGCATCCGGCAGCCTCGGCCGGCCGCGTGCTCACGTGCAGTTAGCAAATATTTGAGAACTATTTTGCTGTGTTTGACATTTTTAACTGACTCCCATTTCCACAACTATGTTAACAGCCCCTGGAATCCTCGTTGAACATCTAACGGCCTCAAATATCTGCATATGCCCCCAGCATCAAATCAGCATCCCCCCAAATTTATTCCTCCTTTCCTTTCCAGAAATTCTCCTGCTCAGAGCACTAAAGCACCGAGAAACTGAAGGCAGAAAATAAACTATTTAAATATGCTCTTAAATCTCACAGAAACTGTACAAATCCAGAGGGGATTTGAAACCTTTTCAGTTTTTTTTCCCCGCCCCCCCCCCCCCAAGTCAGCAGCTACTAAAATCCTTCGCTTCTCCAAAAGCCCTTGTTGCAGAAAAGCACGCTGCATTTTTAACATTTGCAATTATTTTCTTTTATCGTCATAAAAATACTTTTTTTTTTTTTTTTTTGGTCAAATTAAAATGTCGTCCTTTCCAATGGCACAGCTGTTCTCATATAGCAAGCGTTTTTACTTATTGCTTCCACAAGAACAAGAACTCCCCTCTTCCCGGGGGGAAAAAAAAAAAAAAAAAAAAAGCAGAATTCTTCCATAAACTTTAATGCCAAGTCCCTGCCCCCCGGAGCCCAAGGCACCCCCGTTTTTCTCTGTCATTTCCCCCGTTCCCCCCTTCCACAGCTGCCCCCAGCACCCACATCGCTGCTTTTCCGGCAGCGCGGCTGGGACGCAACGCTGGGAATGAGGAGCCACGGCCAAGAGGGAGCTCACCCTCCCGCAAAGCGGCCGGAGGTCCAGCCCGGGCAGGGGCTGCTCCATCCCCTCACACGCTGAAGAGCTGCCCCGGTTGTTGCTCTCAGCTCTTGAGGCCCCCGTTTTCCTGAGCGCCCGCCCAAGCTTCCCCCTTCGGCAGGCGGCTTTGGGTTGTGCGAGCAGACCAGACGCGCAGGGCTTTGACGGAGAAAAGGAGCCCGAGAGCGTGGAAATAAGTTTAAGAAATTTAAGCCCGTTTCCTAAACATTACTTATCGTGTTAGAGATAAAATGACAGAGATAAGGACAACTGTACTGTTCTGGCCGACCGCTCCCTCCCGCGAGCCGCCCCTCTGCCCACACACCGCGTCCCGCCTAAAGCCGCGCTGCTGTGGGCTGCGTCCACAGCCTCACCCGCCTTTAGGATAACTCGTGGCAGAGGATCTACGGAGCGGATCAGAATCTGGGTCGTGCACAGGCTTAAAGTCTCACCTCGCTCTGCCCAGTGCTGTGTTGGTACCAGCACCGTGCTCAGCGTGTCCAAGCGGAGACAAGCTACGGCCCACGTCACACTATTCCCTGCCACCGAGGAACATCTTGGTACTTTGAATTTTGTGAGCGGATCTCAGAAGGATCTGACCGATCAGCCTCGTCGTTCTTCTGGATTCCTTCGTCAGAGCACAGAAGTTGTTACCCGAATACACCCACTTGGTGTTACTCGTGGGGAAGCCTCGGTTCTCCAGCCCCCAGAGCTGGGCTGCCAGGGGCTTGGGAGCCACCGTTTTGTCTCAGCTAAGAGCTGGGAAAGCATCGCACTCCGTGTATTTACAACTCAGCTCGTACGGCGGTGGGGCTGCCTGTTAGTACGCTCACCAAGGCTTTGCTAACCAGCTCTTCCTCCAGCTGTTGTCGAAGCCGGAGGGGTAGCTGATAACTCAGACTGGTTTTCCTGGAGGATTACACGCTGATTAACAGTTCACAGAAACTCCTGGAGCCCAGGCCCTACCCCCTAGGACATCCCCAAGGATAGTTTGAATGTATAAAGATACCCCATGTCAATAACCCAGAAAATCTTTATTGAAAATTATCCCAAGACTTCAGCTGCTTTACATCCACGCCTTGGGGATGGAAGAAATTGGGAGAACAACCTCTAGGAGCTGGTCTACAACTTAGCTAAAGACAAGCAGGGTTTTATCTCTGTCTTATAGAACTCTCTCTAACCCTCGTAGCTATGCTGTCCGTAGCTAGATTGCAATGAAATCTCTAATTTTTCCTTGAACACTTGTTTTATATTCAAAGCAACTTCAGAATAACCAACCAACACCAACGAGTCCCATCCTTATGGGCATGCTCACGCTCAAACCCAACGTGCCGGATTGCTTTCATAGCACCTAGCACCCAAACCGGAGGGTGGGGTTTTTTTTAAAGGTGTTTTTTCAGGAGGTGGCACAGGCCCGCATGAGCTGCGGCGACTCACAGGTAGCACAGGAGAACGTTTTTTCAGGGCTCGGCGTTAGTCAGAGGGTTCCCGAGAGGCAGCGGCGTTGGCAGAAGACCTTCCTGGGCTTCCCGTGAACTCGAGCCAAGAAGCAAAGGCAACGGCAGGACTACAAAGGGTGAGCTCCGGGGTGACGTCTGCAGTGACGCCATCCAGGAACACCGCAATAGCTTCTGCACGTAGTTAATCATTTTGGGATGGCAAATATGTAGGAGATGTTCAGAGGAGACAGCGAGACTGCTGGCAGCTCCGAGCGGAGAAATGGAGCCGGAGACATTACCAACGCCTTGAAATATTCATGGGTGCAATGAAGAGCTGCTTTAGGTGGCCCTAGCTCAGCACTGCTCCAGCCAGCAGGGACAAGACAGACACAGCCAGCCCACCTCATCCCGCCAGTACAGAAATCAGCGTGCATGTCGAAAAAAGGTGGCTGAAAACAATTCCTTCGCAACAGCCCAAGGGGCAAACCCAAGCGGCTCCACGGCAGAAAGGCCAGGGCTTGCTGGCAGGCGGACAGGGCTGTCCACCCACGCGTCCCGTCCCCGTCCCCACCGCGTGCTGCTGAGCTTCACGCACGTATACGCTGGAACCCCCCCCCAGCCTCTGTGGGGGAAAACGTGCCAGCGCCTTGATGGAAGCAGGGACTCCACGTTGCGTTTCGGAGCCAAGCGAAAGCTCAAGTCTTCGTAATCTCCCTTCCCACTCTAACGTGCTGCGTTAAACCTTGTAATGGTCACACTCACCTGCTCGGGCTTTTGATTATGGCCAGCAGAAAATGTTTCTGATTAAACTCTTAAACCATAATATTCACTTGGCATCACATCAAGAGGAGAACGTTTGTTACTGCTCTGCAAGGAAGGGAGAAACTGGAGACAGCAGGTACGGAGGAAAAGCACCGAAGCCCAGCTCTTCCTCCGCAGAGGATCCCAGTTCATACCGGAGGAGCTCAAGGACCTTTAGCAGCTCTTAGGGCTTTTATTACAAACTGCAACGGAAGCAGGACATACGCGAGCTACACCCCAAAACGCAGCAGCCCTTTGGAGAAGAGATTATCTAAAGCTAGGTGGACTTGGCAGAGGTGGGGAGCAACCACCATCCAGGTGGTTACCACAGTTTCCACTCCCGATCTTTAAATCCTGATACTAATCCTTATATTTCATCTGAATATTGATAGATTATTTTCAAACTACTTATCCAGAGGCTGAGGCACGCTGGCTTCCTACAGCCGTTGCGGGGGCCACGGAGGAGCCCAAGGGTCTGCAGGAGCAGCAAAGAGGGTCAGGCATCAGAAAAACCAATGAAGGCTGCCCACGCTGAAGACCTGGACCTCTGGAGACCCAACATGGGACTTCCCTGGAGAAAGCAGCCTTTTAGACTCTTAGGGAATAAAAAAAACTCAGGTGAGGGCCCAGTGTTTTGTTGACACGATCACTGGAATAGCGACTCATCCCTGGAGAAGCACATCAGGGATGCAACACCCGTGTCCCCCGTGCCCAGCATGCCGTCAACGGCGCGTGGGACGGCGGGCGAGGGAGGGGTATTCACAGCCAGGGGAAAGATGACAGCAACCAAAGCAGAAAATGAAAGGTGTAGGGCTCACTACGGAGGTTGCACCCATCTCCCACCCGCTAAGAAGGGATCTGGTCCCTCCCACAAGCAGAAAAGGCCAAGGCAAGCAACAACTCGGCGACAGCCTTTACCACTTCTCCAGCCCCTGCTCTCATGCGGGAGACCAGTCCCCTGTCCCGAGACGGGGACAGGGCGGGAGGCACCCCACAGAAGCACAAAGTTAACACAAATTTATATATTTTGGCCCTGGGGCTTCAAAACTGAATTTACAGAGTGCTCGAATGGTTCTTTGCTTTGCGGCTCTTGAGCTTCAAGCAGTACAGTTAAATCCACCTGCGCTCTCATCAGCCTCGCTGATGGGCAAGAGAAGCCGAGGTGGAAAGGAAATAGGGAACAACAGCATCAAAATAAGATTTATTATTTAGAACTGAGATTTGGAAGAGACAGACACGGCAGATAACAACGAAACAATACGCCAGGCTCCAGCTGCGAGAAAGGATGGTACCGAAAGACTTAAGGGCAAACAGAAATTCCTGTTTTTCTGGTATCCAAAACAGGAGTGGAAAAAAAAAAAAAAATAAAAATCAGAACATCATGGTCTGGAACTGTCTAAGGGGGAAGCAACTGAAGTCCTTGGGTGCACAGCACAGCAGCAGAGGGTCGTAAGAGTTTGGGGCCCAAACGTAACAGCAAGAGCAGCACTCTTCCCCGCTCCTCAGGAACAGAGCCAAACCCCACCTTTCTTAAAAAATAAAAAAAAATAAAAAAAAACCAAAATTGAGTAGTCCTTTATAATAAATGATTACTCATGAGATTATTGCTACAAACTACTTCGTACATCACCTCAACCCAGGAGACAGCTGAAACCCATCGTCAGTGAATCAAGAAAAAGAAATCTCCCCCACTACATAATTTTAGCTTGTCGAAGGCACTTTGAAGTCTTTTAAAAGTTGCTCCAATTACCGACTCGTCTGTAGAAGGGTTTTAGTCTTACATTTAAAATTAGAAGTGACTCGAGAACTGTATTTAACTCTGGCAAGAAAACGCGGCTGGTCTATAAGAAAAAGAAAGAGGTAAAAAGGGAAGTGACAAGTACGAACTTACTCTCCGGTGAAGTCTCTGTAGCTTCTCTACTTGATTTAAGCGGATTTAAAATAGAGTATTATCTTTACAAAAGAACTGTGAGAAATTTCAATGGAATTGGAACTTATCTTCCTTGTACTAGAATTCGAATGCGCGTGCCTAGCTTATCTTTTGGAAAATGACTTAAATTACAGTTAACTGTGTGAAACAAAAAGTATTTGAAGGAGTGCCTCCTCCTCCTCCCTCTTCTCCAGCCGCTGCTCACGGGAACCTGGCTCACAACAGAAGGGAACAATTTGGAACAAAATCCTTTTCCCCCAAAATAATTCTCCTTTATTTTTTTTTTTTTGCATAACATTTTTGTATTTCCAACTATAAATAAAAAAATGATTAGAAAGAAGTTACAAAATTGCGTCGAATGGACCAGAACGGCACAGAATTTCTCACACATGATAAATCACTTCCCATCTTCCTCTTCCTCCTCCTTAGCCGCGGCGGGGCCTCGCGCTTGGCACCGTAGCTGAGGGGGCCACGTGTCAGTCGCTGACGATCTCATTTTCAGAATCTAAAAAAAAAAAATATCCACATATGGATTTCACACGTAGGAAAACCCAAACAAAACCCCAAAGGGCCATACGAGCGCGCGGAAGATGCTTCTGCCAGAGCGTGCCAGCCACCGCGCGCCAGCCACCGCGCGCGTTTCGGGTACCGCAGCGAAACAGAAACCGAAATCCTCCGTTCAGACATCCCCCGTGTCGTACTGAAATCTCAGAGGCACAAACGTATTTATGTTGATGGCAGAACCCAAGCACCTTGTGGAGTCCCTCCAGAGTCCCGACTCCTGCGGGGGAAGAGCTAGTCTCCTAGGAGGCAGAAACAGAGAAACCCAGCAGAGACGTCCCGCGTTTGTCCCGGTTTACGGGACTCTGCAGCCGGGTGCGGCGGGGAGAGGGACGCAGGGCTGCTGCGGGGATGGGGGGCTGCTGGGGCAAGTCGTGGGCTCCGGCTATCCTGCGCCCGCCCAAGCTCGCCTCCCCCGTCCCAGCGAAACGGAGCCAATCCTAGGACCCTCCTCCCACCGGGGAAGCCGGGATGCCATTCTCCATGCCAGCAGAACACAAGGTGGGGGGCGGGGATCCGTCGGCCTCCACCACCCTTCGCACGCTTGCCGGCCAGCCGGACACCAAAGAGAAGAGAGCAGCCGAGGGCTTGAAATGACAGCACCAGAACAACACGCCGAGAGCACGGCAGGAGGCTGAAGCAGCAGCAACACAAGGTGCCACCACGCGTCCGTCCCCCCACCCCCGCCAGTCCCGCGGTACATGCCCCACCGGTGCCCATCGGCTGTGCTGGCGACACGCTCACGCCGACATGCACCAAAGCACCTCGCCCTCCGGCACGGGAACATGCACACTGCTATCGGATCTGCAAGCATCCGCGGGCTTCGTACAGCATACGGTTTTGCTAGATGCTTTCCGAAAAAATTCAGTAGAGTCTTCTAGAACAGCAAGGAAGGCAAGGGACACTGGGGAAAAGCGCACTGTGCAAAAAGACGTCGTCTGTGTTTGGCGTAGCTCCTGGTGGGTCTCCACGTGGTAGGCTTTGCTTTTGTTACATGCGGTCCCAATTTTCTCCCTCCCGTATTTCTTGCTCTGCCCGCTCGTAGGAGGAATCACTTTTAAAGGATGTAAAACCATGTCGTGATCGCAAATTCCTCCTCAAGCTTCTGCTCAACATCAGTTCTGCAGATCCACCCGAAGCCACCACCGTTCTCAACGTCTGCTCGCTACTGATACCCAGCATTTGGCACAGAAGTTCACCCAGGAAAACGAAACAAGGCAAAATTAACGATCTCCAGGTAATGGGGACAAGCCTTAAGACGGCAATGGGCCTGACGCCCGGCTGCACCACCCATCGGCCACCAAGCCAAAACCAGAGCAAGCTCTCCCGGTGCCTGGCTCTTCATACAAACCCTGGCAGATGCTTAGTCCGCATCCCCTGGACAACCTCTTGACTTCTTACTCTCGGCTCCATCTGAACTTTCAATCAAAGACTGAGAGGGCAACAGCACCGAAGAGACGAGTGAACTCAGCTACACCCGAAATTGTCTCTGTGCTGGAGAGAACTACAGGAACAAGGTGGTGATTGCACATCTTGTAGCTGCTGACTAACAGTGAGGAGGGCATTAGATCCAGCCCATCTAGCCTGATAAACAAAAACGGAATGCTGAGGAAGTTTTTACCGTATTTGCAAAGTAATTAAAAAAACAACACACAAGGAAATACTTTTTTTTGGGGGTATATTATCTCAGACCTACAGAACACCTGTCTGAGAAGGATTAGCAGCTAGTTATTTCTTCTTCGATGTCCCACGGGTTTTTACAAGGCGTCAAAGCCCTGAATATCTCCGAAAAACTACGATAGACACCAAATACCTCCCCAGAAGAGTGGCTCCACGGGCTCTTGCCGTACCCATCCTGTCCCTGGAAGCTCCTTGAGAGCTGCACTCAGTCGCGCCTCAATAACGAGAGGCAAAGTCTGAGGATCTGCTCCTTTCCAAAGGGAAAAAAAAAAAATCCTAACTTTTCCTTCTGCCTTGTTAACGTGGGAGTACAACACCACACTAAATACACGCCGTGAATCCATCCAGCGGCTCTACATCAAAAGAAATTAATCCAAGCTTCCCTTGCTCAACAGAGTTTAAAAAAACCAAGAACTCGTCACAAGAATTTCACTGTTGTAACAGGTACTTTATCAAAATCGTAGGCTGTCTCCTATGCGCGGCTTCTCTACGGTTATCAAGCGAAATCCAACGCTTAACGAGGCTCTGCATGTAAGGCTGAATGCTTGAATTACTCCGCCTCGAAACTTTTCACGGGGAAGTTATTTCAAAGGAGAGCCTTTACAGTCAAATACAGACCCAAGCGTATACAGCAACAATCCTGACAGTACACTGCAACTACCATTCTGAAAAAAAAAAAAAAAAAAAAGGAGAAAGGACCAAATAATTTACAAAAGTTGCTGCCCCCTGCTACAAGCTTGACTTTGAGAGGAATCGGTTACAAGTACTCTACCACCACAGCTAACGTCAGCATCGCAGTACATCCAAATCCCTCTGAGCAACAAATTCTTTCATAACGCGGAATTTGTAACCTGACAGCTCCTAAAATCCATTTCATTATGTTGCACTTCTGGAGCTTATCTGCATTAATAAAAGAACCGTCACGGTCAGGGCAGGAACATCACCTTCCTGCGGCATCTGCAGCCGACGGCTCCACAAACAGACCCACCTGAAAAAGCAAATATCGCCCCAGTCAAAGGTCACCGACATGTGTAAGTCGCGACCCGATTCCCATCCGATCAACGGTTCATTCCAGGAGTATATAGACAGGAAAATAATTGTATTTACCAGGTTCCTTCAGAAGAAACACCGCAAAGGCCAGCACACCAGACAGCCTGCCCAAATACTCGAGTGAAGCTCGGCCTGCCCAAGCGCCAGCCAACCACAGCCCCACACCGCAACTCAAAGAAACGCTCCTCAAGGGTTCGATCAACAGCCAACAACAGCAAGAAATCCCATGTGATGATGGTTTTGCTCTTTTATAAATTCAATCCCAGAGCAAGGTATCCATCCATCCATCCGTGACAACCAGGAGCACCAGAACTCTGCGGAGAGACCCTGCCCACGTTCAGCGCCCGCACTCCTCCCCAGCACCGCCATCCTTCTCCACAAACACCACCCGAAATCGGGGACCAAGGAAGGCAGACAAGGAACCGGAGAATGCAAGGAAACCTTACAAAGGTATTAAACACAGCCACGAACTATTCCTTTTGTGACTTCTGTCTCCAAGCCAACTGTTTCAACAGCCAACACTTTTCTACGGAAGACTCAAGTGGGGGCTAGTCGGCAGCAAGGCAGAGAACTAGGTGGGTTTTTGCCACGTTAGCTAACATCCGAGACCTTAATATTACTCAAAAAGACTTGAACCTTATTGGGGGGGGGTCACAGGAAAGGCAAAGCTGAGGTTAAATCATTTCAGAAGGGAGACTTCCGATTACAACTCTCCAAAGCCAACTCCCAAAGGATGTCGGAGGACGGATGTTTTTCCTACTCGAACGTGCACGAACTGAACAATACCGACAGGGACCCACCAAGCGCAAAGTCCACAGGGTTTGTTTGGAAAAACTCTGTATGTTTTTGGAATTGAAAATAGTGCCCTGGGACCACAACAAAAGTGCTCAAAGGGAAAGAGCAACTATTGCCAAAGCCAAGTCAAACTAATGAGTGATTCAAAAGTATTAGTGATTTCCTTCCACAAACACCGAACGGCAAAACCTGCAACTTGATTAAGACGTTCATTTCAGAAATGCTGCCATTTAGCACGAGTGCGCCTTATTCCCAAACACAAAAATCTCTGTAGGAGCAGAGGTCACCACAGGTGGCCCACGCAAGCCCTCACCTTGTCTTTGATACCAGCCGATGTCAAATATTTCAGAGAAAAGTAAAGAAGTTATGCAGTAGATAGCAAAAAAGGAGCACTTTGGAGACAGGTGTAAAATAATAGCTAAGTAATATTTCCTCTGGAAAGTTGTGGAACAGACACCAGAGTTATACAAGCAAAGAAACCGCAAGGGACAATTTTACATCATTCTTTTGAACGAAATCGGTGTCAGGGGTGTTGAATGGGGACTTGCAGAAGAGCCTTAAACCATCCCAACGTTTCTCCCTGCCGTCTCCGCTCCCTGCTTTGCATCCCCGCGGCAGACAAGCAGCACCGGCGGCAGCGGCTCGCCTCCCTGCCCAGCCCCGCTCCAAGCACGCCGGGGACGCGGGGGGAAAACAGGATGTGATTCTGCATTTAGGTACTCCATCATGACGTACGGCAATCGGAAAGCCAAATTAATGGCATACGGGCAAACTTAATTCGGCATTTCTGAACTACTGGGTGCACGACTTGGCAGTTTAAAACGTTCTTTCAATATTTGTATTAAGTTTCTGTTAACTTGTAAAAGATTGAAAATTGGGGGATCTGCAAACGCCCCCGTCAAACCCTCGTATTTCAAGGGGAGGATCCGCACGGACTTCAC